>NW_027362761.1:37805777-38235777 GCF_046119375.1 Phyllobates terribilis | reverse complement strand
AAAAAATACACACACAGAAATTATACACACACACACACACTATACATACACACACATTATACACACTATACATACACACACACTATACATACACACACACTATACATACACACACATTATACACACACACACATTATACACACACACACACTATACATACACACACACTATACATACACACACACACACTATACATACACACACACAGATGTGTGTGTGGGCAGGTGTGTGTGTGTGTGGGCAGGTGTGTGTGTGTGGGCAGGTGTGTGTGTGTGATGTCTGTCTGTTTGTGTGTGTGGGCAGATGTCATTGTGTGATATCTATTTGTATGTATTTTTGTGTTTCAAATGTGTTTATGCGTGTCTGTATATGTTTGTGTGTGTGCATGACTGCATGCGGCCTCCTGCTGAGTATAGTTGGCGCCGTGCGGCCTCCTGATGTCTCTGGGGGGGTGCCATGCGGCCTCCCGCTGTGTATAGATGGCTACGTGCGCCCCCCGCTGTGTATAGACGGCTACGTGTGCCCCCCCGCTGTGTATAGATGGCTACGTGCGGCCCCCCGCTGTGTATAGACGGCGCCGTGCGGCCCCCCGCTGTGTATAGATGGCTACGTGCGCCCCCCGCTGTGTATAGATGGCTACGTGCGGCCCCCCGCTGAGTATAGATGTCGCCGTGTGGCCTCCTGCTGTGTATAGATGGCTACGTGCGGTCTCCCGCTGAGTATAGATGGCGCTGTGTGGCCTCCTGCTGTCTCTGGGGGGAGCGCCGTGCGGCATCTATACTCAGCAGGAGGCCGCACGTAGCCATCTATACACGTATACTCAGCAGGAGGCCACACGTAGCCATCTATACGGCGCCATCTATACACAGCGGGAGGCCGCACGGCGCCATCTATACACAGCGGGAGTCTCAGTGCTTTGCAACAGCAGTCAATAAATTCTGCTTGACTAATTCTGAGCACCATAAAGTCTGGTTCGCTTCTAACCTGCCGTCTTCATTTTCAGCTTGCTGAATTCTATCTCATTTACTGTCATTCGAGACGATGCCTTTGCTGGTCTCTTTCACCTTGAATACCTGTAAGTGCTCCACTTAATGTCATATTTTTGATTCTGTTCTTCTTCATCTTTTGGCATGTGCAATTGTATGAGCAAGTATTCATATGAATTTATGACCTACTTAAACCTTGGAGGACCTTAAATTTTATTCAATCAAATTTTTTTCCAGTTTAAAACTATGGGACATATATGTGCCTTGGTCCTCAAAGGGTTTTTAAAGGGGCTGCAAACATAAATACGAAAAAAATAATTCAATTAGTGCTTTTTGTGTTCATTTAATTTTTATTTGAAGTCCATTTTTTTTATATACCTTGAAATTAAGCCCTACCCCATGGAATGAAGCCCTACCTACATGACATCTGAGAGCTACATGGATCCCGCTTGTGAGGTGCCTGTCCGTCACTACTATTCAGTTTTAGGGTCCACTCACTAAGCCATATATTCTCTCATGCAAAAGAATAGGGCCAATTATGCTAATGACACTCGGCTCAAACTCTGTCAGAGCTTCAACTGAGTGTGATCCGATTCTCTCGCAGCACAGATATGGAGAAGATGGAGAACTTAATTTCTCCATCTTCTCCATAGTCTCTGTGAGTGTTCATCGGACTGCACTTGGATGACATCCGAGTGCAGTCCAATGTTTTACGTGCACCCGTAGACTTGTATGGGTGCACATGGTCCGAATATCGAATGAGATTATTTTCTCATGCCAATAATCGCAGATCTGCACTGTCCCATAGTATAACATAGGGCCGAGTCCTATCTGATAAAACATCACATAGCATTCGGCCGTGTTATACAACAGTGTGAGCGAGCCCTTAGAGTCAAGGAATATTTACATGCAGATGATGATATTACTCTCCAAGTGTATATTTTTTTAGGCGAGTTCATAGTAAATGCTTTGCCTTTTTGACATGTGATCAACTAAAGAACAAGAAAGATTTAGGACCTCCCCTATACAGAAACGGAAAATAGTTTGGAGGACTTGCATGTCCTTTTTTATTTATTATGAGAAAATCATAAAAGATCCCGTTTTTTAACCATGCTGTGACTTTCTGCTGAGGGAGAGGGAGAGAGCTGCCCTATTCAGAGTCTGTAAAAAGACCTGCTGACAAAAGTGTTGAAGATACAGTCTAATGTGAATTAACAATGAAAAAAAGTTAATTTCACAAATGGCTTGTATTTTTTTTAATACAAACTTTTTTGTGTTTACAGCTCCTTTAAAGGGAATCTGTCATCAGGTTTTTGCCACCTAATCTGAGAGCAGCATAATGTAGGGTTAGAGGCACTGATTCCAGTAATGTGTCACTTACTGGGCTGCTTAGTGTTGTTTTGATAAAATCATTGATTTGTCAGAAGGTAATTATCACTAGATGACTAGTAAGTTCTGTAGGACCCCACCCCCATCACTGATCAGTAGATTTCTGTGTACACTGAGCATGGGCAGAAAGCTGCCAATCAGTGGTGTGGGTGGGGCTATACAGAGCGCAGCATTCAGAGAGCTGCTAGATCTGCAGCAGATAAAACGGTGATTTTCTCAAAATGACAACAAGCAGCTGAAAAAGTGACACATCGCTGGAATCAGGGTATCTGCCCCTATATTGTGCTGCTCTCAGATGGGGCAGCACAATTAATATTGTGCCAAATTAATTTCCCATGAACTATCACATGATCTATCACAGGGGATCATGTGACATGTCACGTGATAAATCAGGTGTGGGGGGGGGGGCGCGCCTTCTAAACTGCCCGGACCCTTGCTACTCTTAATCCACCCCTGTCGGCATCTATGTTTGAGCCGCGGCTTCATGTGTCATGGCTGTTAGACAGCCGTGACACATGCAGGGATTTCCTATTTGTTAGGCAATCCCTGCATGTGTCGCAGCTGTCTCAATTTCAGCTATTTTTTCAAACCAAATTTATAAAATCAATTTTTTAGGTGACTTTGAGAGGCCTTTATGACAGAAAATACCCAAAAGTGACACCATTTTTAAAACTGCACCCCTCAAAGTGCTCAAAACTACATCTAAGAAGTTTATTAACCCGTTAGGGGCTTCACAAGATTTAAAGCAATGTGGAAGGAAAAAATGGAAATTTTACTTTTTCCCACAAAAATATTGCTTTAGCCCCAAATTTTGCATTTTCAAAAGGGTAACAGGAGAAAATGGACAGTACAATTTGTTGTGCAGTTTCTCAGGAGTACACAGATACCCCATATGTTGTGGAAACTCCTGTTTGGACTCATGGTAGGGCTCAAAAGGGAAGGAGCTCCATTTGACTTCTGGAGTGCAATATTGCCTGGCATAGATAGCCATGTCGCATTTGCAGAGCCCCTGATGTGTCTAAACAATGGAAATCCCCTCAAAGAACGTATCTAGAGGTGTGGGGAGCAACTTGAACCCACAGAATTTTATAACGTTGAGCCGTGAAAATGAAAAAATAAAATTTTCCTGCAAAAATTTTGCTTCTGCCCCAAATTTTAATAAAAATGACCAATAACCATGGACCTTCCCAGCCTGATAATATCAGCTCATAGCTGTCTGCTTTACCTTAGCTGGATACCAAGAATATGAATGGGGAGGGGAACCTTCACGTCATTTTTCCTTTCATTTATTTATTTATTAATTAGGTTAATACATGTACAGTAAGCTATACATGCAAGGCACTAATCATATATCTCACAGGCATCTATTTATCTCTCTATTATCTATCTATGTATCTATCTAATCATCTATTTACCTCATATCTATCTTTGAAAAAAAGAAACCAAGAACAGCACTAGCAAACAAAAAGAAAAAATAGCAGGGTGCACATCCTCCAGGCATGTACCAAACCTTGCATATAATCTTGAAAAAATGAAGAGAGCAGGCTTGACAAAGGCTCACACTCAGAGCCAAAACGTTGCCTGAGCTCTTTTGAGCTAATAAATCACCATTTCCTAAGAAGGGGTGCTATCTTCATTTTTTTCAACATAACAACTTTCTATCTATCTTTGCACATCTGTGTGTTACCCCAGATGATGCACACAGACGGCACATGGATGACGCACACGTACACACAGATGGCACACGGATTCAACGCAGATGACGCACACATACACAAATGTGACATGGACATGCAAAACTGATAACACTGGCTTTTCCAGTATCGGTATAATCAGGATGTGTGAAGGGGGACTGAACACCTTTTTTACCATGCTCCTGGCATGGCCTAAACAGGCTACTGTAGCTGGCAGACCTGGAGGTTATCATGACGACCTCGGGCTGATCAGGCCTTTGTGATGATGTTGTGGCGGCCCCAATCGGACGGGAGAGGAAGCCCCCTCCTCCCAGCCTCCTAAATGTGCGATGATGGCATTTAGCGGGTTAAATGGCCCTGGGCGGTGGGGGTACCGCTCACGGCCATGACAGCCGAAGTTTGGCTTTCACTTACGCCAAGTTCCCGGCGGTGATCGTATAGGCACAGCTTCTCTGAAAGGGTTAATGATATTGGCTGTATGTTTGGTGTGCTGCTGCAGAATAAATTTTGAGCCAACCATACGCCTCCCAAATGGAATTGTATGATGGATAAGTATCTGCCTGTCATTCTCAGCATTGAGGACACCAAGAAATCGGTTAGAACACATTTATTTCCCTTTAAAAATGGCTTTCATGGAAGAATTGCAGTCAAAAACCATACCTTTGACATGTAAACTAATGGAAGTGACTCAACTATACACAAAAACAAAGGAACTGGGGTGCAGAAAAATGGCAGCAAGTGCTCTGGTCTGATGAGTCAAAATCTGAAATATTTGGTAACAGAAGGCAGTTTGTTCCTTGAAAGACTGGAGAGCAATACAACAATGAGTATTAAAAAACCATGTAGGAGTGTATCTAGAAGAATTGATGCTTTGATGCAGTTTTGAAGGCTTAGAGCGGTCACACCAAATATTGATTTGATATAAATTTCTCTTTTGTTCATTCATTACTTCTGTTTTTAAAAACATTCTTTCTTCGCAGCATTTTTCCATGCTTGTTTAAAACTTTTGCACAGTGCTGTGCACCCCCCCACACACAGACACACACACATAGACACTCTGTGTCTATGATACATTTATCTCTGCTGAGACGCACCATTGTGTGCATATTGTTTGTATCATGATGCTGGGATTATACTCCTGGGGCTGTGACGCTGTCACTGACATCCTTAGACATTCACTGTGAAACCACAATGTTAATTATTCATGTTCTTTGATATTATCCAAGTTCGGTAACATCACTGAGTGCACAGTTCCCATACATAGTTACATGCAATCACCCATTCCTATGACTTCATGTTCTGTCCTGTGACATCTGTATAGTCCTTCGCCATTCTCTTTGATATCATAAGGTTTAGTGTACCTGTTTTGAGACTTGACTCATGTTCTGTGACATGACTGTATACATTCTTACCTGAGGGTATTATACATTATTGTGTGCAATTTCCATTTCTTACATGTCAGAATGGTTATATAATTCTTTTTAAAAGCTTAAAGCCAACCACTGGATTCATGCTGCCTAAACCATGATTTATAACACAATACCCACGGACTTACAGTCATGGGTACAGAGGAGTATAGACAAAATATAAAAATTTAGTACATCATTTGAATCAATTTTTTTTTTAAATCATCAATCAATATAAAATAAGCAGGAGAATGTTTTCAGCTTATTAGGGACTCCTCACACGAGCATGTATAAATCCAAGTGCTGATCATGGCCTGTTGCGCTGACAACAGAAGATAGTAGACTTCTTTAATTTCATCTATACATATATATTATTATCTATATTTAGAAGTATATCAAAATAACACAAAAATGAATGTGTAATATAATGAATGATACTTCCTGCGGTATTCAAAATCAATAAATAAAGTAAAGTGCAAGTGCCTAGCCGTAGAAGATCTCATAGCAAAATCAACCCCATAAAGAATCCAAAGGGAAAAAAAGAGGAATCAAATATATATACTGTATATATATACAGTGCCTACAAGTAGTATTCAACCCCCTGCAGATTTAGCTGGTTTGATAAGATGCAAATAAGTTAGAGCCTTCAAACTGCAAACGAGAGTAGGTTTTATGAACAGAAGCATAAATCTTACAAACCAAAAAGTTATGTTGCTCAGTTGAAATTTATTAAATTTTAAACATAAAAGTGTGGGACAATTATTATATAACCCCTATGTTTAATATTTTGTGGAATAACCCTTGTTTGCAATTACAGCTAATAATCGTCTTTTATAAGACCTGATCAGGCCGGCACAGGTCTGTGGAGTTATCTTGGCCCACTCCTCCATGCAGATCTTCTCCAAGTTATCTAGGTTCTTTGGGTGTCTCATGTGGACTTTATTCTTGAGCTCCTTCCACAAGTTTTCAATTGGGTTAAGGTCAGGAGACTGACTAGGCCACTCCAACACCTTGACTTTTTCCCTCTTGAACCAGGCCTTGGTTTTCTTGGCTGTGTGCTTTGGGTCGTTGTCTTGTTGGAAGATGAAATTACGACCCATCATAAGATCCTTGATGCAGGAGCGGAGGTTCTTGGCCAAAATCTCCAGGTAGGCCGTGCTATCCATCTTCCCATGGATGCGGACCAGATGGCCAGGCCCCTTGGCTGAGAAACAGCCCCACAGCATGATGCTGCCACCACCATGCTTGACTGTAGGGATGGTATTCTTGGGGTCGTATGCAGTGCCATCCAGTCTCCAAACGTCACGTGTGTGGTTGGCACCAAAGATCTCGATCTTGGTCTCATCAGACCATAGAACCTTGAACCAGTCTGTCTCAGAGTCCTCCAAGTGATCATGAGCAAACTGTAGACGAGCCTTGACATGACGCTTTGAAAGTAAAGTTACCATACAGGCTCGTCTGGAACGGAGACCATTGCGGTGGAGTACGTTACTTATGGTATTGACTGAAACCAATGTCCCCACTGCCATGAGATCTTCCCGGAGCTCCTTCCTTGTTGTCCTTGGGTTAGCCTTGACTCTTCGGACAAGCCTGGCCTCAGCACGGGAGGACACTTTCAAAGGCTGTCCAGGCCGTGGAAGGCTAACAGTAGTTCCATAAGCCTTCCACTTACGGATGATGCTCCCAACAGTGGAGACAGGTAGGCCCAACTCCTTGGAAAGGGTTTTGTACCCCTTGCCAGCCTTGTGACCCTCCACGATCTTGTCTCTGATGGCCTTGGAATGCTCCTTTGTCTTTCCCATGTTGACCATGTCTGAGTGCTGTTCACAAGTTTGGGGAGGGTCTTAAATAGTCAGAAAAGGCTGGCAAAAGAGATCTTTAATCCACACATGTGAAGCTCATTATTCTTGGTGCCTGAACTACTTCTTAATACTTTAGGGGGACCAAACAGAATTCTTGTGGTTTGAGGGGTTGAATAATAAATGACACTCTGAATTAACTTTTTACGTTTAAAAAACAAAAAAAACAAACAAACAAAAAAAAAAAATTTGCTGCAGTGCATTTCCCACTTCCAGGCTGATCTACAGTACAAATGTCACAATGCCAAGTTAATTCCGCATGTGTCAACCAGCTAAATCTGCAGGGGGTTGAATACTACTTGTAGGCACTGTAGATGGCCTGAAAAGTCAGCATACTTACAACTAAACAGGTGAAGTGTCCATGCGCCCTGTAGCTGCACCCTGACAACGCCGTTTCACCACGCTTCTTCTAAGAATTCTTCTTCTAAATATTTAATTTTGGGGTGACATGTTTACTGTTTGACTATGTGGTAATTTGCCTAAGCCATGAGCAGCATGAATCAGAGTCTGGCTACATGATTGCAGCCAGGTATATTTTTCTCTGAAATGCTCCGGCGTTTAAGAGAACATATAGTTAGAAGAACCAGCTGGGAACAATAGACAGAGACAAGACTAGCCAGCACCTCTCCAGCTGATTGACAGATCTTTAATGCAGCCAGGCTCTGATTCATGCTACATGTAGTTTGGGCAACATGAATTGAATGACACCTTCCATTAAAACTGAATTTGTGACGACCAATCACTAATGACAGCTTCTCAGTATCCTCCTCCTTGCTGCTGCTGAAATCCCATTCTGATTAGTACAAGCTGCAGCTGTCAGTCAGGCTGGGTGAGTTGTGATGCAGGTGTCTGGATGCAACGCACAGAGAACACGAGGCGGAAACAGTCAGGGATCGACGTAGTTCTATTTATATATAGCAGTAACTTTACAGTGATTTAAAGTAACTCTGAACAATTAGTGATAATAACAAGGCAATCAACATTCAAACGAATAACAATAAGCATGGAATAGCAAAGGAAGTCTTTCACTATATAACGTTAATGTTCTTTTCACAAAGGTGGTTCACCCAGCTGTGGAAGTCACCTCGTAAATTCTCTCTCCCAATCTAGCTCTAGCGGGAGTCACCGGGTTTTCCCGCTAGACCACAAGTCTCTCTCTGACATAGTCCATCAAAGCCCATTGAGCCTCCTACCCACCAACCAGCCCCCTCCCAACCTGTAACCTAGGTCCAGCCGACCCCGGTACCGTAGATGACAGCTGGAAGTAACGGCCCTGCTCATGTGCGCTGTCCCTCCGCAGTCGCAGGCGTGCCTCTCCTGTCGCAGTCTCCTCACTGATCTTCTCTGCTTGACCGTCGGTGGAAGTCTCTTAGGATTGGAGAGGAACGGGCTAGGTCTTGGCTCCTGATAGGCGGTGTCTGGTCTCTGAGGCTTAACCGGTGTAGACCGCAGATCCTGTTTCTGACCATCGCAGGCGGAACTCAGAGTCCTGAGCAAAATCCGAGCCTTGTCTGGCAGTGACCGACACCTTGGTGGTGTAGACTTCTTGCTGAGGCCTGTCATTCTAGCCTGCGGTTTGGCTCACAGGGGTTTTATATCAAGGAAGTCCTTCCTGTGGGTCACCTGAACAGGTCCAGGATACGAAGTCACTCCACCTGCAAATCTTCCAGCACAATTTGGTTCCACTTGATTTCACCTGGCCAGCAGATGGTAGTCTCTCTTCATTAATGGCACATCCTGCACGGGCTCTTCTGGGATATTACTGCATCTTATTACAGGGTGATGCTAGAATACAGAATGGCACATTAGAAATTTTACTGCTTAGCTGGACTAGAATGTTTATTTTAATATGTCAGGATTATACAGTAATTCTGACATGGATTTTTAAAGTAAGTACATCAGCCTCATAAGGTCTAAAAGATCTGTCCTAACTTTGGTCATCATTAGTCCTTTACTGTGACCTGTATATTATCTCACTAACCTATGAATTATAATTTTACTGTACCATCACTGTCACTATTATTCCTGTGCTCTTACTTTACTTCCTTCATGATTTGTGTGCTATAATATTACTATTTATTATCATGCTTGTGCATAGACAGCATTACATAGAGATAGATTGTGTCACCCCAGGCCTGGATGCCACAAATATTAAAGGCTGTGTCTGAGAGCAGGCGGAAGGTTCCCTGGTTAGGGACAATTAGCATACAGCACCTCCTGTCCCAGGCCAGTAGGGGGAGCTGGCTGCCCCTATAAAAGCTGGAACTGGGGGCAGGGTGAGAGAGAACTGGACGACCTAGCTCAAGACTGAGACTAGTCCCAGAGAAGGAGGGACAGTTCAGCTGTAGCTGAGGAGTCCGTGAGGCAGAGGAGAGACTGCAAGCCAGGGACAGAGGCGACGAGAGCCGGTCCTGGCTGAGAGAATCACACAACCGGACATTGGGGTCCGAGGCTGTCAGGGTTATAAGCCCAGCAGCAGAGAACCAACCCGCGAGGGATTTCAGGTCCCTTGGCCTAAGAAGCCTGGAGGCTCTGCCATACAGAGGGACCAGTACAGCGAGGAGAAAGCAAAAGGTACCCAAGGCTCGAGTCGCAAGCCATACAGGCGAGAAGTACACGGCCAGATCAGGGACGTGGGCTATTACACCACGAAGAGGGGGATAGTCAGAAAGAGCATAGAGAGAACGGTAGGCCTACACACTCACCCTGACCAGTGGGACTCACCTGAATGCTCTCAGACACCCAGGCCCATTCCTAACCGAAACTACTGTTGGGTCATTAATAATACCTACAATAAAGACCCTTGACTGTTTGAAGCGGACTCTGAACTCTTACTATTGCGGCCTGCACTATCACCCCCAGCATCCACCTACACTTCCCTGAGGCTACACTCTTCCCGTGGGGAGTTATCCTACCCCTGTGCTGCACACCAACACCAGCCTCAGCGGTCTGCCTTGCAGCGGCGGTTATCCCTGACCGCAATCCACGGATGGCGTAGTCGGACATTCAAAACACTGATAAATAGACTGTCACAATTTGGTCTGACCACCCTGAGCCACGGGATCGGGTTGCCACTACTACCCCCATCAGCACCGTACACCAGAAGGCCTGGTTCCGGGTACCCCACGGCCCAGGGGGCGAGTCAGCTTTTGGCGTAGTCGGCAGGATTGTGACCAACCCACCACAAACGGGTATTGCGTGCCTGAAAAAGACTTTATACTTACCTGAGTGAAGTTTCCCGCCATTCGGGGCCATTTCCCGCCCTCCGGAGCCGTTTCCCGCCATCGGGCGCCATCTTCGGACGCCGCGTGGGAAGAAGAGGGGCGTGGACGTCAAAAACGTGCGAGATCTGAAGCCCCGCCCTACGCTGAGATGCTGCGTAAGGTCCTGGAAGGAGATCCAGCGGACGCCGACGTCATCACCCCCGACGCAAGGTCCTCACCCAGAGCACCGCCAGCTGAGCCGCGGCCTACAGAAGAGGATCGCCGGAAGGTAGGCCACGGTCAACTAGGGGGCAGGAAGATGTCGGACGCGGAGGGACCCTCTACCACCAGCGTAGCCGCTGCAGCAGTGATGCCGTTTTCCATGCCCTATATTCCCGGAGCGGCCTGGCTGCCACAGTATGCCGGCGAGTCGCATACCTTGGGCGACTTTAAAGAAAGGCTGTATAGCCTGTTCAAAGTTTATCCCGACAGAAGAACAGAAAGTAAGCATACTGATAGGGCAGTTAACTGGTGCGGCCCAGCGGGAGGTAAAGTCTTGGACAGCTGAGGAGAAAAGGACTGTAAGGGGGGTTCTGACCCGTCTACGGGACACCTTTGATAACCGTACCTCAGCAGAAATCAAAATGTGGTTCTATGGATGTAAGCAGCGAGCTCAAGATAGCATCAGAGATTATGCCCGAAATTTACAGGAAGCCTTGGGGGCAATTAAGCAAGCTGACCCTGGCAGCGTGCAGGATACAGATAAACTGTTGACTGACCAGTTCATAGAAGGTCTGCTGTCCAGCGCCCACAGAACCCAGCTGCGCCTCATGGCCCTACAGAACCCCGATTTGACTTTTGCACAGTTCAAAGATAGGGCCATCCGGGTGCTCCGTGAACCTGCACTGGGTGGCGCTGTAGTTTCCCGGCGCCCTGCCATCACTTACCACCAGGGGGCGGCGCCCTACCCCTCAGACCTTGTGGGGGCTGATGCGCAGGCCCTAAACCCATCCCCGCCTGCAAACCTGCACCATCAGGTCCAAGAATTAACAAAGAGTGTTGCTGCATTGACCAGGACCGTACAGTCGTTACAGATGGACCCGTCAGGACCAATCAAGCTGGCTTCCAGTCCGGAGGATGTCCCGTGGCGTCGACAGAGGAGGATCCCGTCATTCAGAGGGAGGCCCATCGACCATTACACTGAGGATGGACAGCCGTTTTGCCGCCGTTGCAGCCAGCCGGGACACGTAGCCAGGTACTGTGCTTTAAATGGGTCCGACCTGGGGCAGAGGGCCAACCCCCAGGCATAAGGTCGTCAGGCCCGTCTAATTGGCGTGATAAGTACGTGGGGGGACTCCCAGTTTTACCCATAGTGCTGGACGGTATCCCCATGAGTGCACTGCTGGATACCGGGTCACAAGTAACTACCATCCCCTATGTACTTTTTAAGCAGTATTGGAGTGACACTGACATAATCCGCTATCCAGACAATGACTTGAGCATCATAGCCAGCAATGGCCAGCCCATGCCGCAGGTGGGGTTCAGAGAGATGACCGTTAAGATCGGTAAAGTTGAACTGCCGGCTCAGGGAGTGATCATTGTGGACATCAACCGTCGAGAAAGTCACCCTAAAATAACCTTGGGTACTAACGTGATTGAAAATTGTCTTTCAGAAGTAATTGTAATTTTGCAGCAAGTGGCGATGAATGCGAGCTCCAGCCAACAGAGAGTCCTCCAGAAATTGATAAGAGCCCTGATGAGACGGCAACAGGTAGAACTGTCTGGTGGTGAGATCGGTAGCGTGAGGATGAGCGACCCGTTCCCCATAGCCATGCCTCCCAAAAGTGAAATGATGATCTGGTGTCGGACTGCAATCGGGTTAAGAGGGAGAGACTACCAAGCCATGGTAGAAACCGTGTACTCAGACAGCAGGCCCACCATTTTGACAGCCCGGGGGGTGGTTGATGTCCGCCATGGAAGGGTGCCCGTCCGGATCTTAAACATTGGGGAAAGGGAAGTACACTTGCCCTGGTACGCTACACTAGCCAAATTGTATACTGTTGAACACAATGCTGTCAGGGCCGTGGAACCCTTGCCTCCATCTCCCCAGGCGGAGGGTAATGGCTCCCAGAAACCCAAGGAGGACTGGTGCCAGAAACTCCACGTGGGTGCTGACTCCACTCCCTTGCACCAAAAATAAGGAGTCTACCGGGTGGTTCAGGAGTACGAGAGAATCTTTAGTAAGCACCCGCTAGACTTCGGCAGAGTGAAAGGGGTAGAACACCACATCCCCACGGGGAGCCACCCACCAATGAAAGAGAGATACAGACCTGTACCCTCCGCACACTATCAGAACGCAAAGGGCATGCTGAGAGAAACGAAAGAAGCCGGGGTCATTAGAGACAGCTGTAGCCCCTGGGCAGCCCCCTTGGTTCTGGTAAAGAAGAAAGATGGTACCATGAGAATGTGCGTGGACTATAGACAAGTCAATCGTATCACCCATAAAGACGCATACCCGTTGCCTAGAATAGAGGAGTCTTTGGCCGCACTAAAATTAGCTAATTTCTTCTCTACTTTGGACCATACTAGCGGGTACTGGCAGGTTCCTGTGGCAGAGGCTGACAAGGAGAAGATCGCCTTCACCACCCCGATGGGATTAAGTGAATTCAACTGTATGCCATTCGGGCTCTGCAATGCACCCGGGACCTTCCAGAGGCTGATGAAATGCTGTCTACGGCACCGAAACTTTGAGACGGTCCTCCTTTACCTGGATGACGTGATTGTATATTTGAAGACTTACGAGGACCATCTAAAGCACCTGGCCGAGGTGTTCGAAGCCCTGGCAGGCTTTGGCCTGAAGGTGAAGCCCTCAAAGTGTCACCTGTTGAAACTGAAGGTACAGTACCTAGGACACATGGTGAGTGCAGAGGGAGTAGCCTCCGACCCCGACAAGGTTACAGTAATCAAGAGCTGGCCAAGCCCCTCTAACATCAAAGAAGTGAGGCAATTCCTCGGGTTGGTCGGCTACTACCGAAGGTTCATCCCCGGGTTCACAAAGATGGCAGCTCCAATGCAGGCCCTCCTGATAGGTCAGTCTAAATCCAGAAGTCACAAGCCACCCTTCAAGTGGGACAAGCCGGAAGAGGAGTCCTTCCGCCAGTTGAAGATGGCCCTCACGGGGGATGAGATCCTGGCCTACCCCGATTATGGCCAGCCTTTTATCCTCCACACAGACGGCAGTAATGTGGGGCTGGGAGCCGTACTGTCACAGAACCAACAGGGCAGAGAAAGGGTGATCGCATACGAAAGCTGGAAGCTGAGGCCCACTGAAAGAAACCCGGAGAATTACAGCTCCTTCAAGCTAGAATTCTTGGCAGTGGTGTGGGCCATCACAGAACGGTTTAAACATTACCTGGCCTCCGCAAAGTTCACCGTGTACACGGACAACAACCCGTTGACATACCTGGACAATGCAAGACTAGGTGGCCTAGAACAGCGGTGGATGGCCCGGCTATCAAATTATGACTTCACGATCAAATACCAGGCAGGCAGAACCAACGCCATCGCAGACGCCCTATCAAGATTGCCCCATCTACCCGAAGGAGAGGAAGACTCGGAAGAGCTGGAGGAAGTAGAGCTCCCTGCGTTCCACCGGTATGGGGCCACTCAGTATTCTCACCGGGTAAGAGACAAAGACCTAACCACCGTCATGTTCAACCCCTTACCCCACCACGGCTGGGCTGAAACGCAAGATAGTGACCCTGCAATTCGCCTGGTGAAAGACCTGTTGACCCAGGCAGAGGCTAGCCCTGGTCCGGACGCTGTAGAGGAAGCCAAGCAGTTATAAAAGGAGAAAAGCAGGCTTTTCCTCTACGAAAGTAAGCTGTGCAGAAGGCTTGTCAACCACCGGATGCACGAGCTGACCTGGCAGGTAGTGGTCCCGAGACGAGATGCAGCAATGGTCCTGGAGGCCTACCATAACAGAGCGGGACACTTCGGGTGGAAGAAACTGGAGTTCCTACTGAGAGAGCGGTTCTACTGGGTCGGTATGAGAGGGGCCATAGAGAAGTGGTGCAGGGACTGCGGCCCATGTAACCTCAGAAGGAAGGACTGTACCAGCCAGAAGACACCCTTGAGGCCCATCCTCACCAGGCAGCCTCTTGAGCTGGTAGCTCTGGACCATGTGAAATTGGCTCCAAGCCGGTCGGGCTACGTCTATGCCCTGACAATAGTGGACCAGTATTCCCGGTTCCTGGTGGTGGTTCCCGTTAAAGACTTGACAGCCCAAACAGCGGCCAGAGCCTTCCAACAACACTTCTGCCATCCACACGGGTATTCGGAACAGGTCTTGACAGATCAAGGTCCAGCGTTCGAGGCGGAAATCTTCCCGGAGTTCTGCAACCTCTACGGCTGTAAGAAGATTCGGACAACGCCTTACCACCCGCAAACCAACGGGCTGTGTGAGAAAATGAATAATATCGTCATTGATCTCCTCAAAACGTTGCCCCTGGAGGAACGCAGCCTGTGGCCAGAAAAACTGCCGGGCCTGATAGACTTATGCAACCATATCCCGGTGAATGCTACAAATTGCACCCCGGCTTACCTGATGCGAGCAAGACCAGGTAAGCTGCCGATAGACCTGGAGATGGGAGTCCTGACCCCCGAGGACACCTCCCCAGATGCGGACTGGGATACGGAACGGCGGCTACAGTACAAGAAGGTACAGGAGAGTGTGGAGAGGAGTCTGGCTCAAGCGAGAGAAAAGCAAGAGAGGCTCTTCAACCAACATGCCCCTGCTGGTCCCCTGGAACCTGGTGAGCAGGTCCTGAAGCGGAAGAGAAAGCTTCACAAGCTAGATGACCAGTGGGAGAGAGACCCGTACACAGTACTGCCGTCCAACCACGGCAACTCGAAGGTATGTGTAATTACCAATCATGGAGGAGAAACCACTAGCACTGTCTCCAGAGACCACCTAAAACGGTGCCCCGAGCAACTACAGAGTGCAGGAGAAGATCAAGATGACCTTGAACCCACAGAGGACAAGGAAGAAATGGTCAGCACCGTTCTCAGAGAGTTCCCCCGGTCCTGGACTCGGATAAACGACGCCATAGTGGTACCCGTCCTACACTTCCTTCAACCTACCCAGCAGGAGCCTACAGGAGAGCAGGAAGAACAAGAGGAACAAGCAGCCCCGGAGGCAGAAGAACCCATGCCAGCAGCCCAGGAGAGTCAACCCTCTGCTGACAGTGAGCCTGCCATGCCTGCGGTAAACCAAAGGACCTGCAGACAGCTGCCTGCCCTGCCTGTAGACCCAGCTAATAGCTGTACCCTAAATGCTAGTGGGGAAAGCCAGGTTAGACCACCACCAGACAGTGGGTTACGCAGGTCAACCCAGAGCACTAGGGGGCAAATACCAGCTCGCTGGAAGGTCTAAATGTAAAGTATATAGTTAATGCTTTATATTTGTTACCTGGTTATTAATACTGTTTTGCCAGTTTTCCAAGATACAATGGACTGACAGGTCATGGACACTGAATGGGCGGAACTGTCTTGTAGATAGTTGCACTTGGTGCGCTCTTGTGAAGATGGCCACAGAAGAAAAACCTGTCCGGCGTGGCCTCCTTGTAGTCCAAAGTAGTTAGCTTTTACCTTGCCGCCACGCCCAAGGCCAGGAACTTGGGGTTTATAGGGACAGGTCCCCACACTGTGGAAAACTTCACCTTGTTGGGTGATATGGACACCCGGTCATGGAAGCGCCGTGGCCTTAAGGACAAAATGTACTTGTAAATATGTTATGTTATCATTTATACCCTGTATTTGTGTTTCCTGTTTAGTCCGGAGTACTAAATTTTACTAGGGGGGAATGTGTCACCTCAGGCCTGGATGCCACAAATATTAAAGGCTGTGTCTGAGAGCAGGAGGGAGGTTCCTTAGTTAGGGACAATTAGCATACAGCACCTCCTGTCCCAGGCCAGTAGGGGGAGCTGGCTGCCCCTATAAAAGCTGGAACTGGGGGCAGGGTGAGAGAGAACTGGATGACCTAGCTCAAGACTGAGACTAGTACCAGAGAAGGAGGGACAGTTCAGCTGTAGCTGAGGAGTCCGTGAGGCAGAGGAGAGACTGCAAGCCAGGGACAGAGGCGACGAGAGCCGGTCCTGGTTGAGAGAATCACACAACCGAACATTGGGGTCCGAGGCTGTCAGGGTTATAAGCCCAGCAGCAAAGAACCAACCCGCGAGGGATTTCAGGTCCCTTGGCCTAAGAAGCCTGGAGGCTCCGCCACACAGAGGGACCAGTACAGCGAGTAGAAAGCAAAAGGTACCCAAGGCCCGAGTCGCAAGCCATACAGGCGAGAAGTACACGGCCAGCTCAGGAACGTGGGCTATTACACCACGAAGAGGGGGATAGTCAGAAAGAGCATAGAGAGAACGATAGGCCTACACACTCACCCTGACCAGTGGGACTCGCCTGAATGCTCTCAGACACCCAGGCCCATTCCTAACCGGAACTACTGTTGGGTCATTAATAATACCTACAATAAAGACCCTGGACTGTTTGAAGCGGACTCTGAACTCTTACTATTGCGGCTTGCACTATCACCCACAGCATCCACCTACACTGCCCTGAAGCTACACTCTTCCCGTGGGGAGTTATCCTACCCCTGTGCTGCACACCAACACCAGCCTCAGCGGTCTGCCATGCAGCGGCGGTTATCCCTGACCGCAATCCACGGGTGGCGTAGTCAGACATTCAAATCACTGATAAATAGACTGCCACAATTTGGTCTGACCACCCTGAGCCACGGGATCGGGTTGCCACTACTACCCCCATCAGCACCGTACACTGGAAGACCCGGTTCCGGGTACCCCACGGCCCAGGGGGCGAGTCAAGATTATCGCTGTATAATGACATACACTGTGTTCCAAATTATTATGCAAATAATATTTTCTCAGATTTTCCCAAATTACCTATATGAATTGCAGTCATTGTAATTTTCCAGTCAAATAACTATTAGAGTACAATTGAAAGGTTTTTGTACAAACTGCCTATGATAGCAGTATATTTTAAAAAAAATAAAAAACTCAAACTGCACTGAAAATGCATGTTCCAAATTATTATGCACAGCAGAGTTTTCAACCTTTTCATTTTAATAAAGAACAAAAAAATGGTAATTTTTGAAATTATAAGCATTAGCAGGTTATTACAAACTGAAATCAAACAGTTTTCAACTCAAAACTTTATTCTAGGTGATGTTACATTTGCATATAGGACCCCTTGTTCGAAAGGAGCTTCTGAACTCTCTCATCCATTGAATTTGTCAGGTTTTGGATGGTTTCTGCTTTAATTGGTTTGCATGAGGACAGAATACCCTCCCAGAGCTGTTGCTTAGATGTGAACTGCCTCCCGCCATCATAGACACTCCTTTTGATGATGCTCCAGAGGTTCTCAATGGGGTTGAGGTCAGGGGAGCATGGGTGCCACACCATAAGTTTGTCCCCTTTTATGCCCATAGCAGCCAGAGATGCAGATGTGTTATGTGCAGCATGAGACTGGGCATTATCATGCATGAAATGATCTCGATGGTCCAGATGGATGGAGTGGAGGATGGCTGGTTGATGGACACCCCATGCAAACACGGCTACGGCGCTAACAAGGAGGAGGTGGAGTAATGTTATGGGCTGGAATCATGAGGAGAGAGATTGTCGGCCCTTTTAGGATCCCTGAAGGGGTAAAGATGAACTCCATAATGTATGTTGAGTTTCTCAAACAGCACTTCCTTCCATGGTTCAAGAAGAAGAACCGTGCATTCCGCAGCAAGATCATTTTCATGCATGATAATGCCCCGTCTCATGCTGCACATAACACATCTGCATCTCTGGCTGATATGGGCATAAAAGGGGACAAACTTATGGTGTGGCCCCCATGCTCCCCTGACCTCAACCCCATTGAGAACCTCTGGAGCATCATCAAAAGGAGTGTCTATGATGGCGGGAGGCAGTTCACATCTAAGCAACAGCTCTGGGAGGGTATTCTGTCCTCATGCAAAACAATTGGAAGCAGAAACCATCCAAAACCTGACAAATTCAATGGATGAGAGAGTTCAGAAGCTCCTTTCGAACAAGCGGTCCTATGTGCAAATGTAACATCACCTAGAATAAAGTTTTGAGTTGAAAGCTGTTTGATTTCGGTTTGTAATAACCTGCTAATGCTTATAATTTCAAAAATGACCATTTTTTTGTTCTTTATTAAAATGAAAAGGTTGAAAACTCTGCTGTGCATAATAATTTGGAACATGCATTTTCAGTGCAGTTTGAGTTTTTTATTTTTTTTAAAATATACTGTTATCATAGGCAGTTTGTACAAAAACCTTTCAATTGTACTCTAATAGTTATTTGACTGGAAAATTACAATGACTGCAATTCATATAGGTAATTTGGGAAAATCTGAGAAAATATTATTTGCATAATAATTTGGAACACAGTGTAAATGTATTTATTTTATCTGTATTGTCTCATTACATTTATTATCCATGTACTTCAGTGAGTGAAACATGCCTGTTGACGCGCCCCCTGGGCCGTGGAGTACTTGGTGCCGGGCCGGTCGTTGCTAGGGGAGATGTCACAGTGGCGCTGACCCAGTCCGTGACCCAGGGCGGTCAATCAAAAGGGGAATATTTACAGGGGATTTATAGTTCTTATATGCAGTTGGTGACGCCACCTGTGGTATGCGGCTATGTGGAGCCGCCGGTGCGGTGCAGATCCTCTGGAGCTGTTGTTGACGCAGCAGAGTTGGTTTAGCTCTCCACAGGTAGAGCTTAGCTCCAGGGCAGTGTAGATGTTGTAGATGTTGCTGGGCGTTGTAGTGCAGTGTAGTGCAGGGAGTGATGGCGCAGCAGTAATTCACAGAGACAGTGGGGTGCAGTCCTCAGAGTTTACTCACAGTTGTTAAGTTCCTCAGGTTGCACTGTACAGATTACAGCCTCCCACGTCGCGCTGCGTTCACCAGGCAGGGGTTCAGCAATCCCTCAGATAATTCAAGAGTGCCTGACAGGACCCCGTTCTATGTGCCTTTCTCAGTCGTCTTCCTGCGCTGGCTCTCACCCTCCTGCCCTGCACCTCACAATCAGTGTCCCAATCAGGTAGCCTCGGGTCTTGTCGGGCAACCGGCAGTCCCCTGGATCCTCTGTGGCCACCTTTTCGTCGATGTAATTGTGGCTGTGGCAACTGCACCTTAAAAGTACAGAAACCTCCGGTTTCTAGCTGAGCCTTGTAGTTCTCCACTAGTTTAGGGGCCGGTACCCTCTGCGGCTTGATCCTTGCACACCTGGTAGATTCGGGCATACGGGTGGCCTCCAGCACTGCCCGTACCCCTAGGATCCCCTCGTTCCTCCTGGAGCCTTCCTTCCTGCTCCTCTCTCTCTCCCTCTTCTGGGCCTCTCTCACTATGCCCACTCTGGAGCAGAGCTCGTGCAGAGCCCCTGCTCCCCTCACTTTCCTCCTCCAACTGACCACCCTCTCTCAAGATGGCTTCTCATTTTATATCACTCCTTCACAAGTACTCCCCTGATCTGCTTCCTCCACCCACACCCACTACATGGTTCCCCCTCACTTGGTTCCCCTCCACTCCAGCCAGGGACCAGGGACTGTGCTCTCCCTTAGGAGCAAACTCGCCCTGCCCTACTGAAGTGGATGTGTTGGATGCAGGTGTTAGGGTCCCGGGCAGCACTCTATCCTTACCTGAGAGTGGGATACCACACCTCTGGGTGAGATGCAGTACCTCTGTGGCGACTGAACCTGCAGGGGCGCCACATACCACCATGGTAAAACACAGCACGTCTGCGGGCTGGAACAGAGTAAAACACAAAATATTTTAAAGACATGCAATTTTTAGATGCATCACATAGAAGATCATAAACTTAACATTTCTTCCCTTTATGGGAGGCACTTTTCTTTGAACGTTACTGGTTACGTTTTTATCAAAACATTGTAAGACTTTTTAAAGAACATTTTTCTTCAAACATATTAAACATTTCTGACATAAAACATTTTTAGCAGGTTACAGTACGATCTGCAACCGGGTGTCCATTCTCTTCATCAAGGTGCAAGCTAGCAAACATGAGCATGAGGGACCCGTCCGAAAACCCTCAACGTAGGCCCTGGGCGTGGCTGCAGGGCATAGGTGATCCAGGTGTTGGACCACGTCTTCGGCCACGCCAAACGGGTTTTTGTTCTGAGGTCATTCGTTGCATAAAACCAATAAGGGGCACTTTAAGAAGTGCAAACTATATACATGTAAAAGTTTTTAGGGAGACCACCGTCCTCTACCTCAATGTCTTTATACCCTTACCGGGTAACTGGATAAACAAACATTAACTCTTCTCTACCCTTCTGGGCAACTATGTACAGTTCAGTTCCTCTACTACGCTTTAGTAGGGGTGTCCCCGCCGGGGAAACACCTCATTCCTGCAGGCTGACCCAGCCGGGTCACCATCCCTAGACTGCAGGGGCAGGCCCTCTTCCTCCTCAACCACTCTATACACCTGGAGGGCATACCACCCGCGCTCCCCCTTGTGTCGGGTGAAAGTGACACGATCACCGGGGTAGAGGTTCCTGTCGGCATGTTCTTGCTCAAGATGGGACTCGACATACCGCCGATTCACAAATATATCCCAGGCTATCTGTGGATCTATTATGAAGCCCCATCCGGCTTCCAGGTCAAATTTGACTATAAGCCCCTCCACACGGGGACTGGGCGTGACAGATTATGCCTTGCGGGCTTGAGCTTTGGCTGCCATATTCCGGGCCTCCATCTGCTCCCAGTGCACCTGCCGGGTGTGCCGCTCCCTTTCCAGCTGCAGGAGTTCTTGCCGGCAGTAATCATCCCTACTGAGGGCTTGAGCCTGGGTCTCCCGCGGGAACCCCATGAGATTCCCCTCCCGGTCTTCCCACCTTATTTCTTCTCCTCTTTAGCAGGCAACCGGGGGTGCTGGTGTAGGTATTAGAGGGGGTCCCTGCTGGTCCTCGACTTTGTCGGACCAGTCGTAGGTGGTACGTCCATACACCCTCTTGGGTGCAGGGGCAGGTGTCTCTGGAAGGGGGCCGAGCAGCAGGTCCGTGTCATGGGCGCCCGGAGCGGCAGGTTCCGGGCCCAGGAGCTGCTCTAGGGCGCACGCGCCCGGGGACGGAGGATTCTGCAGGAGGCCCAGGAGCAGGTCAGCGCTTTCAGCGCCCGGGACAGGGAGACTCCTCTTACCTGCTCCCGCGGCCGCTCCTGTGCTGCACGCTGCCTCCTGGCGCTCATCAGACTCCACCGGGGCTGGAACGCTGCTAGTGGCACATAGCGTTCTCTGCTGCCAAGCAGCAATCTTCTCTAGCAACTCCTTCTTCCATCTCGCGACCACTGCCTGCTGGGCCTCCTCCACTTTGCAGCTCAGCTCGTGCACCTCAGCCTGGAGGAACTCGGTATCCTCCGAGGACTGTTTAGAGATCACCCCCTCAAGCTTGAGGGGCGTCTCGGGTTGCTGCAGGCCATGGGTGGGAGCGCGGTCCTGACCTCCGTCCATGCCGGCTGCTGGGTGCGGTCTGTCTGGTCTGCTGGAGACTACACCCTGTCTCCACTGTTTCTCTCCTCCTCCTCTCCCCTTTCGAGGGTGGTTCCATGGAAGCCTGCTGTCGGTCGCTCCTAGGGGCGGTCCCCCCACTTTGAAGGACACATCTACATGCATGGCCACTGCTGCTTGGGGCGGGCCCCGCTTTTGGAGCCATTCTGGAACCCGGCCCACGATGGGAGGTTTGTTGTCCTTGATCACGCACATAATGGTGCCCGTTCTTCTGGGGCGGGCGCCACATTCAGTATAGAACACAGTCTCTAGGCGCACAATATCCGGTGATAATGGGTGAGTTCATATCCTGTTCATGACGCCAAAGTTGATGCGCCCCCTGGGCCGTGGGGTACTCGGTGCCGGGCCGGTCGTTGCTAGGGGAGATGTCACAGTGGTGGTGACCCGGTCCGTGACCCAAGGCGGTCAATCAAAAGGGGAATATTTACAGGGGATTTATAGTTCTTATATGCAGTTGGTGACGCCACCTGTGGTATGCGGCTATGTGGAGCCGCCGGTGCGGTGCAGATCCTCTGGAGCTGTTGTTGACGCAGCAGAGTTGGTTTAGCTCTCCACAGGTAGAGCTTAGCTCCAGGGCAGTGTAGATGTTGTAGATGTTGCTGGGCGTTGTAGTGCAGTGTAGTGCAGGGAGTGATGGCGCAGCAGTAATTCACAGAGACAGTGGGGTGCAGTCCTCAGAGTTTACTCACAGTTGTTAAGTTCCTCAGGTTGCACTGTACAGATTACAGCCTCCCACGTCGCGCTGCGTTCACCAGGCAGGGGTTCAGCAATCCCTCAGATAATTCAAGAGTGCCTGACAGGACCCTGTTCTATGTTCCTTTCTCAGTCGTCTTCCTGCGCTGGCTCTCACCCTCCTGCCTCGGGTCTTGTCGGGCAACCGGCAGTCCCCTGGATCCTCTGTGGCCACCTTTTCGGCGATGTAATTGTGGCTGTGGCCTCCGGTTTCTAGCTGAGCCTTGTAGTTCTCCACTAGTTTAGGGGCCGGTCCCCTCTGCGGCTTGATCCTTGCACACCTGGTAGATTCGGGCATACGGGTAGCCTCCAGCACTGCCCCTACCCCTAGGATCCCCTCGTTCCTCCTGGAGCCTTCCTTCTTGCTCCTCTCTCTCTCCCTCTTCTGGGCCTCTCTCACTATGCCCACTCTGGAGCAGAGCAGAGTTCCCCCTCACTTGGTTCCCCTCCACTCCAGCCGGGGACCAGGGACTGTGCTCTCCCTTAGGAGCAATCTCGCCCTGCCCTATTGAAGTGGATGTGTTGGATGCAGGTGTTAGGGTCCCGGGCAGCACTCTATCCTTACCTGAGAGTGGGATACCACACCTCTGGGTGAGATGCAGTACCTCCGTGGCAACTGAACCCGCAGGGGCGCCACACCTGTGATGGTATATTACCGTATCCATTTTCCATGTCCGGTGACATAAGAATTATTCTTGAGCACTTCTAGGGGAGTAAGCATGTAACCAGAACTGGTACATGGTGATTAATGCCTGAGGTGACTCAATGGCTATAATTAGTGATGAGCGAGCGTGCTCGCCACTGCTAGGTACTCGCCCGAGCATCTCACTGCTCGAGATGCTCGGTGCTCGCCGAGTATTTCCGGGGTTGCTCGGCGGGAGCTCGGGTCTCCTCCTGCTTGTTTGGCGCTTTTTACAGAGTCAATGAACATGTAGGGATTGCCTGCCCCTCACTGTAATGCCGTAGCCATGTTGGTTGTGGTATTATAGTGATTGGCTGGCCGAATAGCGTCATCGGGTCTATATCAGACCTGGCGCCGCCATGCTCGTCACAGTCACTCCGGAATCAGACAGTGTAGGGAGAGGTGCTGCTGCGTCAGGTAGAGATTTGCTTGTGTATTAGGTAGTGTAGGGAGAAAAAACGTACATTACACATATCCATCTTAACAAACAGTCCTTCTGAGGACTATTCCATCTGCAGAGATATCAGGCAGGCAGTGTATATAGGCAGGCAGGCAGGGTATATTGCAGACTGCAGTGCATAGAGCACATGAGGCTCCATTCCAATTCTGCCTTCTGCTGCTGTTAGATATTTCTATACAAAGGCCCAGGTGCCAAGAATACAGCGCTAGAAATCCAGCTATTTAAAACTGTGTTTTCTCTGTCAATCGGATCACATATACGTTGTCAGCAAATACTGCCATTTCTGGCCTCCATTAAAAATTTCCTTTAGTGTGTCAGTGAAGCAATTCACAGCAGTTTGCTGTTCAAACTACTTACCTACAGGCCAGGTATTTAAAACTCTGTTTTCTCCATCACACGGATCACATATACATTGTCAGAAAATACTGCCATTTCTGGCCTCCATTAAAAATTTCCTTTAGTGTGTCAGTGAAGCAATTCACAGCAGTTTTCTGTTCAAACTACTTACCTACAGGCCAGGTATTTAAAACTCTGTTTTCTCCGTCACACGGATCACATATAAGTTCTCTCCAAACTCAGTCATTTGTAGTGAGCGTGGAATATACTGTCCTCCATTTAAAATGGGCAAGGCACATGGCAAGGGACGGGGAACTGGACGTGATGGTAATGGTGCATGCAGGGGACGAGGACAAGGCCGTGGGCAAGCCAAAATTGTGCCACAACAAACACCCACATCTTCTCGCCTGACCTTCCTGTCCCAATTCCTAGGGGGCCGCAGCACACCACTATTGAACCCCGAGCAGTGTCAAAAGGTTGTTGGTTGGATAGCGGATAATGCTTCCAGTCACTTAGCCAACATTACCACCACCCTGTCTTCCACATGGTCAAGTCTCAGTAGCCGTGAGTCTGGACTGCATATTCCTCACCCTGATCCTCCTTCCTCCCACCATGCCGAGTACCCAGTGACAACTGATCCCACACTTGCACACTCTGAAGAGCTGTTCACTTTTCCATTTATAGATTCGGGCCTCTTGCCCGGTCCACTTGAAGCGGGGCAAGAGGAGATCGCGTGTAGAGATGCCCAAATATTTGAGCAGCCACGGTCACATGAAGGCGACGGTGGGAAAGTGTCACAAGAGGTGGACGATGATGAGACACAAATGCCAGAAAGTCAGGAGGAGGACCAGGGTGCGGAAGTGGAAGACGAGGTGGTGGATGATATAATAACTGACCCAACCTGGCAGGAGGACATGCAGAGAGAGGACAACAGCACACAGGGGGAGGGAGGCAGAGCACCCCAACAGGCAGGAAGAAGCAGTGTGGTGGCCGCAGACATAAGACAGGCAACCACTTCCCGTAACACCAACACCAAGGAAGTTGCCAGTACAACTGTTAGGTCTTCCCGAGTCTGGTTGTTTTTTAAAGGCCGATAACCCCAAAAATACCATTTGCACCACCTGCCAGGCCAGCATCAGCAGTGGTGGCAAAATGACCAGCCCGATATGCCTGATCAGGCATATGGCAGCAAAGCACCCGACTTTGTGGGCCGAACCCCAGGGTCCAGGAACAGTGTCTGTGGGTGGCACCATTCCTTCTTCCGCTGTTGTTCATGCAAGCCAATCCCCTGTCTATGGTGCATGCGAAGATGCCTCCTGCCCTGCACCTGTCGTTGCGCACTCTCAAGTAGCAGCATCAGGAAGCACGTCCATGTCCTTGTCCCAGCGCACCGTTCAGTTGTCCATACCCCTGTCCTTGGAACGCAAGAGCAAATATGGAGCCAACGCCCCACAGGCCACACTACTAAATTCTCACATTTCACGACTGCTTGCGCTCAAAATGTTGCCTTTTAGGCTCGTGGAGACGGAAGCATTCCACAACCTGATGGCGGCGGCTGTCCCTCGGTACTCGGTCCCCAGTCGCCACTATTTCTCCCGGTGTGCCGTCCCCGCGTTACACAAGCACGTGTCCCAAAACATTAGCGGTGCCCTCAACAACGCAGTTACCGGGAAAGTCCACCTAACCACGGACACGTGGACAAGTGCTTGTGGTCAGGGACGGTACATCTCACTGATGGCACACTGGGTTAACATAGTGGAAGCCGGTACCCAGTCGGACCTTGGGACGGAACACGTCCTCCCGACACCAAGGATTGCGGGCCCTAGGTCAATCAGGGTTGCCCCCACGGTCTACAGCTCCTGCACCTCATCCTCCTCAGCCTCCTCCTCCTCCTCTTCAGCCTCCATCTCCGAAATGACCACATCAGTCACAAACTGAAAGCACTGCAGCACTGCCTCGGCCAAGCGGCAACAGGCAGTCCTGAAGCTAATATGTTTATGTGACAAACCGCACAATGCTGGAGAGTTGTGGACAGCTCTGAAAGAGCAGGCAGATCTGTGACTCACACCGCTGAACTTACAGCCAGGCATGGTAGTGTGAGACAATGTCCGGAACCTGGTGGCGGCTCTGAGGCGAGGCGAGCTCACACATGTACCATGCCTGGCCCATGTGCTTAACCTCGTGGTTCAGCGGTTTCTCAAATCCTACCGGAGCTGCCGGATCTGCTTGTTAAAGTATGCCCATTTTAGAAAGTCAGCTACACCTTCCGCCGCCCTTGCAGTGTTTCAGCAGTGTTTGAAGCTTCCGGCTCACAGACTGGTATGTGATGTCAAGCCTCATCTCATCCCAACGTGAATTGGGTGACAATGAGGAACAGGAGGAGGAAGGACAGGAGCTAGTTTCATGCACTATGTTACGCTCGCGCCTGGACTGACTGGCGTGAGCGTGATTAGTGATCCCACTGTACCATGAACCGAGGAGTGCCTGGAAGGGCATAACTAAGTATCAACCCGGCTCAGTCGACTCTGTGAACCAAGGAGGAACCGAGCAGAGGGACCAGGTGCTACTCCAGGTCAGACCCCGGTCACAGCTGTTGACCCACACCGGGGAATGCAGGAACAGGCAGGTTAGGCTGGCATACAGACAGGTGGGTATTGGCAGGCACGGCTGGTATGCAGACAGGTGGGTACTGGCAAGCACGGCTGGTATGCAGACAGGTGGGTACTGGCAAGCACGGCTGGTATGCAGACAGGTGGGTACTGGCAAGCACGGCTGGAGTGCAGACAGGGAGATACTGGCAAGCACGGTTGGAGTGCAGACAGGGAGGTACTAGCAGGTTGGAGCGCAGGCTGGATAGGGTCCAGTACAGACTGGGAGACAGGAACAGAACCGCAGATGTGGTAGACAAGCAGAGTAAAGCGAAACCGCCGGAGCGGTGGACAAGGCAGAGAAGAGCAAAACCACCGGTGCAGTGAGTAAGCAGAGTAGAGCGAAACCGCAGGTGCGGTGGACAAGGCAGAGCAAAGCGAAACCGCCGGAGCGGAGGACAAGGCAGAGCAGAGAGGAACCGCTGGTGCGGTGAGCAAGCAGAGCGTAGCGAAACCGCAGGTGCGGTGGACAAGGCAGAGCAGAGCGAAACCGCCAGAGCGGTGGACAAGGCAGAGCAGAGAGGAACTGCCGGAGGGGAGGACAAGGCAGAGCAGAGAGGAACCGATGGTGCGGTGAGCAAGCAGAGCGGAGCGAAACCGCAGGTGCAGTGGACAAGGCAGAGTAGAGTGAAACTGCCGGAGCTGTGGACAAGGCAGAGCAGAGAGGAACCGCCGGAGTGGTGGACAAGGCAGAGCAGAGCGAAACCGCAAGTGCGGTGAGCAAGCCGAGCAGAGCGAAACCGCAGGTGCGGTGGACAAGGCAGAGCAGAGAGGAACCGCCGGAGCGGTGGGCAAGGCAGAGCAGAGAGAAACTGCTGGCGTGGTGAGCAAGCAGAGCAGAACAGGGCTGCAGGTGCAGGCAGAGAGGACAGGGCTCTGTTCACATGGAACAGACTGGAAAATACAGGAAGATGGTTAGAACACAGGAGATAGATACGGAGGAAGGGAAAATGGACAAACAGAACCAGATACACCCAAGGTACATACAATGAAGTAGCAAGTGGACACAAAACTCACAAACAGAAGCACAGAGACAACGAGTTGGAGTTAGGTGCAGGTTCAGACACTGCAGGAAAAGGGAGGGTACGGACATAGAGACAAACAGGTAACAGGCTAGGAGACAGTTCAGACAGGAACTGACACTGCAACGAGATACAGGAACGAGCCTGGGTATACAGCCCCCAGGGTGGCAGAAATGGACTAGAAGTCACAGACAACAGGCCTGGCTATACAGCCCCCAGGGTGGCGTAAACAGACTAGAAGTCAGAGATAACAGGCCTGGGTATGCAGCCCCCAGGGTGGCAGAAACAGACTAGAAGTCAGAGATAACAGGCCCGGGTATGCAGCCCCCAGGGTGGCAGAAACAGACAAGATACAGGACAAGACCTGGCAACTCAGAAGCAGAGAGCACACTGATAGTTAGTGTTGCTCAGGCACCTCCTTCTGGGTGGAGGGGGTTTAAATATCCAATGACTCACAGCAATAGGCTGGGGTCGCATTAGGAGTGCGCCCACTGCAGCTATAAGAATCAGGAAGTAACCGGGCCACCGCCCTAAGCAATCAGACAAGAGACATGCACACAGCATGAACTGGAGTAAGGCTTGCAGACTGGACTGATGGGTAAGATTGCGGTCTTGCATGGTGGGAGGTGGTACACTATGCAAGCACGCCGCCAGGGATGTTACACACTATAGACGGTACCACCTGCACAGCTGTCATACCGTCTGTTCAGCGTGGATGGCCAGAGAACAGAGAGGAGGAGGAGGAGAGCATGGTCAGTCATCCTGGTGATGAGGAAACGGAAGTCTTGCCTGTTAGTGGTCTGGCACGCATGGCTGAGTTTATGTTACGCTGCCTTTCCCATGACCCTTGCGTTCTTAAAATTTTGGGTGACAGTCATTACTGGTTAGTGACACTTCTAGACCCACGCTACAAGGAGAACTTTATATCTCTTATTCCTGAGGTGGACAGGTGTACGAAAATGGGGCAGTACCAGAAGGCCCTTGCTGTGGAACTATTAAAAAAATTCCCATCTGAAAACGCTGGCTCCAGAGGGCACATTTCGTTGGACAACCAAGGAGTACAGGCGAGAGAGACACAACTTCAATCCAGCAGAGGCAGCGGAACACTGTCAAAGTTCTGGGAGAGTTTTCTCAGACCCTCCCATCGCACAGGCCCTGAGGCGCGGGGTACTCTCACAAGGAGTGCAAAGTTTTGGAAGATGCTGAGGGAGTACCTTGCCGACCGTACCAACATCCTCCGTGATTCCGCTGTGCCTTATGATTATTGGGTATCCAAGCTGGATACGTGGAATGAACTGGCTCTCTATGCCTTGGAGGTCCTGGCCTGCCCTGCCGCCAGCGTTTTATCAGAGCGGGTTTTTAATGCCTCTGGTGGAATTATAACTGATAAGCGCATTCGCCTGTCAACTGAAAATGCTGACAGGCTGACTCTTATAAAAATGAACAAGGGCTGGATTGGGCCAGACTTCTCAACACCACCAAATGATAGCAGCGTAACATAAACTCAAATCCAGTGTCTTTTCTTGGGAGGTATATTCCCAGCACCTTTTCACACCCACACATGGGTATACGCTTCCTGATTTTGGCTATTTGCTCTTGTCCTCCTCCTTCTCCTCATCCTCCACCACCATATCACCAGGGTGACCGTGGTCCGTGATGCAACACCCACATAATTTTTTTAAAAGGTGTTTATGATGCCCGTAAAAAAAAAATTTATACAGTATGTTCATGTATACCCCCCAGGGGTAAATGTTTGTCAGCCTATACACTTGTTCATGGGCATTACAAGTATAGGAGGCCCGCTCCTTTCTAATGGAACATTTTTTTATGAGGCCCTCCTCCACGTCTCTTCCAAGGGGCATTGAAGTGCCTCCAAATTTTTGGCAGCCGTTGCATTCACTATGGGAGACTCTCTCCTTTCTAATGGGAATTTGTCGTTACTGTGGCCCTGCTCTATGTGTCTTTAAATTCTTAGTGGGGTTTTCCTAAAATTGGTCAGTCGTTGGACTCACTGCATACCCTATAACTGTATAGCAGACTCTCTCCTTTCTAATGGGAATTTGTCGTTACTGTGGCCCTGCTCTATGTGTCTTTAAATTCTTAGTGGGGTTTTTCCTAGAATTGTTCAGCCGTTGGACTCACTGCATACCCTCTAACTGTATAGCAGACCCTCTCCTTTCTAATGGGAACATGTCGTACTTGTTACTGTAGCCCTGCTCTATGTGTCTTTAAATTCTTAGTGGGGTTTTTCCTAAAATTGGTCAGCAGTTGGACTCACTGCATACCCTATAACTGTATAGCAGACTCTCTCCTTTCTAATGGGAATTTGTCATTACTGTGGCCCTGCTCTATGTGTCTTTAAATTCTTAGTGGGGTTTTTCCCAAATTTTGGCAGCCCTTGCAGTCACAGCATGGGCATTACCACTATAGGAGACCCGCTCCTTTATAATGGGAACATTTTTTTTACTGAGACCCTCCTCTGTGTCTCTTCAAAGGGGTATTGGGTTGCGTCCAAATTTTTGGCAGCCCTTGCAGTCACTGGATACGCAATAACAGTATAGGAGACCCACTTGTTAATAATGGGAATAACAAAGCATAGCCGGCTGATTGCTCTCTAACAATAGCGAGGGCCGACTGCTGGCCTTTTAAGAATACTAAGGGCAGTCTGATGGCCCTAGAAAAATAGGCTTTATGACTTTCAGAGTCACTCCATCATAAATAAAACAGGATGTGTCTGATGATGTGTCACACACCACATTGCCAAATAAGGTTGTAAAATGTTAAAATGACATTTCCCGGTGAATGCATTTGTCTTAAAAAATAACATTAAAAAAACAAAACAATAGGATCTTTCTTTAGTATAAAAAACAGCGTCACCAATTTCACCTCAATGTAATCACATTGTTCAGCTCCTGCACCTCCTCCTCCATATCCGAAATGACCACATCAGTCACAAGCTGACAGCACTGCAGCACTGCCTTGGCCAAGCGGCAACAGGCTGTGCTGAAGATAACATGCTTAATGCTTAATTGACAAACCGCCCAGCGCTGCAGAGTTGTTGAAAGCTGTAACACAGCAGCCTGATCTGTGGCTCTCACTGCTGAACATACAGCCAGGCATGGTCGTGTGTGACAATGGGCGGAACCTGGTGACAGAGAAATGACACCCAGAGTAGATACGGTTTCCCTCTTTGCCAGTCCTTTCACCGAGCTAAAGAATATGGCTGTGGTGAAATACAACTCAGCAAAAAAAGCTGTGAACTGGCTCCATACCGTCCCTGGCCACATTCACCTGTCCACGTGTTTGTGGTTAGGCGGTCCTTCCTAGTAAGTGCACTGGGGAGGGCACAGGTAATGTTGTGGGACCCATGCTTGTGGAAGGTGGAGACGACACCAGGAGAAACAGTGGTGGATGGGGACCAAGTATGGACACCCGGCCGCCGCCTGCATGAGGTTGTGAGAAGTTTCCGCCTCCATGAGCTTAAAAGGCCATATTTCAAGTGCAAGCAGCTGCCCAGAAATCTGGCAGTTTAGTGTTGCAGCCTGTAGGTGGGTGGGTAGCTGGCTGCATACTTGCGCTTGCATTCCAAGTAACAGAAAACTAAGCAGATGGTGGCCTCTATCATCATCATGGCCTCAACTTGGCACTATGAACTCTCCTGAAGGAGAAGCCAGGGCCCACCGGTGGAGTCTCCGGTTCTCTGGTGGGCCCGTCCAACCCTGCCGAGAAGCAGCCCTGGCTAAGGAAAGTGTGGGGGAAGGTTGCCAGACACTCTATGGCTGCTTTTTTAATGTGGATCGGACATGCTTATGCATGTTATTTCTTAAACCGCATTGCAGATCAGGCCATTGTCCAACTCTGTTTTCTTGAAATTAAATGCGCAAAGAAAGATGTTTGTGTGTCAAAGCACCACCGACAAGTGCGAGCTGATGTTGGATGGGCTGCCATTGCTTCTGCAACAAGCTGCATTAGAGGACTTCCTGGGAGAAATGGGTAGATAGGGTTTCCCTCTATGCCAGTCCTTTCACCGAGCTAAATACAACTCTCATCAAAAAAGCTGTGGACTGGCTCCTTACCGTCCCTGGCCACATTCAACTGTCCACGTGTTTGTGGTTAGGCGGTCCTTCCCAGTAAGTGCACTGGGGAGGGCACGAGTAATGTTGCGGGACCCGTGCTTGTGGAAGGTGGAGATGATACCGGGAGAAATAGTGGCGGCTGGGGACCGAGTATGGACTCCCGGCCACCGCCGGCATGAGGTTGTAAAAAGCTTCCGCCTCCACGAGCCTTAAAGGCCACATTTCAAGTGAAAGCAGCTTTAGAGGACTTCCTGGGAGAAATTACAACTGGGTAGATATGGTTTCCCAAGTCCTTTCACCAAGCTAAAGAATATGGCTGTGGTGAAATACAACTCAGCAAAAAAAGCTGTGGACTGGATCAGTACCGTCCCTGGCCACATTCACCTGTCCACGTGTTTGTGGTTAGGCGGTCCTTCCCAGTAAGTGCACTGGGGAGGGCACGGGTAATGTTGTGGGACTCGTGCTTTTGGAAGGCTGAGACGATACCAGGAGAAATAGTGGCGGCTGGGGACCGAGTATGGACACCCTGCCACCAACGGCATGAGGTTATGAAAAGCTTCCGCCTCCACGAGCCTAAAAGGCCACATTTTAAGTGAAAGCAGCTTTAGAGGACTTCCTGGGAGAAATGACAGCTGGGTAGATATGGTTTCCCAAGTCCTTTCACATAGCTAAAGAATATGGCTGTGGTGAAATACAACTCAGCAAAAAAAGCTGTGGACTGGCTCCGTACCGTCCCTGGCCACATTCACCTGTCCACGTGTTTGTGGTTAGGCGGTCCTTCCCAGTAAGTGCACTGGTGAGGGCATGGATAATGTTGTGGGACTCGTGCTTGTGGGAGGCAGAGACGACACTGGAGAAAATGTGGCAGCTGGAGACCGAGTATGGACACCCGGTCGCCGCCGGAATGAGGTTATGAAAAGCTTCCGCCTCCACGAGCCTAAAAGGCCACATTTCAAGTGAAAGCAGCTTTAGAGGACTTTCTTGGAGAAATGACAGCTGGGTAGATATGGTTTCCCAAGTCCTTTCACCGAGCTAAAGAATATGGCTGTGGTGAAATACAACTCAGCAAAAAAAAGCTGTGGACTGGCTCCATACCGTCCCTGGCCACATTCACCTGTCCACGTGTTTGTGGTTAGGCGGTCCTTCCCAGTAAGTGCACTGGGGAGGGCACAGGTAATGTTGTGGGACTCGTGCTTGTGGAAGGCGGAGACGACACCGGGAGAAACAGTGGTGGCTGGGGACCGAGTATGGACACCCGGCCGCCTCCTCCGGCATAAGGTTATGAAAAGCTTCCGCCTCCATGAGTCAAAAAGGCCACATTTCAAGTGCAAGCAGCTGTCACAAAATTGGCAGTATAGTATTGCAGCCTGTGGGTGGGTGGCTGGCTGCATACTTGCGCTTGCATTCCAAGGAATGGGGTAGGGACAACTGAACACTGCACTGGGACAAGGACATGGACAGTGATTGTTGCAAGTCTGCAACGACAGGTGCATGGCAGGAGGCATCTTCGCATGCGCCAAGAATCACTTATGATGGGCACACTTTTAGGCAGTGACCTGGGAGTCAGAGATGCTTCTAGAGGTTTTCCCCATGCTGTTCCCATGTCTTTTCAGCACTGTATGCATGTGTCTGATGATGTGTCACACACCACATGGCCAGATAAGGTTGTAAAATGTTAAAATGACAATTCCCTGTGAATGCATTTGTCTTTGTTGAAAGCAATGCAAAAGTGCAAAAACGCATCAAAAACGCTACATGTGAACATAGCCCAAGGTGTGGAGGAGTATTTTTTGTTTTGTTTTTTTATTTTGCCTTATATATAAGTCATTACCCTGGAAAGGATGTTCCTTAATATATTTCCCAGGAAAATCCATTTTGGTTTTGTTTTTGTATGTTTTATTGTGAGTCCGTAAAAGTGGCGTATTACCTCTGACAACGTTGTTGACAGCAGTGACCTGGGAGTGCTTCCAGGGGTCTTCCCCATGCTGTTTCTGTAGCACCCCTGAGGGTTCGGTCGCCACAGAGGTTTTGCATCTCATCCAGAGGTGTGGTATCTCACTCTTAGGTAAGGAAAGAGTATGGCTCAGGACTCTAACACCTGCATTCACTACACCACATTTCCGGGGGACAGGGCGAGATTGCTCCTATGGGAGAGCACAGTCCCTGATTCCTGGCTGGAGTGGGGAGGAACCACTTAGAGAGGGGGAACTAAGTAGTGGATGGGTGGAAGACGTAGATCCTGGGAGCACTGGAGTAGGAGGTATAAAAGGAAGGAACCATTTTGGTTCAGGAAGGAGAGGAGTTGGTGTTTGTGAGGAGAAGTGACAGGAGCAGAGGCTCTGCACGAGCTCTGCTCCAGAGGCGTGCCTAGTCAGGAGGCCTGAGCCTGAAGGAGAAATGAGAGAAAAGGGGAGCAGGAGAGGCTCCAGGACGAGGAGAGAAGGAACCCCAGGGGTACGGGCCGTGCAGCAAGCCACCCGTACGCCCGCCGCTGCCAGGAGGTAGGGGGGTCAGGCCAGAAGAAGGGAACCGGTCCCTTAACTAGCCAAGAGCTACAAGGCCTAACTAGAGAACCGGAGGATGCCGCATTTCAAATACCGCAGGCCATAAGTCCATACCAGTGTACTAGGATGGTAGCCGCATAGGACCCAGGGGACGGAACACACGTCGCCCACCAAGGCCCGAGGTCACCGGACAGGAGTACTACTAGGTGTGAGGTGCAGGGAGAAGGCCAGAGAGGACACACGGAAGGAGGTCCTGATAAATACTCTGGAGATATCTGAGGGTCGTCCGAGCCCCTCACTGCGTGAGCACAGGACGCCGTGGGCTCTTACACTGGCCCTGTAACTGGAACTGCTTTAACCATGAGTAAAGGATCTGGGACTGCATCGTTTGGATTCTGTGATTATTCTTGCACCGCGACACCTTGCACCATCACCACCATCATCCTTACACGCTGCCCTGAAGCCACACTCCTCCTGTGGGGAGTCACATCACCTTGCTGCACATACCACCAGCTTCAGCGGACTGCTCTGCAGCGGCGGTTACCAATAACCGCATTCCACATGTGGCGTAGTCGGACTATACACAAACTACCCTGGTTTGACCGCCCTGGGTCACGGACCGGGTCACCGCCACGGTGGCTACAACCCCCAGCATCTACAGGCCCGGCTCCGGGTACCTCACGGCCCAGGGGGCGCGTCAACTTTGGCGTAGTCGGCAGGATACGTAATCCACCCGTTACCATCGGGTATTGTGTGCCTAAGAGACTGTGTTTCCTACTGAATGTGGCGCCCACCCCTGAAGAACGGACGCCATTATGTGCCAGCCAAACAACAACCAAAGGTCACCTCCCATCATGGGCCGGGTCCCAGAATGGCGCCAAAAGCGGGGCCCGCCCCAAGCCGCAGTGATTATGTATGTGGATGTGTCCATCGACGTGGGGGGCTGCCCTTGGAAGTGACCGACAACAGACTGCCCTGGAACCGCCCCCAAAAGGGGAGGGGAGGCAGGAAAACTGGGAGACCAGTCCAGGCAGGCCGCACCCGGGAAAGGACATGGACCGCAGCAACACTGGAGACCCTGCCAGCGACATGCTGCAGGCCGAAGAGCCTTATACCGTGGAGGAGCTGGTGGCCAAGCTCCCCCGGGAGGATACCGAATTCCTCCGCGCCGGTATGGAAGATCTGGGCCGGAGGATGGCAAGGGCCCAGCGGGACGCCATCGAAGAATGGAAGAGAGAGATGGAGCAAAGGATGGCGGCACGACAGCCAGCAACCCTGCCAGGCACCGGCAGCGCCCCAGCCTCCGAGGACCGAGAGCAGAGTCGGGAGGTCGCGAGTGACGCAGGAGCAACCGCGGGAGCAGGTATGGGAAGTCTCCCTGTCCCGGGCGCTGCAAGAGTCGACCTGTTCCTGGGTCCCCTGGTGGAGCCGCTAATCCTGGACGTCGCTGAAACCACCCCGCTCCCAATGCCTGAGCCTAGCCCTTTAACCTTGGATGACGCCGTTGCATGCTCGCTGCACTCTTACCAAAGTGCGCCCATCCTAAGCGCTCTCCAGGCCCCGGAACCACCTTCGGGCGCCAGTGGCGCCGGCCCGCTCCTAGGCCCTCTTCAAGAACCGCCCCCTCCGACACCCGCATGGATGTATGGGCGTCACCAATGGGAGTGGTCCGCGGAGGTAGAGGACCAGCAGCCTTTGCTCCTGCCCGCTTCGCAGCCCACCGCCGCCGTCTCCCAGTTACCGGAAGACGAGGCCCAATTCGAGTGGGATTGCTCTGGGGAGGACCTGATGGGGTTCTCCCAAGAGACGAGGGCGGCTGCAGCCCGCCACAAGAAGTTCTGCCACCAGCAGCTGATCCAGTTTGAGAGGGAGCGCAGCTTACAGCGTGTGCGGTGGGAGCAGCTCGAGGCCAAAAACATGGAGGAGAAGGCCAGGACCCGCAGAAGTCAGCAGACCACCAGCGGTCCCTGAATCACCATAGTAAAATTTAACCTCAACAAAGGATGGGGGTTTGTCCAGGACCTGCTGTCAGGCACGGATCTTTTTGTGAACAGAAGAGACGTGGAGTCCCACCTGTCAGAGGGACACCCAGATCGGGACCTGTATCCCGGGGACACCGTGTCCTACACCTGTCACCGAGGAGTTAGGGGCTGGTATGCCCTGAACGTCCACCGGGTGGAGACAACACCCTACCATGCTGATATCCCGGCTGGGTCTGCCTGTGGTGGACCAGAGCCTCCCCAGAGGGAGTAACCTTACTGAGTATAGTAGGTGGAGCAAAACTTTGAAATTATATATAAGTTACCCGTCAGGGTATGCAGAGACACTGCGAGTTCATGTTTACCCAGTTGCCCGGAAGGGTACAATCAAAAGTTAAAAAGTTTCCCTTGTGTGCATTTAAGTTACCCGGAATGGGTCTAAGAGACTAACCGGCTGAGGACTGGGAGCAGCCACCTTTTGTAAATAGTTGTACCTCTTGAGGTGCCCATTATTGGTTTTATAAGAACTACAACGAGTGACCTCAGAACAAAAACACGTTGGAGGTGGCCGAAGACGATGTCCAGCTTCTGGATCGTCTAAGCCCTGCAGCCACCCCAGGGCCTTCGTTGAGGGTTTGGGACGGGTCCCTCATGTTCGTGTTTACAAGTTTGCACTTTAAGGGAAAAGGACACCAGGTTGCAGACCGTGCTGTAATCTGTTTAAAAAATGTTTGATATAAAAAAGTGTTTATGAAGAAGAATGTTTTATATACAACAATGTGCTTATACTAGAGAACAGTTTTATGATGTTTTATATGTGAAGGGAAATGTTATTAAAAGTGCACCTATAATGTTTTGCAGCAACGTTAAAAGAAGTATGTGACTCGCCCCCTGGGCCGTGGGGCACTCGGATCCGGGCAGTAGGAGAACGATGGGAGTAGTAGTGGCAACCCGGTTCCGTGGCTCAGGGTGGTCAGGCCAGTGGTAGTCCGTTATGTGCTGATGATTATGTCCGACTACGCCACCCGTGGATTTGCGGTCATTAGGCAGACCGCTGGGGCTGATGATGTATGCAGCTGGGATGGTGTGACTCCCCACGGGAAGAGTGCGGCCCCAGGGCAGTATAATGGATGGTGGGAGTGATGGTGGTGAGAGTCCCAGTGCCGTTAGTGCTGGAGGAGCAAGGAGCACACAGACAACAGGTTGCAGTCCAGGGTCTTTACTAGAACAGGTAAACTGACTAACAAACAGTCCCGGCTAGGAGGGGACCTGGATGTCTGAGAGCAATGGGGAAATTGGCCCTGGTCAGGGTGAGGGTGTAGGCCTACCGTGCTTTCTGCGCTCCTTCTGGCTATCTCCTCCTTATAGGGTAACAGCCCATGTTTCCGAGCTCTCCGTGTATTCTCGCCTGTATGGCCTGCGACGTGGGTCCCTTTCTGCTCCCAGCCTGGTACGGCTTTGCTGGTCCCTTCTGTTGTGGCAGAGCCTCCAGGCTTCTTAGGCCAAGGAATATACAGTCCCCTGCGGACTGGTTATCTGCTGTAGGATGTGGAATCCTCCCAGCCTCAGACACCAAAGTCTGGTAAATTAAGTCCTTTATCTGCCAAGACAGGCTCACTTCGCCTCTTGTCTCTGGCTTGTGGCTCTCCTCCTGCCACACTTCCTCTTAGGTGCAATACAACTTTCTGTCCCTGCTCTGCTCTGGGACAAGTCTCAGTCCTGAGACAGGTCGTCCAGTTCTCTCTAACCCTGCCCCCAGTTCCAGCTTTAATAGGGGCAGCCTGCTCCCCCTACTGGCCTGAGACAGGAGGTACTGCATGCTAATGTTCCCCTGACTAGAGAACCTCCCCCTTGCTCTCAGACACAGCTTTATTATACTTGTGACTTCCAGGCCAGGGTGATACATTCCCCCCTAGTAGAATTTAGTACTCCGGGACTAAACAGTAAACAAAGATAATATACATGACTATAAAACATTATCAGACAGACGACGCACAGCTTGAGTTCTTAAGGTCACAGTGTGGACTGTGACCGGGTGTCCATATCACCAACTCAACGGGGAGCCTTAACCAGGTGGGGGTCTGTCCTACCCCAAGTCCTTCACAGTTTTAGTTCATTCCTTGGTTAGGCTCCGAACGCAGTCCATACAAAGGTCCCGGTTATAAAAAGTCCATAACCTTTGAGTCCTTACGGTAACTGCAAGAAACTGAAACACAGAATTACCAAACATGCATGTAACTTTGCAAACATTTCAACATTTGGCAACAGGGTTATTTACAATTTTAGTGCGCCCTATATTCTCCAGCAAGCAGGTATCTGCCCCTTTGTGCTCCTGGTTTTCCCCACTAGCGTTAGGGGTACAGCTACCAGCTGGACTTACAGGTAGGGCAGGCAGCTGTCTGCGGGTCCTTTGGCTTACCGCAGGCATGGCAGGCTCACTGTCAGCAGAGGGTTGATTCTCCTGGGCTGCTGGTTCAGGCTCTTCTGCCTCCGGAACTGCTTGCTCTTCTTCACCTTCCGGCTCTGGTGCAAGTTGTTGTTGAGCCGGTTGCAGGAAATGCAGGACGGGTACCACTATGGCATCGTTTATTCGGGTCCAGGACAGAAGAAACTCTCCGAGAACGGTGCTGATCATTTCTTCCTTGTCCTCTGCGGGTTCAAGGTCACTTTGATCCTCTTCTGCACTACGGAGTTGCTCGGGGCACCTTTTTAGGTGGTCTCTGGAGACGGTACTAGTGGTTTCTCCTCCATCCTTGGTGATCACGCACACCTTCGTGTTGTCGTGATCAGACTGCAGTACAGTGTAGGGTTTCCTTTCCCACTGGTCGTCCAACTTATGTAGCCTTCTCTTTCGCTTCAGGACCTGCTCACCAGGTTCTAGGGGACCAGCAGGGGCGTGTTGGTTGAAGAGTCTTTCTTGCTTCTCTCTCACCTGGGCCAGGCTCTTCTCCACACTCTCCTGTACCTTCTTGTACTGCAGTTGCCTTTCCGTATCCCAGTCCGCATCCGGGGAGGTGTCCTCAGGTGTTAGGACTCTCATCTCCAGGTCTACGGGCAGTTTACCTGGTCTGGCTCGCATCAGGTAAGCCGGGGTGCAGTTGGTAGCATTCACCGGGATATGATTGCATAAGTCTATCAGATCCGGCAGTTTTTCTGGCCACAGGCTGCGTTCCTCCAGGGGCAACGTCTCCAGGAGATCAATGACTATGTTGTTAATTTTCTCCCACATCCCGTTGGTTTGTGGGTGGTAAGGCGTTGTCCGAATCTTCTTACAGCCATAGAGGTTGCAGAATTCTTAGAAGATTTCAGCTTTGAACGCTGGACCCTGGTCCGTCAGGACCTCTTCCGGATACCCGTGTGGACGGCAGAAGTATTGCTGGAAGGCTCTGGCCGCTGTTTGGGCTGTCAAGTCTTTTACCGGGACCACCACTAGAAAACGGGAATAGTGGTCCTCGATTGTCAGGGCGTAGATGTATCCTGACCGGCTTGGAGCCAATTTGACGTGGTCCAGAGCTACCAGCTCAAGAGGCTGCGTGGTGACGATGGGCCTCAAGGGTGTCTTCTGGCTGGCACGGTCCTTCTCATGCCGACCCAAAAGAACCGTCCTCTTAGCAGGAACTCCAGTTTCTTCCACCCGAAGTGCCCTGGTCTGTCATGGTAAGCCCCCAGGACCATAGCTGCATCCCGCCTTGGGACCACGACTTGCCAGGTCAGCTCGTGCGTCCGGTGGTTGACAATCCTTCTGCACAGCTTGCCTTCGTAGAGGAACAGCTTGCTCTTCTCTTTCCATAGCTGCTTGGCTTCCTCTGGAGCATCCGGATCTATGCGGGCATCTTCCTGGGTCAGCAGATCTTTCACCAGGCGGATGGCAGGGTCACTATCTTGGGTCTCGGCCCAGCTGTGGTGAGGTAGGGGATTGATCATCACGGTTGTTAGATCCTCCTCCTTCACGCGGTGGGAGTATTGAGCGGCTCCATACCGGTGAAACGCAGGGAGTTCTGCCTCCTCCAGCTCTTCTGGGTCTTCGTCACCTTCAGGTAAGTGAGGCATTCTCGATATGGCGTCAGCGTTGGCATTGGTTTTGCCTGCCCGGTACTTGATCACAAAGTCATAATTGTAGAGACGGGCCACCGCTGTTCCAGGGCACCAAGTCTTGCATTGTCTAGGTGTGTTAACGGGTTGTTGTCCGTATACACAGTGAACTTTGCGGAGGCCAGGTAATGCTTGAAGCGTTCTGTTACGGCCCACACCACCACCAAGAATTCTAGCTTGAAGGAGCTGTAATTCTCCGGGTTCCTCTCGGTGGGTCTCAGCTTCCGGCTGGCGTATGCGATCACCCTTTCTCTGCCCTGTTGGTTTTGGGACAGTATGGCTCCCAGTCCCACATTACTGGCGTCTGTGTGGAGAATAAAAGGCTGGCCATAGTCAGGGTAGACCAGGATCTCATCCCCTGTGAGGGCCATCTTTAGCTGGCGGAAGGACTCCTCTTCCGGTTTATCCCATTTGAAGGGTGGCTTTTGACTTCTGTACTTAGACTGTCCGATCAGGAGGTCCTGCATAGGAGCTGCCATCTTAGTGAACCCGGGGATGAACCTTCGGTAGTAGCCTACCAACCCGAGGAACTGTCTCACCTCTTTGATGTTCGAGGGGCTTGGCCAGCTCTTGATTGCCGTGACCTTGTCAGGGTCGGGGGCCACTCCTTCCGCGCTTACCACGTGCCCTAGGTACTGGACTTTTGGTTTCAACAGGTGACACTTCGATGGTTTCACCTTCAGGCCATAGCCTGCCAGGGCTTCGAACACCTCGGCCAGGTGCTTTAGATGATCCTCGTAAGTCTTCGAATAGACGATCACGTCGTCCAGGTAACGGAGGACCGTCTCGATGTTTCGGTGCCCTAGACAGCATTCCATCAGCCTCTGGAAGGTCCCTGGTGCGTTGCAGAGCCCGAAGGGTATACAGTTGAACTCACTCAGTCCCATCGGGGTGGTAAAGGCGGTCTTCTCCTTGTCAGCCTCTGCCACAGGAACCTGCCAGTACCCGCTAGTAAGGTCCAAAGTAGAAAAGAAGTTAGCTGATTTTAGTGCGGCTAAAGACTCCTCTATTCTAGGCAGCGGATATGCGTCTTTGTGGGTGATACGGTTGATTTGTCTATAGTCTACGCACATTCTCATGGTGCCGTCTTTCTTTTTCACCAGAACCAAGGGGGCTGCCCAGAGGCTACAGCTGTCTCTAATGACCCCAGCTTCTTTCATTTCCCTCAGCATACCCTTGGCGTTCTGATAATGTGCAGGGGGTACAGGCCTGTGTCTCTCTTTTATTGGTGGGTGGCTCCCTGTGGGGATATGGTGTTCTATCCCTTTTACTCTGCCGAAGTCTAGCGCGTGCTTACTAAAGACTCTCTCGTACTCCTGTACCACCCGGTAGACTCCTTGTTTTTGGTGCAGGGGAGTGGAGTCAGCACCCACATGGAGTTTCTGGCATCAGTCCTCCTTTTGTTTCTGGGAGCCATTACCCTCCGCCTGGGGAGATGGAGGCAAGGGTTCCACGGCCCTGATAGCTTTGTGTTTGACAACAAACAGTTTGGCAAGTGTAGCGTACCTGGGTAAGTGTACCTCTCTCTCCCCAATGTTGAGAATGCGAACGGGCACCCTCCCATGACGGACATCAACCACCCCCCGGGCTGTCAAAATGGTGGGCCAGCTGTCTGAGTACACGGGTTCTACCATGGCTTGGTAGTCTCTGCCTCTCAACCCGATTGCAGTCCGACACCAGATCATCATTTCACTTTTGGGAGGCATGGAAATGGGGAATGGGTCACTCAGTCTTACGCTACCGATATCACCACCAGACAGTTCTACCTGCTGCCGTCTCATCAGGGCTTTAATCTCCTTGTTGAGGACTCTCTGTTGGCTGGAACTAGCATTCACCGCCACCTGTTGTAGAATTACAATCACCTCTGAAAGACAATTTTCAATCACGTTAGTACCCAAAGTTATTTTAGGGTGATTTTCACGACGGTCAATGTCCACAATAATTACTCCCTGTGCCGGCAGTTCAGCTTTACCAATCATAATGGTCATCTCCTTGAACCCCATCTGCGGCACGGGTAAGCCATTACTGGCGATGATGCTCAAGTTACTGTCTGGATACCGTGTGATATCAGCATCAGTCCAATACTGCTTAAAAAGTACATAAGGGATAGTGGTTACTTGCGACCCTGTATCCAGCAAGGCGCTCATGGGGATACCGTCCAGCACCACGGGTAAAACCGGGCGCCCCCCAACGTACTTATTGCGCCAATTGTAAGGGCCTGGTGATCTTATGCCTGGGGGTTGGCCCCCTGCCCCAGGTTGGACCCGTTTAAATTACAGTACCTGGAAATGTGTCCGGGCTGGTTGCATCGACGGCAAATGGGCTGTCCATCCTCTGCATAGCGGTCTGTGGGCCTCCCTCGGAACGACGGGATCCTCCTCTGTTGACGACATGGGACATCCTCCGGACTTGAAGCCAGCTCGATGGGTCTTGATGGGTCCACTTGTAACGCCTGGACGGTCCTGGTCAACGCCGCGACGCTCCTGGTCAGCTCCTGGACTTGGTGATGCAGATCTTTCGACGGGGCTTGGTTCAGGGCCTGTGCATCAGCCCCCATGGAGTCCATAGAGGAGGGCGCCGCCTCCTGGTGGTAGGTGAGAGCAGGGCGCCGGGGGTTTATGGCGCCACTTGTTGCGGATTCACGGAGCACCCTTATGGCCCTGTCCTTGAATTGGGCAAAGGTCAGATCAGGGTTCTGAAAGAACATGATGCGCAGCTTGGTCCTGTGGGCGCTAGACAGCAGACCTTCTATGAACTGTTCTGTTAGGAGCTTATCCGTTTCCTGCACGCTGCCAGGGTCAGTTTGTTTGATGGCCCTCAAGGCTTCCTGCAAATTTAGGGCATAGTCTCTGATGCTGTCCTGTGCCCGCTGCTTACATCCATAGAACCTCATTTTAATTTCAGCGGAGGTACGTGTGTCAAAGGTACCCCGCAGCCGGGCCAGAATACCTTTTACGGTCCTTTTCTCCTCAGCGGGCCATGACTTTACCTCCCTTTGGGCTGCGCCAGTTAACTGCCCTGTTAGTATGCTAACCTTCTGTTCCTCTGTCAGGGGGCAGACTTGGAACAAACTGTACAGCCTTTCCTTAAAGTCAGTTAGGGCATGGGGCTCCCCTGAATACTTAGGCAGCCAGGCCGCTCCAGGGATGTAGGGCAGGGAAAATGGCATCACCGCTGCTGCAGCTGTGCTGGTGGTAGTGGGCGCCTCCGTGTCTGACATCGTCCTCCCCCCTAGTTAAGCGCGGCCTACCTTCCAACAATCCTCTTCTGTAGGCCTCGGCTCCGCTGATGCTGCTCCGGGCGAGGACCTTGCATCGCGTCCTGGTGACGTCAGCGTCGCTCTCTCTCCCTTCCAGGACCTTGCGCAGCGTCGGTGCGTGGGGCGGAGCTTCGGGTCTCGCGCGGTTTGGACGTCCACGCCCCTCTTCTTCCCGCACGGCTTCCTGAAGATGGCGTCCGAAGGCGGGAAAGCGGCTGAAGATGGCGGGAACCGACGGAAGATGGCGGGAGACGTCTGGAAATGGCGGGAAATGGCTCCGGATGGCGGGAAACCTCTTTTCAGGTGCGTGTACAGTCTTTTTCAGGCACGCAATACCCGTTTGTGGCGGGTTGGTCTCAATCCTGCCGACTACGCCAAAGCTGACTCGCCCCCTGGGCCGTGGGGCACTCGGATCCGGGCAGTAGGGGAACGACGGGAGTAGTAGTGGCAACCCCGTTCCGTGGCTCAGGGTGGTCAGGCCAGTGGTAGTCCGTTATGTGCTGATGATTATGTCCGACTACGCCACCCGTGGATTTGCGGTCATTAGGAACCGCCGCTGCAAGGCAGACCGCTGGGGCTGATGATGTATGCAGCTGGGATGGTGTGACTCCCCACAGGAAGAGTGCGGCCCCAGGGCAGTATAATGGACGGTGGGAGTGATGGTGGTGAGAGTCCCAGTGCCGTTAGTGCTGGAGGAGCAAGGAGCACACAGACAACAGGTTGCAGTCCAGGGTCTTTACTAGAACAGGTAAACTGACCCACAAACAGTCCCGGCTAGGAGGGGACCTGGATGTCTGAGAGCAATGGGGAAATTGGCCCTGGTCAGGGTGAGGGTGTAGGCCTACCGTGCTTTCTGCGCTCCTTCTGGCTATCTCCTCCTTATAGGGTAACAGCCCACATTTCCGAGCTCTCCGTGTATTCTCGCCTGTATGGCCTGCGACGTGGGTCCCTTTCTGCTCCCAGCCTGGTACGGCTTTGCTGGTCCCTTCTGTTGTGGCAGAGCCTCCAGGCTTCTTAGGCCAAGGAATATACAGTCCCCTGCGGACTGGTTATCTGCTGTAGGATGTGGAATCCTCCCAGCCTCAGACACCAAAGTCTGGTAAATTAAGTCCTTTATCTGCCAAGACAGGCTCACTTCGCCTCTTGTCTCTGGCTTGTGGCTCCCCTCCTGCCACACTTCCTCTTAGGTGCAATACAACTCCCTGCTCTGCTCTGGGACAAGTCTCAGTCCTGAGACAGGTCGTCCAGTTCTCTCTAACCCTGCCCCCAGTTCCAGCTTTTATAGGGGCAGCCTGCTCCCCCTACTGGCCTGAGACAGGAGGTACTGCATGCTAATGTTCCCCTGACTAGAGAACCTCCCCCTTGCTCTCAGACACAGCTTTATTATACTTGTGGCATCCAGGCCAGGGTGACACATATGCCTCACATAAAGGGAAGAAGAGTTGTTTATGATCTTGTATGCGGACGTGTCCTAACATTTTTTGCATGTCTTTGAATTGAATTGTCTTTTACTCTGTTCCAGCTCGCGGACGTGCTGTTTTTACCAGGGGGGTGTGTGGCACCCCTGAGGGTTCGGTCGCCACAGAGGTATTGCATCTCATCCAGAGGTGTGGTATCTCACTCTCAGGTAAGGAAGGAGTATGGCTCAGGACCCTAACACCTGCATTCACTACACCACATTTCCGAGGGACAGGGCGAGATTGCTCCTACGGGAGAGCACAGTCCCTGATCCCTGGCTGGAGTGGGGAGGAACCACTTAGAGAGGGGGAACTAAGTAGTGGATGGGTGGAAGACGTAGATCCTGGGAGCACTGGAGTAGGAGGTATAAAAGGAAGGAACCATTTTGGTTCAGGAAGGAGAGGAGTTGGTGTTTGTGAGGAGAAGTGACAGGAGTAGAGGCTCTGCATGAGCTCTGCTCCAGAGGCGGGCCTAGTCAGGAGGCCTGAGCCTGAAGGAGAAAGGAGAGAAAAGGGGAGCAGGAGAGACTCCAGGACAAGGAGAGAAGGGACTCCAGGGGTACGGGCCATGCAGCAAGCCAGCCGTACGCCCGCCACTGCCAGGAGGTAGGGGGGTCAGGCCAGAAGAAGGGAACCAGTCCCTTAACTAGCCAAGAGCTACAAGGCCTAACTAGAGAACCGGAGGCTGCTGCATTTCAAATACCTCAGGCCATAAGTCCATACCAGTGTACTAGGAAGGTAGCCGCATAGGACCCAGGGGACGGAACACACGTCGCCCACCAAGGCCTGAGGACACCGGACAGGAGTGCTACTAGGTGTGAGTTGTGTGAGGCCAGAGAGGACACACGGAAGGGGGTCCTGATAAATACTCTGGAGATATCTAAGGGTCGTCCGAGCACCTCACTGTGTGAGCACAGGACGCCGTGGGCTCTTACACTGGCCCTGTATCTGGAACTGCTTTAACCGTGAGTAAAGGATCTGGGACTGCATCGTTTGGATTCTGTGATTATTCTTGCACCTCGACACCTTGCACCATCACCACTATCATCCTTACACGCTGCCCTGAAGCCACACTCCTCCTGTATGGAGTCACATCACCTTGCTGCACATACCACCAGCTTCAGTGGACTGCTCCGCAGCGGCGGTTACCAATAACCGCATTCCACAGGTGGCGTAGTCGGACAATACATAAACTACCCTGGTTTGACCGCCCTGGGTCATGGACCGGGTCACCGCCACGGTGACTACAACCCCCAGCAGCTACAGGCCCGGCTCCGGGTACCCCACTGCCCAGGGGGCGCGTCATTCCCATGTCAGTTGAGCACTGTTCCCATCGATTTGGACAATTTTTAGGCCCTCTGCAGACCGCCGGGGGGAGCCGCCTGAAAAATGCTCGAGTTTCCCATAGACTTACTGTACATTGGGCTCATTGCTCGGGTCGAGCACCCGAGTATTCCAGTTTGCTCGACCCGAGCAACGAGTACCCGAGCAATTTAGTGATCTTTCATCACTAGTTATAATGACTCATAAGAAGATACCAATGCTATAAACTGTATGTAAGAATGGTGGCCATTGTTACAAATTTACCATCAGAGGCTCAAAAAAATAAAGTTGTGTCTCTGTATTTCAGTGCAATTATTGCCATTAGATTAATTGTAATAAGTATTGTATGGCTACTGTTAGAACCTTGCTGTTAGGTTTTTTTTCCTTTGCTGGTCACATGACTTTGTTGGCCTATTTAATCCTGCTCCGCCCTTCTGGCTTTGCTGGACTTCATTGTATATCTACTTTCTAGCTAGCCTGTGCTCTGTATCTAACTCTGTTAGTTTGCTTGGTCTACGGACCTCTATGTTCTATCTATTTTGTTTGTTCGTCTGTCTGCTACTATTTCTGTTAGGAGGTGTCCCATATTCCTCCCAGTCCTTAGTACTTGTAGGGATTCCCTCCCCACATCTATAGGTCTTCGTACAGACTAGATTAGGTCTTTAGCAGGTCTGATCGCAGGATCAGGTTCCCTGTTACATCGTAGGGATTCAGCTGAGTCTTATAGTAGGGACAGATCCCCTCTCTTTCCTTAGCTTTGGTAGCAGAACATAACAGTAAGTCCAGCCTGCAAATTCTCTAAGGAAAGATTTTTCTGTTCCATCATGGTGTCGGTTCAGGATTTGGCTCATCGCCTGCAGGGACTCTCTCTGGAGGTGGCCGAGCTCCGTCAGCACGTGAGTAACTGTCCTGGAGCACATTTCTTGGAGCCTAAGGTATGTTTGCCGGATTTATTTTTTGGTGAACACCGAGAATTTTTTTCATTTAAAAATGCTTGCTTATTGTATTTTCGTTTGAGACCTAAGTCCTCTGGGGATGAATCCCAGCGCGTAGGGTTCATAATGTCACTTTTGCGCAAAGAGCCTCAGGAGTGGGCCTTTTCTTTGCAACCTAGTGATTCATGCTTCAGATCAGTGGATAGTTTTTTTTCTGCTTTGGGACTATTATATGATGATCCTGACCGTGTCGCATCAGCTGAGACTGAGTTGAGACGTCTAAAACAAGGATCGGGTAATGTGGAAAAATATTGTACACATTTTCGTCGTTGGTCCACTCAAACAGGGTGGAACGATTCTGCTCTGAAAAGTCTATTTCTTGCTGGGCTCAGTGAAAGGGTTAAAGACCTGCTAATTGCTTATCCTACTCCTGAGGATTTGCAACAGGCTATGCAATTAGCTATACGGGTGGATAGAAGACTGCGTGCTAGGGTTAATGAGAGCAAATCCTCTGCTATGTCAGTTTCTGGTTATGATAATATGTGTACTAACAGTGGTGAACCGATGGAGATTGGATCGGTGGCACCTCGCTCTCAAGAAAAAGACCGTCGTTTTTCAGAAGGCTTGTGCTTCTATTGCGGAAAATCTGGTCATTTGATTAAAGGCTGTGAGCTTCGGATGAAGAAAGAAAAAAAAATGGTCAGTCACGCCCGTATTGCCTGTTTAAATTCCAAGGGTATATTTTTGGCTGCTTCCACGATTGCTCAGGAAAAATTAATGGAATTTCGGGTGTTTGTTGATTGCGGGTCTACACTGAATGTAATTGATGGGGGATTCGTGGAAAAACTCAATTTAAAACCTGAACCTTTATCATCCCCCATTGCGTGGTTTCTGTGGATGGCTCCCCTTTGAAGAATATTACTCTCAAGGTCAGTGAATTTCCTCTCACTATTAATGGTGTTCACCATGAGAAATTGGATTTGGTAGTGTTGAATAACTTGCCTTCTCCAGTAATATTGGGTTTGCCCTGGTTAAAATTTCACAATCCTGTACTGGATTGGTCTACCAGTGAAATTAAATCCTGGAGCCATAAATGTTATGACAAGTGTTGTAATGGGCGTATTGCAGCTTTGGATAGGGGAGAATTGCCTGTTCCTATTCAGGATTTTTGGAGAGTTTTTTCTGAGAAGGAATCGCAGGTTTTGCCTCCCCATAGAGACTATGATTGTTCTATTGAATTTGTCCCTGGAGCGACTCTTCCTAAAAGTCGTTTATTTAACCTTACTATTCCTGAGAGGAAGGCTTTGGAGGAATACATACAGACAAGTTTGGCCGCCGGTCACATTAGGCCCTCTAAGTCTCCTGTGGCGGTTGGATTTTTTTTTGTAAAAAAAAAGGACGGCGGTTTACGTCCTTGTCTGGATTTTCGTGAGATTAACAAAATTACGGTACGCAATCCTTACCCACTGCCATTGATTCCTGATCTGTTTAACCAGTTATTGGGGGCCAAGTGGTTCTCTAAAATTGACCTTAAGGGGGCATACAATCTGTTGCGCATGAAGGAGGGTGATGAATGGAAGACTGCTTTTAACACTCCTGTGAGTCATTTTGAGAATCTGGTTATGCCTTTTGGTCTTACTAATGCTCCTGCATTTTTTCAGAATCTGATTAATGACATCCTTAGACCTATGATCGGTAAAAATGTGGTTGTGTATTTGGATGACATTTTGATTTATTCGCCAGATCTGGAGTCTCATTGGCGGAGCGTGCGTGAGGTATTACAGTTATTAATGGACAATTCGCTTTTTGCTAAGCTGGAGAAATGTGAGTTCGCTGTACAGAGAATTAGTTTTTTGGGCTACATTATCTCCAGCAAAGGTTTTGAGATGGATCCGGTTAAGGTTCAGGCTGTGCAGGAATGGCCTAGGCCTATTGGTTTGAAATCGATACAGAGGTTTTTGGGTTTCGCCAATTACTACAGAAAATTCATAAAAAATTTTTCTAGTATTGTCAAACCTCTGACTGATCTCACCAGGAAAGGTGCTGATGCGGTTCAGTGGTCTTCTGAGGCCATTGAAGCTTTTGTGTATCTCAAGGAGAGGTTCACCTCTGCTCCCATCCTTATGCAGCCTGATGTTACTAGGCCGTTTTTGGTTGAGGTTGATGCTTCCTCTGTGGGGGTTGGCGCAGTATTGTCTCAGGATAACGGGGATGGATTACATCCCTGTGCCTTTTTTTCAAAAAAATTTTCGGAGACTGAACTGAATTACGATATTGGTAATCGGGAATTATTGGCTATTAAACTCGCATTTGAACACTGGCGCCACTTCTTGGAAGGTGCGGAGTTTCCCGTTCAGGTTCTTACGCATCATAAAAATCTGATATATCTTGATGCTGCCAAGCGCCTGAATGCCCGTCAGGCTAGGTGGGCACTGTTTTTCTCGCGGTTTAATTTCTCCGTTACTTACATCCCTGGTACTAAGAATGTTAAGGCGGATGCCTTATCTCGCAGTTTTTCTCCCATAGTCGGTGCTGAGAAAGAGGAAAACATTTTACAAGAAGGTGTTGTGATAGCTGCTTTAGACTCCGTTTTGGAAGATGAGATTCTTAAAGCTCAGGAGAATGCCCCATCTAACACTCCTCATGGGAGGTTGTTTGTGCCTGGGACCTTTAGGAGAGATTTGTTTGTTGAGTGTCACGAATCTCGGTTGGCAGGTCATCCCGGAATCTCTGAGACCAAGAGACTGGTGGGTCGCAGTTTTTGGTGGCCTGGATGGCAGAAGGAAGTCATTAAGTGGGTGCGCCAATGTACTATATGTGCTAGATCTAAGTCCTCACATACTCCTGCTGCGGGGTTGCTTTGTCCTTTGGAGGTCCCCAGTGCTCCTTGGACACATTTGGCTATGGACTTTATAACTGACCTTCCCCCCTCTGAGGGTTTTACTGTCATCTGGGTGGTCGTGGACCGTTTTAGCAAGATGTGTCACTTGGTTCCCTTCGTCAAACTGCCCTGCGCTAAAACTCTCGCTAAGGCCTTTGTCAAGGAAATTGTCAGACTTCATGGCGTTCCTACTGACATTGTTTCTGATAGGGGTCCTCAGTTCGTGGCTCGTTTTTGGCGTGCCTTTTGTGACAGGTTGGGAATTCATTTGTCGTTTTCGTCCGGATATCATCCTGAATCTAATGGCCAGACAGAAAGGAAAAACCAGGATGTTGAGCAGTTCTTGCGTTGTTTTGTGGCAGACAATCAAGAGGGGTGGTCTGAGTTTCTGCCACTTGCCGAATTTGCTCTGAACAATCATACATCTTCTTCTGCTGGTTGTTCGCCTTTTTTTTGTTGTTCTGGGAGACATCCGTCGTTTGGGTCGTTCTCCAAGTTGGGATCTGCCGTGCCTGAGGAGGAGAATTTTTCCGGTGATTTGGAAAGAGTTTGGACGGATGTGCGTGGTAATCTTCAGGAGGCCAACAGAAAATCTAAAGACTACTTTGATAGGAAACGACAGGAGGTTTTGTTCGCTGTTGGTGACATGGTTTGGTTGTCCTCTAGGAATCTGCGGTTGAGGATTCCTTCTAAGAAATTGGGTCCCAAGTTTGTAGGGCCCTTTAAGGTGCTTCAGGTTGTCAACCAATCTGCTGTTAGGTTGGAGGTTCCTACCTCCTGGAGAATTAATCCGGTCTTTCATGTCTCTCTGTTAAAAAAAGCTGTTGTGTCGGATGGTGACGCCTCTGCCTCTGTTCCTCCGGTGGTGGAGGACGGGGAATATGAAATTTCTCGCATCCTTGACTCTAGACGGTATAGAGGTAGTTTGCAGTATCTTGTGGCCTGGAAAGGTTTCGGACCCGAGGATAACTCTTGGGTGAGGTCAGATGATGTTTCCGCGTCCAGACTTATCAGAGCGTTTCACAGGAGATTTCCTGATAAGCCTGGTCCTAGGGGATCCGGAGGATCCTCTTAGAAGGGGGGGTACTGTTAGAACCTTGCTGTTAGGTTTTTTTTCCTTTGCTGGTCACATGACTTTGTTGGCCTATTTAATCCTGCTCCGCCCTTCTGGCTTTGCTGGACTTCATTGTATATCTACTTTCTAGCTAGCCTGTGCTCTGTATCTAACTCTGTTAGTTTGCTTGGTCTACGGACCTCTATGTTCTATCTATTTTGTTTGTTCGTCTGTCTGCTACTATTTCTGTTAGGAGGTGTCCCATATTCCTCCCAGTCCTTAGTACTTGTAGGGATTCCCTCCCCACATCTATAGGTCTTCGTACAGACTAGATTAGGTCTTTAGCAGGTCTGATCGCAGGATCAGGTTCCCTGTTACATCGTAGGGATTCAGCTGAGTCTTATAGTAGGGACAGATCTCCTCTCTTTCCTTAGCTTTGGTAGCAGAACATAACAGCTACTTCTCATAGTCATAAGCCATACAACAAATATACAATGGATATATATTGATAAAGATGATAGCAGCTAATCAGACCTCCACTTAATCACATTTGCACTGGAGAGATAGCAGTAATTACTCATTGGTTACTCTGGTTAAAATAAAAATTAACCTGTAAATGGGCCATAAAACAGCTGAACATTTTATGATTTATCAGTCTACTCTCAAGTTGTTTGTACATGCAGCTAAGGCAGGGTCCCCAACAGGTGTCTCGTGAGCCCGTGTTGTTCACAGGCCTCCCCATGTGTGGCTCACAGCTGTCTGCCATCTGTCGGCTGTCAGTGATGAAGGTGGCCTTGTCCACCGAAACTCGTTGTGTGTGTTAATAAACTAGTCATTTTAATTTAATTTTTGCCCTGTTATTGGTGCTCTGATACTGCTATTCACATTCACTGATTGTCTTTTCCCCCTGTTTGGGGTGCGGTAGAGCTGCCTTTATTTACCTGTTCATCCACTTGTGGGATGAAGTTAACTAAGAGTTACTACCCTGGTTTCCAAGCTGCGCTGCCTTAACCCCTCCGGAACCCTGCCGTGAGTGTTGGTGAAGCTGGGCTTCTATCTCGGTGGTAAGCGAAACTAACCTGATCGCGTGGCCCACCACCGCGAGAGCAGGAGTTGTGAGTGCCGCTGAAAGCAGATGACAGCCAAGAACGGAGCAGAGCTTGTGGAGCTTTACACTGGGGTTGTGCAGAGGTGCACAACTCCATAAGGTTAGTAGCCATTCCCACACCCCCCTACTAATTGCACTACTGAGTCACCCATTGCCCCCTGTTCTCTTTTTTTACAGGCTGTCAGTGAGTGTCACTCTTAACTATATTGGTATATATATGGGGGGCATTATTACTTGTTATAGGAGAACTCGGGCATTATCACTTTTTAAGGAGGCACTAAAAGGGCATTATTACATTATAAGCATCACTCAGGCCAGCTCATTATTACTTTTTAAGAGGGACCTTGGAGGATTATTACTTTATAAGTGGGGCAGTCAGAGAATTAAAAGTTTTAGAGAAAATACTTCTGGCATTACTACTTTATAAGGGGGCACTAGGGTAATGATTACTTTATAAGTGGGCAATAGGGTAATGATTACTTTATAAGGGGGAAACTAGGGTGATAATTACTTTATAAGGGGGAAACTAGGGTGATGATTGCTTTATAAGGGGGCACTAGGGCAATGATTACTTTATAAGGGGTCACTAGGGTGATGATTACTTTATAAGGGGGCACTAGGGCGATGATTACTTTATAAGTGGGCACTAGGGTAATAATTACTTTGTAAGGGGGCATTATTTTATATAGGGGCACTCAGGGCATGAGTATTTTATAAGGGGGCACTCGAGACTCAAGCCATGACTGCTTTATTAAGGGGCATTTGCAGCATTACTACTTAACAAGGGACAGTTGGGGAATTATAACCTTCAAAGAGGCACATGGGGCTTCAACAATTTCTTCACATAGAGTGTGGCTTGCAACAATCTTTCAGTGTTGCATGTGGCTATTAAGGCAAGAAAGGTTGGGGGACCTTTGAGTTAAGGGGTCGCCATCCTCCTCAATTTAGCATTTCAGCCAAGTAGAGAAAAGGTATTACAATGGATTTTCGAAAATTGTAATTTTCACACGGGTGAGTCAAATTAGTTATTATTGGCAAGCAATACTACATTGTATATTCTGTACATAGGAATGGTCACATTTTAAAAAGGTTTTGATCAGATCCAATATTTCTTCTGCCGCTCAATTTGAGTTTTTACAACTAGAATTTCAGGTTGGCTGACTTTTCGATTTACGACTCTTAGGCTCCATGGTGCTAAACAAGGTGTAGCATGTTATATTTGCTTTGAATAACTAATTTTAGCTCTAGTTAGAGTGTTTGTTTTTTTTAAATGGATTTCAATCAGAAAAAATAAATTCTTTAAAATGTAATTACCGCATCTCATTCATGCCCCAGATCATCCATATTGTAAGCATCAAACTGTTATGAAAGTTTATTCCTTGGCATCTGCATAGCACACATACACAGCTATTAAGTTGAGTCATCTCATAAATGACTGCACACCAGCCACATAAATACATTGAGCCGGGATATTAACGTAAAACAAAGACTGGAGAAAACCAAAGCTTCCTGGCACTATCCAACTCTCCTTTCTTGACCTTTGATACCTACACATATCCAATATACTATTTACATTTTATAGCCAGCAAATAACCTCTTCATCTTGTCTCTCCATACAGCAACCACCCCAGGTCTGTCCTAGAAAGCCTAGTATCAAATTTAACAGAAGCTGACAAAATAATGTAAAATGTCATTCATCATTATTATTTCTTTGTAGCTGCAGAAAAACAGCTGAGACCCGGGAGCACAGACAGGGAGTTCAGAAACAAATCATATTTATAACCCATATCTCTCAAGATTGAAATAGGATGTGAATTTCCATAAGAACAATAGTGACAATCAGCCCTTTAGAAAGATTCCACCGCAATCAACTATAAAGAGGTTACAAGGATTACATTAAGTGTAAGGGGGTCGTTGTAGGAAGAGACAGGCAAATTAAGTCCCTTGAGGACTGCCATATATTTGCTAGATAGAAAATGTTTACACCCCTTGGAGCAGTGTTCCGTGCATGGATGTGCGGATGTGCGATATATAGACAGATAGGTATATAGATATAGAATGATAGATAAATAGACTGATTTTCTAGTAAGCAAAATGGGCTATGTTAAAAAGTTAAAAACGTTAGTAAAACGTACTGTACATTCAGACACAGAGCACGAAGACATATAGCTTATATAGTCTTATATGGCATGACAATAGGCAGGGATTTAAAGCACTCACTACTCACTACTCAACACTCTTATGTGTCTGTCAGTATTATATCATAGCCATTCATTTCTATGTTTGGAGTACTGACTGTTCAAACATTACATGTTTTAAGAATTTTATTAATCTCATTGTTTTTTTTTGTATCGTTGGAAAGTCTTTTTTTTTTTTAACGTTTTTTTTAAAGTTTTTTAGTGTTTCCAATGAGAAATTAAAACACAGCAGAACGTAATTATCTACATCAAGTGAAAAGCAAAATGATGCTGATGTATGGGTGTGCCCTATCACTATATACAGCTAGTTCAGCAGATGACTTGCTCCGTACAGTGAAGGTGCTGGCTGAATTACATAGCCAGCACCCAAGAGAAACTGATAAATCAGAGCTAGCTCCGATCGCATCAGTTTAAATCCTTAAAGGGAATCTGTCACCAGGTTTTTGCTCTGTAATGTGAGAGCACCACAATGTAGGAGCAGAGAACCAGATTCCATACATGTGTCTCTTACTGAGCTGTGTTTTTCTGTTTTAATACAGTCAGTGTTTTATCATCAGGAGATTATCACTATAGGACAACTGGCCCCCTGCATTCTAGTCCAACCACACCCCCAGCACTGATTAGCAGCTCTCTGTGACTATACAATGTATACAGACAGCTGTTGTGTGGGCAGGGTTATACACAGCTCAACATCTGAGCTCTGCTACATCTGCAGCAAAGATAACTGTGACTCTATCATAACTGCTGCATCCAAAAAACTAAGTGATACATTGCTGGAATAAGGGTTTCTGTCCCAACATCATGCTATTCTCAGATCACATAGCAAAAACCTCCAGACTAGTGATGAGCGAGCACTAAAATGCTCGGGTACTCGTTGCTCGAGTCGGGCAAATTGGAATACTCGGGTGCTCGACCCGAGCAACGAGCCCAATGTAAGTCTATGAGAAACTCAAGCATTTTTCAGGCGGCTCCCCCCGGCGGTCTGCAGAGGGCCTAAAAATTGCCCAAATCGATGGGAAAAGTGCTCAAATGACATGGGAACATCATGGGGAAGACCCCTGGAAGCATCTCTGACTCCCAGATCACTGCTGTCAGCAACGTGGTCAGACTATTACACCACTTTTACGGACTCACAATAAAACATACAAAAACTAAACCAAAATGGATTTTCCTGGGAAATATGTTAAGGAACATCCTTTCCAGGGTAATGATTTGTATATAAGGCAAAATAAATAACAAAAAACAAAAATACTCCTCTACAACTTGGGCTATGTTCACACGTAGCGTTTTTGATGCGTTTTTGCACTTTCCACGTCCTTGTCCCACTGCAGCGTTCAGTTGTCCCTACCCCATTCCTTGAAATGCAAGTATGCAGGCAGCCACCCACCCACAGGCTGCAATACTATACTGCCAAATTTTTGACAGCTGCTTGCACTTGAAATGTGGCCTTTTAGGCTCGTGGAGGCGGAAGCTTTTCACAACCTCATGCCGGCGGCGGCCGAGTGTCTATACTCGGCCCCCACTATATTTCCCAGTATCGCCTCTGCCTTCCACAAGCACGGGTCCCACAACATTACACGTGCCCTCCCTAGAGCACTTATTGGGATGAACCGCCTAACCACAAACACGTGGACAGGTGAATGTGGCCAGGGACGGTACGGAGCCAGTCCACAACTTTTTTTGCTAAGAGTTGTATTTAGCTCGGTGAAAGGACTGGCATAGAGGGAAACCGTATCTACCCTGCGTGTCATTTCTCCCAGGAAGTCCTGTAATTGAGCTTGTTGCAGAAGCAATGGCAGCCCATCCAACATCAACTCGCACTTGTCGGTGGTGCTTTGACACACACACATCTTTCTTTGCACATTTAATTCCTTGAATACAGAGTTGGACAATGGCCTGATCTGTAATGCGTTTTGAGAAATAACATGCATAAGCATGGCCAATCCACATTAAAAAAGCAGCCATAGAGTGTCTGGGAACCTTCCCCCACATTTTTCTTAGCCAGGGCTGCTTTTCGGCAGGGTTGGACGGGCCCACCAGAGAACCGGAGACTCCTCTGGCGGGCACTGGCTTCTCCTTCAGGAGAGTTCATAGTGCCGAGGTGAGGCCATGATGATGATAGAGGCCACCATCTGCTTAGTTTTATGTTACTTGGAATGCAAGTGCAAGTATGCAGCCAGCCACCCACCCACCCACAGGCCACAACACTAAACTGCCAAATTTCTGGGCAGCTCTTTGCACTTGAAATATGGCCTTTTAAGCTTGTGGAGGCGGAAGCACGGTCACCCTGGTGATATGGTGGTGGAGGATGAGGAGAAGGAGGAGGACAAGAGCAAATAGCCAAAATCAGGAAGCTTATACCCATGTGTGGGTGGGAAAAGGTGCATGGGAATACACCTCCCAAGAAAAGACGCTGGATTTGAGTTTGTTACGCTGCTATCATTCAGTGGTGTTGAGAAGTCTGGCCCAATCCAGCCCTTATTCATTTTTATAAGAGTCAGCCTGTCAGCATTTTCAGTTGACAGGTGGATGCACTTATCAGTTATAATTCCACCAGCGGCACTAAAAACCCGCTCTGATAAAACGCTGGCGGCAGGGCAGGCCAGGACCTCCAAGGCATAGAGAGCCAGTTCATTCCACGTATCCAGCTTGGATACCCAATAATTATGAGGCACAGCGGAATCACGGAGGACGTTGGTACAGTCGGAAAGGTACTCCCTCAGCATCTTCCCAAACTTTGCACTCCTTGTGAGAGTACCCCGCGCCTCAGGGCCTGTGCGATGGGAAGGTCTGAGAAAACTCTCCCAGAACTTTGACAGTGTTCCCCTGCCGCTGCCGGATTGAAGTTGTGTCTCTCTCGCCTGTACTCCTTGGTTGTCCAATGAAGTGTGCCCTCTGCTGCCAGCGTTTTCAGATGGGAATTTTTTTAATAGTTCCGCAACAAGGGCCTTCTGGTACTGCCCCATTTTTGTACACCTGTGCGCCTCAGGAATAAGAGATATAAAGTTCTCCTTGTAGCGTGGGTCTAGAAGTGTCACCAACCAGTAATGACTATCACCCAAAATTTTGAGAACGCGAGGGTCATGGGAAAGGCAGCGTAACATAAACTCAGCCATGCATGCCAGACTACTAACAGGCAAGACTTCCATGTCCTCACCAAGACGATGACTGACCATGCTCTCCTCCTCCTCCTCTCTGTTCTCTGGCCATCCACACTGAACAGACGGTATGACAGCTGTGCAGGTAGTACCGTCTATAGTGCATGAAACTAGCTCCTGTCCTTCCTCCTCCTCCTCTTCCTCATTGTCACCCAATCCACGTTGGGATGAGATGAGGCTTGGCTGTGTGTAATCACCCTGTATGGTTCCTTGCTCCATCTCATCGTGCTCCTTCTGCAATGCATCCTCTTTGATTGTGAGCAGAGAGCGTTTCAGAAGACAGAGAAGTGGGATGGTGACGCTAATTATGGCGTCATTGACGCTCACCATCTTGGTGGAGTCCTCAAAGTTTTGGAGGATGGTACATATGTTTGACATCCATGTCCACTCCTGAGATCTTATGTGTGGAGTCTGAACTGAATACCAACGGCCTTGTTGATGCTGGTACTCAACAACTGCCCTCTTCTGCTCATAAATCCTTCCCAACATCTGCAGTGTAGAGTTCCAACGCGTGGGGACATCACACACCAGTCTGTGAGCCGGAAGCTGCAAACGCTGCTGAAAGACTGCAAGGGCGGCAGAAGTTGTAGCTCACTTTCTAAAATGGGCACACAGGTGGCGTACTTCAACAAGCCAATCCAGCAGCTCCAGGTAGGATTTGAAAAACTGCTGAACCACGAGGTTAAGCACATGGGCCAGGCATGGTACGTGTGTGAGCTCGCCTCGCTTCAGAGCTGCCACCAGGTTCCGGCCATTGTCACACACGACCATGCCTGGCTGTAGGTTCAGCGGTGTGAACCACAGATCTTCCTGCTTTTTCAGAGTTGTCCACAACTCTTCAGCATTGTGCGTTTTTTCACTTAAGCATATTAGCTTCAGCACAGCCTGTTGCCGCTTGGCCGAGGCAGTGCTGCAGTGCTTCCAGCTTGTGATTGATGTGGTCATTTCGGAGATGGAGGCTGAAGAGGAGGAGGAGGATGAGGTGCAGGAGCTGTAGACCGTGGGGGCAACCCTGATTGACCTAGGGCCCGCAATCCTTGGCGTCGGGAGGACGTGTTCCGTCCCAAGGTCCGACTGGGTCCCGGCTTCCACTATGTTAACCCAGTGTGCCGTCAGCGAGATATACTGTCCCTACCCACAAGCACTTGTCCACGTGTCCATGGTTAGGTGGACTTTACCGGTAACTGCGTTGTTGAGAGCACGGCTAATGTTTTGGGACACGTGCTTGTGTAATGCGAAGACGGCACACCGGGAGAAATAGTGGCGGCTGAGGACCGAGTACCGAGGGACGGCCGCCGCCATCAGGTTGTGGAATGCTTCCGTCTCCACGAGTCTAAAAGGCAACATTTTGAGCGCAAGCAGTCGTGAAATGTGAGAATTTAGTAGTGTGGCCTGTGGGGCGTTGGCTGCATATTTGCGCTTGTGTTCCAAGGTCTGGGGTATGGACAACTGAACGCTGCACTGGGACAAGGACATGGACGTGCTTCCTTATGCTGCTACTTGAGAGTGTGCAACGACAGGTGCAGGGCAGGAGGCGTCTTCGCATGCACCATGGACAGAGGATTGGCTTGCATGCACAACAGCGGAAGAAGCAATGGTGCCACCCGCAGACACTGTTCCTGGACCCTGGGGTTCGGCCCACAAAGTCGGGTGCTTTGCTGTCATGTGCCTGATCATGCTGATGGTGGTCAGGTTGGTTGTTTTGTCACCCCTGCTGATGCTGGCCTGGCAGGGGGTGCAAATGGCCTTTTTGGGGTTATCGGCAGAGTCTTTAAAAAACAACCAGACTCGGGAAGACCTAACAGTTGTACTGGCAACTTCCTTCGTGTTGGTTTTACGGGTAACGGTTGCCTGCCTTCTGTCTGCGACCACCACACTGCTTCTTCCTGCCTGTTGGAGTTCTCTGCCTCCCTCCCTCTGTGTGCTGCTGTCTTCGCTCTGCATGTCCTCCTGCCAGGTTGGGTCAGTTACTATATCATCCACCACCTCGTCTTCTACTTCCGCACCCTGGTCCTCCTCCTGACTTTCTGGCAATAGTGTCTCATCATCGTCCACCTCTTGTGACACTTTCCCACCGTCGCCTTTGTGTGACTGTGGCTGCTCAAATATTTGGGCATCGCTTCACGCGACCTCCTCTTGCCCCGCTTCAAGTGGACCGGGCGAGTGGCCGATGCTATAAATGGAAAAGTGAACAGCTCTTCAGAGTCCAAGTGTGGGATCAGTTCTCTCTGGGTACTCGGCATGGTGGGAGGAAGGAGGATCAGGGTGAGGAATATGCGGTCCAGACTCACGGCTACTGAGACTTGACCGTGTGGATGACAGGGTGGTGGTGGCTAAGTGACTGAAAGCATTATCCACTATCCAACCAACGACCTTTTGACACTGCTCTGGGTTCAATAGTGGTGTGCTGCGGTCCCCTAGAAATTTGGACAGGAAGGTCAGGCGAGAATATGTGGGTGTTTGTTGTGGCACAATTTCGGCTTGCCCACGGCCTTGTCCTTGGCCTCTGCATGCACCATTACCATCACGTCCCTTGCCACGTGCCTTGCCCATTTGAACAGCAAACTGGTGTGAATTGTTTCAATGACACACTAAAGGAAATTTTTAATGGAGGCCAGAAATGACAGTATTTTCTGACAACGTATATGTGATCCGTTTGACGGAGAAAACACAGTTTTAAATACCTGGCCTGTAGGTAAGTAGTTTGAACAGCAAACTGCTGTGAATTGCTTCACTGACACACTAAAGGAAATTTTTAATGGAGGCCAGAAATGGCAGTATTTTCAAACAACGTATAGGTGATCAATTTGACGGAGAAAACAGAGTTTTAAATACCTGGCCTGTAGGTAAATAGTTTGAACAGCAAACTGCAGTGAATTGCTTCAATGACACACTAAAGGATATTTTTGATGGAGGCCAGAAATGGCAGTGTTTTCTGACAACGTATATGTGATCCGTGTGATGGAGAAAACAGAGTTTTACATAGCTGGATTTCTAGCGCTCTAATATGGAAAGGACCTGGCTGTATTCTGCAGTGCCAATAAGCAAATGGCTCAGAAAAAAATGGTGTTCTCTGGATTGCTTTTTAAGCAAATAATGAGGATTAAGATCCAAAGAAAAGCATTCCTGACCTCTGAGACCTGGGCCTTTGTATAGAAATATCTAACAGCAGCAGAAGGCAGAATTGGAATGGAGCCTCTTGTGCTATATGCACTGCAGTCTGCTATATACACTGCCTGCCTATACACCCAGCCTGCCTGATATCTCTGCAGATAGATTAGTCCTCAGAAGGACTGTTTGTTAAGATTAATATGTGTAATGTACGTATTTTCTCCCTACACTACCTAATACACAAGCAAATCTGTCCCTGACGCAGCAGCACCTCTCCCAAAACAAGCAAATGGCGCAGAAAAACGGTGTTCTCTGGATTGCTTTTTAAGCAAATAATGAGGATTAAGATCTAAAGAAAAGTATTCCTGGCCCCTGAGACCTGGGCCTTTGTATAGAAATATCTAACAGCAGCAGAAGGCAGATTTGGAATGGAGCCTCTTGTGCTATATGCACTGCAGTCTGCTATATACACAGCCTGCCTATACACCCTGCCTGCCTGATATCTCTGCAGATGGATTAGTCCTCAGAAGGACTGTTTGTTAAGATGGATATGTGTAATGTACGGTTTTTCTCCCTACCCTACCTAATACACGATCAAATCTCTCCCTGACACAGCAGCAGCTCTCTCTACACTGTCTAATCCGGAGTGACTGTGACGAACATGGCGGCGCCAGGTCTGATATAGGCCTGATGACGCTGTGCGGCCAGCCAATCACTGTAATACCCACAACCAACATGGCTACGGCATTACAGTGCATGGCAGGCAATCCCTGCATGTTCATTGGCTCTCTGAAGAGCGCCAAACATGCAGGGAGGGGACCCGAGTTCCCGCCCGAGCAACCCGGAAATACTCGGCGAGCGCAGAGCATCTCGAGCAGTGAGATGCTCGGGCGAGCACCGAGCAGTAGCGAGCATGCTCGCTCATCACTACTCATGACAGATTCCCTTTAAATGCCACTGTTAAGTGTGACAGCAGCATTGAACGATATCCAAAGTGGCCATCATCAGGTCAGAGCCCATCGCTCCTTTTTCCCTGTGAGTTGATTGCAAGGTGCAGAGCCTAGATTGAGGCTGGGCTTCATAGGAGACCAGAAATTTTACAATACATTGCAATAATATATATTGATCGTAAATTTAAGTGCTCTAAAGGGTCTAATAAAAATTTAAAATTCCATGTGTAAATAGAAAATATAAAAAAATAAAAAAAATTACATATTTGGTATCACAGCATGCCTGATTGCCCAAACTAAAGTATAAAAATATTTATTCCAAATGGTGAGCTCAGAAAAGGGAAAAAAAAGCCCATATTGGCGTTTTTTGGTTATTTCAAGTCCCCCAAAAAATGTATGTATTAATAAAAATGTCATATCGGCATGTAAAAAAAAGCCCTGACAATGGTCCATCCATAGAAAAAATAAAAAAGATATGGAAAACTTATTAAGTTTAGTATCACCGAAACTCTACTGACCTGGAGAATCATGTTGTCCAGTCATTTTTACCAAACAGTTAACGGCATAAAATCAAAAACAAAAAAACAGTGGCGGCATTGCATTATGTTCAAATATATTTTTTTCCTGTTTTCAGTACATCATATGATAAAATGAATTTAAAACTATAACTCATCATGCCAAAAAATCAACCTCATATGGTTTTTCTTCTGAACGGGAAGAAAAAATGAAAAATTGCCTGCTCCTTTAGGGGTTCATAATGCATGTACAGTTCTAGACATTGAACCTATAAGAGTAGAAACACTGTAGCGCTAACATTTGTAGAGGTATGAAGAACCAGTCACAGGGTCATTGTATTGCACTACTTTGGGACAAGTTGGACAGTCATGATAGAAATTATATAGTAGCCATGGATTTCCTTTGATTAACAGAAGAGGAGGTTATAGCAAAGATCCAGGTGGGCCAAATTATGGTGCCTGGCTTTGCCACCCAGGGCTTCCATGATTGCTAACAATGTTAATCCTCTAGCGAGAGAAGTCCTGTACAATTTCTAGCTGGCCAATAGTAAAGGGCATGGAACCAACCAGAATGGGTTGCCTCTATACTATGTATGTATGCCATACAACACTTTAGTTCGCTGTCATAGACCTGTCTTGATCTAGCTGTTTCAACTGTAGTTAACTGTGGTCGATAGCAGAAGTTAGTGGTAAGTTGTGTGAAGCTGTGAGGTGAGCAATGGAAAAAGTGATTAGACGGATGTGAGGTACATTAGACAAAATTATATGTCACATGTTTCATTCTGCGGTTTTCTGCCAAGATTCTGCAATAAAACTCTCATTCATTTCCACCTCCCCCATGCTGCCAATTTAAATACCATTAGCTGCCCATTTGTGCTCTGTTGTGCGACAGAGGACTGACTGCAGGAGCCTTGTTCCCTCTGTCACATTATTCTCCAGATGGTGATCTCTGGGGACACCGTAAGGGCAGAAGCTTAGAATTGAGCGAATTGGGAAAGTATTTAACCATGGCAACACAACCATTATGCAAAGTATATGAATTGTGAACAATGTCAATGTATGTGCCAGCATGATTCAATTGGGAATGCAGTTTATTGTGCTTGCATGTAAAAGCCAAAGAGATACTGTTAGATTTAGAATTGAGTGAAAATTAAACAAATATTTTCTATCTAATAACAATGTGACTATGAGAGGAGTGATATCATGGGTTAGTTCAAAATTAAAGGGACTTTCCAGTTCTTTAAAATGAATACCCTACGAATAGATTATCAATTTTATAGATCAGAAAATCCCTTTAATTCCACTTAGAATTAAAATTCAGACAACAGAATCTGCAGCTGTATGAATGCCTCCGGCCCAGCAGTTTATTTAAAGGGTTTTTGTTAAAGAAAACTCCTTTTCCTCGGCTACAGGTTTTTTTTGTTTTTTTTTTAAAACACACTTGTTCTTTACTCACCCTGCCCAGGTCCAGTTCGGAATCTTCACAGCTGTCTGTTATTGTCTGCAGCTCAGCGGCTCTGTCTGAATTCAGTTATTGGCTACAGCACTGGCTACAGCACTGTCTAATTTGATGTCAGCGCTGCAGGTGACGCGCCCCCTGGGCCATATTCTTTAGGGGGAATATCCGGAGCCGGATCAGATGGGAGTTGTAGTCTTCCGAGTGGCTGTGACCCGGTCCGTGCCCAGGGTGTCAAACTGAGTTGTATGTGGCAGTCCTACAGATGTTACTAAGTTCTTAATGTCGACTACGCCACCCGTTGTGTTGCGGTCACTGTGGCCGCCGCTGCAGCAGGGTCCGCTGAGGCTGGTGGTGTAGGTGCAGCTTTGGTGATATAACCCCCAACGGGTGGGGTATAGCCTCAGGGGGATCAGGTGCAGAGGATGGGAGTTGTGGTGATGCAGTGTAGACGGCAATCAGAGACAGAGTCGGGTTATGCAGTTTAGGATGTTTACTCACTGCTGATGTTCTGGTCACTCCAGCTTCGAGTGACCTCCCGAGCCGTGCTGCGTCCACCAGGTTCTGGATCCAGCCAACTCCCAAATAAGTCCGGAGCGTGACCCTGAGCTCTCCTTCTGTCCTTTCTCTGGCCGTCCCCACTATTGATCCACCCAGGTCCAGCTCCCTCGGGCCTTCTGTTGGGAGACCCTTGGCCTTGGGTTCCCTGACCCTCCACGTGGTATGCCTTCGTGGTGGATGTGGTGGGTGACCGTGGCAAACGCTGCCCACGGTCTCCGGTCTCTGGCTGGGGTGTGTTTTTGCCCCCACCAGCTTGGGTTCCGGTACCCTGATGCCGACTCTTCACCCGGGGATTTAGTTTGGGGTCTTAGAGTCCTTTTCTTCTGTTTCCCCCTCTGGGTCTCTCTCTCTTCTCCTCTCTCACTCTGGGTCTCTCTTCTCCTCTGCTCGCTGACTTTCTCTCTGCAACTGACCCTGTTCTTAGTTGGTGCCCACCTTATATACACCCTCTATGTGTGAGCTCAGGTGACCAGCACCCAATGAGCTCCTATCTTTACCCAGGCTGCTCCCCCTATCTGCCCCTACACTACTTGGGATGTACCACCCCCCTCCCACTCCAGCCAGGAACAGACTCGGTCGTACCTGCACATTTCTAAGTGGGAGTACCGTCGGTCTGCTCCTCGGAAATGGGATGTGTGTAGTGCATGCAGCCTGCCGAGCTCAGTTCCACACTCCTTCCTTACCCGGGAGTGGAATATCACACCTCTGGGTTGAGGTGCAATACCCCTGTAGCAGCCGAATCCTCAGGGTGCTACATTCCCCCCTGGTAAATCACAGCACGTCCTCGGGCTGTAAGAACAAAACACCAAAACATACAGATTTTTGCATAAACATATCAAACATATAAAACATTATATTAGCAGCATCATAACACTCTTTATATAAAACTTTCTCGTCGCCTCTGGCTCCTCCTTCGGTCACTGGGCAACTGTTGACCGGGCAAAGTGCGACAGTCTTTCTAGAAAAATGGTTTTCCTATAAAACCGGTAGGGGGCGCTTTAGGACGCGCAACTATATACAGGGATATGGCCGCTCTCAGTCCTCGGCCAGTTAAGGAGGGAAAGGGAATGGTTGCTCACAGTCCTCAGCCTGTGGGATTAAGGGTAAACGGGTAAACAGTTCACTCAGCTGGTCCCAACGGGGACTATATTAGCAATAACAGTTTCTTTATACCCCGATCGGGTAACTATTTACAGCACCTACTCCGCTGTACTCAACAACGTCTTCCTCCTGCTCCTTCTTTGGGGATCTCAGCTTCAGACCCGTCCGGATCCTCTTGCTCTTCCTCCTCACATCGCAGCTCCTCCTCTGTCAGGCGATGCACATGGAGGGCGTAAGGTCCTTTGGCACACTTGTGCCGGGTAAAGGTGACCTCGTCCCCAATATAAAGGTCACGACCTCTGTGCCCCTCCGGCAGATGGGACTCCACATCTCTGCGCGTGACAAAGACGTCGCCGGGGGTGTTGTGGTCTCTGATGAAGCCCCACCCATGCTGCATATTGAACTTAATTACAGTCCCGGTGGTGCGGGGACTGTGCGCTGCACGGGGGTCCCTCCTGGTTCGGCTCTTCTGCTCGGCGCTCCTTATTTGGGCCTGTTGTTCCCGGACCCGCCTCTCTCTCCGCTCCCTCGCAAACTCCTCGAGCTGCTGTCGGCAGCACTCAGCACGCTCCGCTGCAGCTGCCCTGGTTTCCTGAGTGAACCCCATTAGGTCTTCTCCGGTGGGGTCCCACTCAAATTGGGTCTCTTCAAGCGGGGGCGAGATCCTTATCACGGGCTTCGGAGCCGGAATCAGGGGTGCACACATGGCCCCAACTCTCCTCTGGTGCTCCAGTTCATAATATTTCTGGGGCCAGATGAAAGGCTGCCCGTCCGGCCACGTGTGCTGGGCAAACAAGTCCTCTCCCAGACGCGGCACCCTTGGTTTTACGGGTGCGGGCGCGGTGGTGGTGGCGCCCGGGTTGCCCAGGCCTTGCGGCCAGGCCTGGGGCACCTGGAAGGTGAAGGGCACCGTTAGGACGGCGGCGCCCTGGGCTACCTGGCCTTGCGGCCAGGCCGGAGGCTCCGCGGAGGTAGGGGGCGCTGTTGGTGATGCGACGCCCGGAAATTCTAGGCCCTGCGACCAGGCTGGTGTTACTTCCTGTTTTGCCACGCTCGGGGTCGGTGCGCATGGCGTCACAGGGGTCGCGGCGGCGGCTTCCGGTTGGGGCCTAGTCTGCGTCGGTGACATGGCGTTTTCAAGCACAGCAGGGGGACTTTCGGGCTCTGCGACGGGGAGCTGGGGCAGGTACGCGGTTTCCCGGTTTGGGGTATAGACGTCCCCTTTACCTGCCTCCATGCGTTCGGCTCCCTTCTCGGCGCCGTCTCCGGCCTTGGGTCCTCCCGCGCCATCCTCAGAGGCGGTCTGTCTCCTCATCTTGGCTGGCGTGCTCCGGGTCTTGGTTTGCTGGGCCATCTCTCGGCTCCACTCCGCCAATGTCTCTCGCTGTACCCGGGCCATCCTCCGTGCGAGGCCCTCCAGGGCAGTCTGTGCACACTCCCGGTCTCGGGGGAGCTGTGCGAGGACCTCCACTAGGCCTAGTGGGGTCGTGGTTTCCAGCAGGCTCCTGACCAACGGGTCGGTGCTGCTCTGCTCTTCTTCCAGCAGGCTCCTGGCCAGCGGGCCGGTGCTGCTCTGCTCTCCCTCCTCGGTTTCTAGCAGGCTCCTGGCCAACGGGCCGGTGCTGCTCTGCTTTCTCGCCATCTCCGGGTAAGCTCCTCCGATATTCTTCTCCAGGCTTCTTGCCTCCGGGTGCGCTCGCTCTAGACTGCTCCAGGCGGCACCCATCTTCGTTCTTTTCTTTCGTCTCCTCCCACTTCGAGGGCGGTCCCGGGGCCACTGGGTGACTGTCAGCTCCAGGGGCGGTTCTTTCACGCTGACAGACACCTCTAGCATCACAGTCTCTGTTGGTGGGGGCGGTTTCCACTTTTGGCGCCATTTTCGGTCCTGGCCCACGATGGGAGGTGGCCTCTCGCCACCCTCTGGCACGCCCATAATGGCGTCCGCTCTTCCAAGGCGGGAAACCTTTGGAAATGGCGGGAATCGCTTCCCAGTGGCGGGAAACTCTGCAGATGGCGGGAAAAAGTTGTTAATGGCGGACACCCGGCGGGAATCGATCTGTGATGGAGTCCGATGGCGGGGACCCTCCGGAACCGGCAGGAGACTTCTTTTTGAGGTAAACTTGCACTTTTCTTCAGGCACGCAGTACCCGGTTGTTGCGGGCACGTAATCCTGCCGACTACGCCAAAGTTGACGCGCCCCCTGGGCCATATTCTTTAGGGGGAATATCCGGAGCCGGATCAGATGGGAGTTGTAGTCTTCCGAGTGGCTGTGACCCGGTCCGTGCCCAGGGTGTCAAACTGAGTTGTATGTGGCAGTCCTACAGATGTTACTAAGTTCTTAATGTCGACTACGCCACCCGTTGTGTTGCGGTCACTGTGGCCGCCGCTGCAGCAGGGTCCGCTGAGGCTGGTGGTGTAGGTGCAGCTTTGGTGATATAACCCCCAACGGGTGGGGTATAGCCTCAGGGGGATCAGGTGCAGAGGATGGGAGTTGTGGTGATGCAGTGTAGACGGCAATCAGAGACAGAGTCGGGTTATGCAGTTTAGGATGTTTACTCACTGCTGATGTTCTGGTCACTCCAGCTTCGAGTGACCTCCCGAGCCGTGCTGCGTCCACCAGGTTCTGGATCCAGCCAACTCCCAAATAAGTCCGGAGCGTGACCCTGAGCTCTCCTTCTGTCCTTTCTCTGGCCGTCCCCACTATTGATCCACCCAGGTCCAGCTCCCTCGGGCCTTCTGTTGGGAGACCCTTGGCCTTGGGTTCCCTGACCCTCCACGTGGTATGCCTTCGTGGTGGATGTGGTGGGTGACCGTGGCAAACGCTGCCCACGGTCTCCGGTCTCTGGCTGGGGTGTGTTTTTGCCCCCACCAGCTTGGGTTCCGGTACCCTGATGCCGACTCTTCACCCGGGGATTTAGTTTGGGGTCTTAGAGTCCTTTTCTTCTGTTTCCCCCTCTGGGTCTCTCTCTCTTCTCCTCTCTCACTCTGGGTCTCTCTTCTCCTCTGCTCGCTGACTTTCTCTCTGCAACTGACCCTGTTCTTAGTTGGTGCCCACCTTATATACACCCTCTATGTGTGAGCTCAGGTGACCAGCACCCAATGAGCTCCTATCTTTACCCAGGCTGCTCCCCCTATCTGCCCCTACACTACTTGGGATGTACCACCCCCCTCCCACTCCAGCCAGGAACAGACTCGGTCGTACCTGCACATTTCTAAGTGGGAGTACCGTCGGTCTGCTCCTCGGAAATGGGATGTGTGTAGTGCATGCAGCCTGCCGAGCTCAGTTCCACACTCCTTCCTTACCCGGGAGTGGAATATCACACCTCTGGGTTGAGGTGCAATACCCCTGTAGCAGCCGAATCCTCAGGGTGCTACACAGGCAATAACAGGTGGTTGGAGCAGTGGAGGAGACTCAGCCCTGGACCCAAGGAGAGTGAGTAAATCACTGTCACGACTCTGTTGTCAGATATTCCGGGACCAGGGGCTCCTTCCCTGTCCCTAGCGCTGGGTGCACCCTTGCTATCCCTGCTCCCCGGATTACTTCTAATGGTGAAGACGCCGGGGCCACGTACCTTGCTGAGCTCCTGAACCCGCCCTTAATCTGCTCCTTCCCCCACCCAGGGAAGTTGGGAGTAGTAGTGTATGCAAATGCACAAACTAGACCAACAAAGGAGTGCGTACAGGGATAAAGGAAAATAGCAATCATACAAATATGCACTCACAAACAACAGAGCAGAAGACCAGGGAGTGAAGGAAACAAATAGGAGAGGATGAGGATTTGCACACAACCGAATAGCCAAGCAGCAGTCTTTAGATGAACACTACAAATGCTTCCTGAAACAAAAAAACTCCTCCAGCTCCAGAGCCAGGCAGCATGAAACTAATACTGGCGTCCCTCATAGCCAGAGGAGAGTATATATAGGAGAGGGGAGTGGCCAACACTGAACAGCTGAGAACATTAATGCTGGAAAGCTCTAAAAGCTCTCAACTGAACAGTTTAACCCCTGCACTGCTAACAGAAACCTGCACCAGGAGTACGTGAAATCAGACACTGCGGTCTTCTGGTACCTATCCGTCGCGGTAAACCTGTAACAAGCACAGTTTGATTTTGTAAAACAAACTTCAGCCAGGGGACAAAGCTTGTTCAGATGAACATTATTTAATTAGTATGTTTATATATTAAAAACAAAAGAACAGCAGGGGGGATATTACACCAAATTTTTAAAATATTATATACATCAGATGGTGGCAGGTGCAATATTACATAATATTCAAATATCTTTTCATTAGAAAATTTATATATAAAGTACATGATAAGATTGGGCAATATTATGACAGAGTATCACAGGAAATATACAGACCAAAAGTTTGGACACACCTTCTCATTTAAAGATTTTTCTGTATTTTCATGACTTTGAAAATTGTACATTCACACTGAAGGCATCAAAACTATGAATTAACACATGTGGAATTATATACTTAACAAAAAAGTGTGAAACAACTGAAAATATGTCTTATATTCTAGGTTCTTCAAATTAGCCACCTTTTGCTTTGATGACTGCTTTGCACACTCTTGGCATTCTCTTGATGAGTTTCAAGAGGAAGTCACCGGAAATGGTCTTCCAACAATCTTGAAGGAGTTCCCAGAGATGCTTAGCACTTGTTGACCCTTTTGCCTTCACTCTGTGGTCCAGCTCACCCCAAACCATCTCGATTGGGTTCAGGTCTGGTGACTGTTGAGGCCAGGTCATCTGACGTAGCACCCCATCACTCTCCTTCTTGGTCAAATAGCCCTTACACAGCCTGGAGGTGTGTTTGGGGTCATTGTCCTGTTGAAAAATAAATGATGGTCCAACTAAACGCAAACCGGATGGAATAGCATGCCGCTGCAAGATGCTGTGGTAGCCATGCTGGTTCAGTATGCCTTCAATTTTGAATAAATCCCCAACAGTGTCACCAGCAAAGCACCCCCACACCATCACACCTCCTCCTCCATGCTTCACGGTGGGAACCAAGCATGTAGAGTCCATCCGTTCACCTTTTCTGCGTCGCACAAAGACACGGTGGTTGGAACCAAAGATCTCAAATTTGGACTCATCAGACCAAAGCACAGATTTTCATTGGTCTAATTTCCATTCCTTGTGTTCTTTAGCCCAAACAAGTCTCTTCTGCTTGTTGCCTGTCTTTAGCAGTGGTTTCCTAGCAGCTATTTTACCACGAAGGCCTGCTGCACAAAGTCTCCTCTTAACAGTTGTTGTAGAGATTTGTCTGCTGCTAGAACTCTGTGTGGCATTGACCTGGTCTCTAATCTGAGCTGCTGTTAACCTGCGATTTCTGAGGCAGGTGACTCGGATAAACTTATCCTCAGAAGCAGAGGTGACTCTTGGTCTTCCTTTCCTGGGGCGGTCCTCATTTGAGCCAGTTTCTTTGTAGCGCTTGATGGTTTTTGCAACTGCACTTGGGGACACATTCAAAGTTTCCCCAATTTTTCGGACTGACTGACCTTCATTTCTTAAAGTAATGATGGCCACTCGTTTTTCTTTACTTAGCTGCTTTTTTCTTGCCATAATACAAATTCTAACAGTCTATTCAGTAGGACTATCAGATATGCAAGAGGATTTGTACACCAAATGTAAAAGTGGACATATATAAGTAAATCAGAAGGGTTTGGAAGTCAGAGTGTGGTTATAATAATTAGAGATGAGCGTTGTTCTACTCGAACTGTTGGCCAATCTCAAATTCGAGCTGTTTTGGGCGGTGTTCGAGCCGTTCGGCGAACACGAACAATTTGAGAAAAATTCGGCTGTTCGAGGTTATGTTCGATAACTGTTCGTGCACCAAAATCATAACTGGATTTTTTCTCAGTAATGATGAAAATTAATGTTAATACGCAATTTGAGTGTACAGCGGGGTGGGGGGAGGGGCAGGGGATGGATCTCTGCAGGAACAATGAAGATCTCCATTTTTTTTTCTCTTTCCCGCATTTGCAGTGGGGAGGTGCAATCTGTCAGCCTATCAGCAGCACACACACGGAGCGAAGTGCTTTTTTTCACACAAGCAAGGGCATGTGTCATCGGCAGTGTATGTCACATGTCCTTGCCCTATAAGACCAAGCCATTTTCCCCGTCGCCACCATTTTCTCACTGCTGCAGCTGCGTGTTAGACGGCACCGTTGTTGCTGTGTGCGCTATACCTTGTTAATTTCAAGCCAATTTTCGCACAAATATACAGATAGCTTGGGAGTAGGGAATAGTTGTGATTGCAGTCCTTTTAAGGACTAGGTTACAGCATTTCCTACGACTTTTATCAGGGAGGTCTGTGCTCTTAAATAGATAGGTTGTGGGAGTAAAGACTAATTGTAATTGGAGTCCTTTTCAGGACTAGGTTACATGAGTTCCTATCAGTTTTTGCCAGGCAGGTCTGTGCCAGTGCTGTGCAAGTTTTTTTCACAGCATTTGGCTGAATCTAGCAAAGCTAATCCTTTTTGGCCTATTGCAGAGTGTGTTAGTCAGTGGAGTAGCCTATCTGTGTTGCAAGATATAACACCTGTGTATAGAATACCAATTTTTTTACTGCACCTAGTGAAGTAAAATCTTTTGGGCATAGCATCATTCTATTAGTCCATCTCTATACTGACCTCCATCAGGTTGCAAACTGAATATAATTTTTTTCTGCATCTAGCTCTGAAAAAATATTTGGGCTTCTAGCAGTGTGTGGGACTTGGTCTATTAGTCCATCTATACTGACCTCCATCAGGTTGCAAATTAAAAATAATTTTTTTCTTCATTTAGCTCTGAAAAAATATTTGGGCTTCTAGCAGTGTGTGGGACTTGTTCTATTAGTCCTTCTATACTGACCTCCAGCAGGTTGCAAATTGAATATAATTTTTTTCTGCATCTAGCTCTGAAAAAATAGTTGGGCTTCTAGCGGTGTGTGGGACTTGGTCTATTAGTCCATCTATACTGACCTCCATCAGGTTGCAAATTAAAAATAATTTTTTTCTGCATCTAGCTCTGAAAAAATATTTGGGCTTCTAGCAGTGTGTGGGACTTGGTCTATTAGTCCATCTATACTGACCTCCATCAGGTTGCAAATTAAAAATAATTTTTTTCTGCATCTAGCTCTGAAAAAATATTTGGGCTTCTAGCAGTGTGTGGGACTTGGTCTATTAGTCCATCTATACTGACCTCCATCAGGTTGCAAATTAAAAATATTTTTTTTCTGCATCTAGCTCTGAAAAAATATTTGGGCTTCTAGCAGTGTGTGGGACTTGGTCTATTAGTCCATCTATACTGACCTCCATCAGGTTGCAAATTAAAAATAATTTTTTTCTTCATTTAGCTCTGAAAAAATATTTGGGCTTCTAGCAGTGTGTGGGACTTGTTCTATTAGTCCTTCTATACTGACCTCCAGCAGGTTGCAAATTGAATATAATCTTTTTCTGCATCTAGCTCTGAAAAAATAGTTGGGCTTCTAGCGGTGTGTGGGACTTGGTCTATTAGTCCATCTATACTGACCTCCATCAGGTTGCAAATTAAAAATAATTTTTTTCTGCATCTAGCTCTGAAAAAATATTTGGGCTTCTAGCGGTGTGTGGGACTTGGTCTATTAGTCCATCTATACTGACCTCCATCAGGTTGCAAATTAAAAATAATTTTTTTCTGCATCTAGCTCTGAAAAAATATTTGGGCTTCTAGCAGTGTGTGGGACTTGGTCTATTAGTCCATCTATACTGACCTCCATCAGGTTGCAAATTAAAAATAATTTTTTTCTGCATCTAGCTCTGAAAAAATATTTGGGCTTCTAGCAGTGTGTGGGACTTGGTCTATTAGTCCATCTATACTGACCTCCATCAGGTTGCAAATTAAAAATAATTTTTTTCTTCATTTAGCTCTGAAAAAATATTTGGGCTTCTAGCAGTGTGTGGGACTTGTTCTATTAGTCCTTCTATACTGACCTCCAGCAGGTTGCAAATTGAATATAATTTTTTTCTGCATCTAGCTCTGAAAAAATAGGTGGGCTTCTAGCGGTGTGTGGGACTTGATCTGTTAGTTCATCTATACTGACCTCCATCAGGTTGCAAATTAAAAATAATTTTTTTCTGCATCTAGCTCTGAAAAAATATTTGGGCTTCTAGCAGTGTGTGGGACTTGGTCTATTAGTCCATCTATACTGACCTCCATCAGGTTGCAAATTAAAAATAATTTTTATCTGCATCTACAGTACCTCTGAAAAAATATTTGGGCTTCTAGCAGTGTGTGGGACTATTTGTATTAGTCCATCTATACTGACCTCCATCAGGTTGCAAATTCAAAATAATTTTTTTCTGCATCTAACCCAGCCAATAGTTTTGGCCTAATACCACAGTTTGGCCACTCAGCTCTGCTCAGTTACCATCCATTGTTTTTTTGTGCAAACAACTCCAGAGTTGTGAATTAGTTAACCACCAAAATGAGTGGAAAAAGGCCTGCTGCTGGTGGAAAGGGGAATAGGCGTGTTGGGAAGGGGAAAAAAGGTTGTGTCCGTGGGGTAGGTGTTAAAGCAACAGTAACATCTGCAGAAGAAAGACCATCTTCCAGCCAAACTAAAATGTCTACTTCTTTTAGCGGACAATGTGATAAGATCCCTTTCTTACGGCCACGCCAATCGCTACAAATTCCAGATGAGGCACAAAAACAGCAGGTGCTTCAACGGATATCAAGTGCTCCTTTAAGTGGGCTCTCCTCCACATCAACTTCAACATCACAAATACTCCAGTCCTCAAAGGTGTCACCCAAATCGCACTTGCTTCCTCACAGCTCCCAAATCTCCAGCTGCCCGTCTGAGTATGAGGTAGAACAGATGGTTGAGTCTGCAGAGCTGTTTACTCATACTATAGCCTGGGAATCAGAGGTCGACTCCAGCGCTTCTGTGAATCCAGACGAGGAAATGATCTGCACTGATGCCCAGAATCTTTATGAGTCGGATCCAGGACCAGACGCAGAAGGTTCTGACCATAATGTAGACCCTCATTCCCAAACTGTAACTCCTGTTGGAGACAATGAGGAAGACGATGATAAGACTCAAATACCTGATTGGAGCGACAACTTTAGTTTTTTGTCAGGGCAGGAACAGGTTGGCTCTGAGGACGACGGGTGTGATAACGCACAGGGTGATGATGATGAGGTCGGAGATCCCACTTACTGTCAACCCACAGTCAGCCAAGAGATGAGGTCAGCAGAGGAGGTGGAGGAAGATGCTAGTGACGATGAGGTCAGGTTGCGCCTTCCTGGACAGAGACGTAGTACTGGAAGCACGTCAACAACTGCATCCTCAAACACAACTCTGCCTCTCACCACAAGTCGTGGTGGCTCTTCAGGTCGCATGGGTGCTAAGCCTTGCATAGCCTGGGCATTTTTTCAGATCGATAAAGATGACCCAACTCGTGTTATCTGTAACATTTGTCAGCAAAAGCTAAGTAGAGGCCAAAAAATACATAGTTTGAGTACTTCATGCATGAACCGGCACATGGACATGAAGCATAAGTTGCAGTGGGAAGCTCAGTGTGCTACAATGCGGCCTAGCCGGCCGGGCCAATCACCGTCTGCCATATCTTGTGCATCCGCGGCCTCTTCATCCTCTGTGACTGGGGGGACAGCAGTCACACCTGTTTTGGGGCGCAGACCTGCCACCTCTTTACCCGCAACAGCCAGCGTGATTGGCAGGTCATCATTTTCTTTGGAGGTGGTAACACCAGCTGGTGTTGAGCGCTGTCCGACATCGATAGCACCACCTTTGGATCAAGGCAACCTAACATGTCCGCCTGCATCTTCCTCACAGACCGGCAGTTTGCCGGGGACACCCTTATCAACCCCGTCTAAGCACAATAGCCAGCCCTCGGTCCCTCAGATGTGGACAAGTAGAAGACCATTTCCTCCTAGCCATGAGAAAGCTAAGAGGTTGAATTTCACCATCTGCAAGCTCTTGGCTACAGAAATGCTGCCTTTCCGCCTGGTGGACACAGAGGATTTTCGAGACCTTATGTCCGTCGCAGTGCCCCAGTACCAGATGCCCAGTCGGCACTACTTCTCAAAGAAAGGTGTGCCTGCGCTCCACCAGCATGTCGCACACAACATCACCGCTTCTTTGAGAAACTCTGTGTGTGACAGGGTGCATTTCACCACAGACACTTGGACGAGTAGGCATGGACAGGGGCGTTACATGTCGCTGACTGGGCACTGGGTAACTATGGTGACAGCAGGACAAGGGGCTGCTGTCCAAGTCTTGCCGTCCCCACGAGTTGTGCGTCAATCCTCTTTATGTCAAAGTTCCTCCACTGCTTCTGCCTCCTCAACCTCCTCTCGGTCTTCCACCTGCACCCAAAGCCTGTCTGGTCATGCCACAAGCTTTCTAACTGCGCAGAAGAGATCCTGCACACCTCCTTACTATGCTGGCAGTAGGGCTCAACGTCATCAGGCGGTTTTTACATTGAAATGTCTGGGAAATGTGAGTCACACAGCTGAGGAGTTGTGGTCAGCTCTGGAGAACCAATTTCATGAATGGTTGTCTCCACTGGACCTGAAACCAGGGAAGGCCGTGTGCGACAATGCTGCAAACCTGGGTGCGGCCCTTCGCCGGGGCAATGTCACACACGTGCCTTGTATGGCTCACGTGTTGAACCTGGTTGTCCAGCAATTTTTAGCCCACTATCCCAGACTAGATGGCCTTCTGCAGAGGGCACGGTCGCTGTGTGCTCACTTCCGCCGTTCGCATCCCGCAGCTCAGCGACTTACATCTCTACAGAAGTCGTTGGGCCTGCCACTTCACCGGCTAAAATGCGATGTGCCTACCCGGTGGAATTCAACTCTGCACATGTTGCAGCGACTGTGGCAGCACCGACAAGCCCTGGTGCAATACGTTCTGACGTATAGCCTGGGCCAACGAGATTCAGAGGTGGGGCAAATCATGCTGGAGGAGTGGTCTCAGATCAGGGACCTATGCACCCTTCTGCACAGTTTTGAAATGGCGACGAAGATGTTTAGTGCTGACGATGCCATTATCAGCATGACTATTCCGGTGATTTACATGCTGGAGCACATGTTAAACAGAATTCGGAGTCAGGTGGTGGCACAAGAGGAGGTGGAGGAAGTAGAGGAGGAGGAGTTGTATGCGGAAGGGCTAACATCTGCAAGGTCCAGACGGTCGGCAGCACCAAGGCGGCAGGCATGTGAGGGTGGGGGAGATGGTTTTACCAGGGCGCATGGTAGCAGCCAAACTAGTGAGGAAGGTGCAGGAGCCCAGGAAGAAGTGGAGGACGAACTGATGGAAGACTCATCAGATGAGGGAGACCTTGATCACATTTCTGTTGTGCGAGGTTGGGGGGAGAGGACAGAGGAAGGAAGCATGATTGTTACCTCGCCACCAACACAACAGGGACTTGGTGCTCCTGGATGCGCAACACACATGAGTGCCTTCTTGCTGCACTACCTGCAACATGACCCTCGAATTGTGAGAATTAGAAATAATCCTGACTACTGGGTTGCCACACTGTTAGATCCCCGGTACAAAAGTAAATTTGCAGAAATTATTCCTGCCATAGAAAGGGATGCACGCATGCAGGAGTATCAGCAGAGACTGTTGCAGAATCTTACATGTGCTTTTCCACAAAATACCAGTGGTGCACGTAGTGAATCTCACAGTTCCAACTTGCCAACCGTGGGACCGTCAAGTGTTCAGCACTCAAACCGTAACAGAACCACAGTATCTGCTGGTAACATCAATTTTGCGGAATCATTTCACCACTTTTTTAGCCCCTCCTTTGCAAGGCCACAGGAGACAAGAAGTCTGACACATAGTCAACGCCTAGAGACGATGGTACAGGAGTATCTCCAAGTAAACATTGAAGCCACGACTGTGTCACTGGACCCTTGCTCTTTTTGGGCTTCCAATCTGGATAAATGGCCGGAGCTAGCCACTTACGCCTTGGAGATCTTGTCATGCCCCGCAGCCAGCGTTCTGTCTGAACGTGTGTTCAGCGCTGCTGGTGGTGTGCTGACAGATAAGCGCACGCGGCTCTCCACTGATAATGTAGACAGACTCACGTTCATAAAGATGAACAAATCATGGATCCGAAACGACTTTTCTACCCCTGTGTCATCCTGGGGAGAGTAAAAGCTTGATGATTGGTTCAAATCACCCTACCAACCGTTTTAAGCTTTCAAATTACTAATCATGTTTATCTGTATCTTGACTGGAAAATAATTTGGGCTTTGTAGCAGTGTGCAGCACTGATCCTATTAGGCCATCTATACTAAAGCTTCACCAGATTTAAAATTAAAAATAATTTTTAGCTGCATCTAGCCCGGAAAATAATTTTGGGGCTCCGAGATGCGCAAGGCACATAAGTGCCTTCTTGCTGCACTACCTGCAGCATGACCCTCATATTGTCAGAATTCGAAGTAATCATGACTACTGGGTTGCCACACTCTTAGATCCCCCAAACTTTTCGATCAACCTTTTCATTTTAATAAAGACCAAAAAAATGGTCATTTTTGAAATTATAAGCATTAGCAGGTTGTTAGAAACTGAAATCAAACAGTTTTCAACTCAAAACTTTATTCTAGGTGATGTTACATTTTCACATAGGACCCCTTGTTCGAAAGGAGCTTCTGAACTCTCTCGTCCATTGAATTTGTCAGGTTTTGGATGGTTTCTGCTTCAATTGTTTTGCATGAGGACAGAATACCCTCCCAGAGCTGTTGCTTAGATGTGAACTGCCTCCCGCCATCATAGACACTCCTTTTAATGATGCTCCAAAGGTTCTGAATGGGGTAGAGGTCAGGGGAGCATGGGGGTCACACCATAAGTTTGTCCCCTTTTATGCCCATATCAGCCAGAGATGCAGATGTTTTATGTGCAGCATGAGATGGTGCATTATCATGCAGAAAAATGATCTTGCTGTGAAATACACGGTTCTTCTTCTTGAACCATGGCAGGAAGTGCTGTTTGAGAAAATCCACATACATTATGGAGTTCATCTTTAGCGCCTTCAGGGATCCTAAAGGGGCCGACAATCTCTCTCCCCATGATTCCAGCCCAAAACATTACTCCACCTCCTCCTTGTTGGCGCTGTAGCCGTGTTTGCGTGGGGTGTCCATCAACCAGCCATCCTCCACTCCATCCATCTGGACCATCGAGCGCTGCACGGCACTCATCCGTGAACAAAACAGTTTTGAAATCAGTCTTCATGTAATGTTTGGCCCACTGGAGCCGTTTCTGCTTGTGTGAAGTGGATAGAGGAGGTCGACAGGATGGCGCATGCACAGCTGCAAACCTCTGAAGGACCCTGCATCTTGTTGTTCGGGGGACGTTAGAGGCACCAGCAGCTTCAAAAACTTGTCTGCTGCTATGACAAGGCTTTTTTGCCGCTGCTCTTTCAACCTGACGTAATTGCCTGTAGGAAAGAGTCCTCAATTTGCCCTTATCAGCACGCACACGTGTGTACTGTGAATCAGCTACATACTTCTTGATTGCCAAGACACTTCATCCTGATCATCGCACAATGTTGATTGTAGTCATGCCTTGACCTAAACACTCCACAATTTGTTGCTTCTCAGCAGCCGACACATCCTTTTTCTTTCCCATTTTGGCAGAAAATGTAGGCTGCTTAATAATGTGAGAGAGCCTTCTTAAGTAGTCTTGCCTTTCATTGGACACACCTGCCAAACTAATTAGCACAGGTGTCTGCAATTGCTTACAGTGATATAAAGAGCCCTGACACACATCACCATCAATGAGTTTAACTGACAAACAAACAAATTCTTCCCTTATCACTCCTAAACACTTTTTGTATAATAATTTGGAACGCAGTGTACATGTGCTTTTCCACAAAACACCAGTGGTTCACGTAGTGAATCTTACAGTTCTAACTTGCCAACCGTGGTCTGTATGGAGTTGTTCAATAAAGGGCCCAAAATTAAGATAACATAGATGGGAGAGGTCTCTATGAATAGGAATTCCTAAGTATTTGATACCCTGTGAGGGCCAGGCAAAGGGAAAGTTGGACTGGATGGAATCCTATATGGATTTGGGGAGGGAGACATCGAGGGCCTCAGACTTCGCTGCATTGATTTTAAAATTTTACCATGTAACAAAGTGATCTATTTCAGCCATAACAGCATGGATGGATATATGTGATTGAGTGATATATACTAGGACATCATCAGCAAATAGAGAGCACTTGTACTCGGTGCCTCCCACCTCAATCCACCTAATATTGGGGTTATGGCCAATTGATGAGAGCAGGTGCTCCGTCACTAGGATGTATAAGAGAGGGGACAGAGGACATCACTGCCTTGTCCCATTGGTGATTGTGAAAGGTGATGAAAATGTTCTGACGCACCCCCTGGGCCTTGGGACACCCGGAGCCGGACCCTTTTTGGTGGATGCTGGTGGTTGTAGTCTTCGTGGCGGCGACCCAGTTCCGTGGCTCAGGGCGGTCAAACCAGTGGCGGAACTATTTATGTGGTTTTCATGTTTAAATGTCCGACTACGCCACCCGTGGATTGCGGTCAGAGTGAACCGCCGCTACAGGGCAGACCACTGAGGCTGGTGTTGTGGGTGCAGCAGAGCGTAGCATAACTCCCCACGGGAGGAGTATAGCCTCAGGGCAGTGTATGCGGAGGATGGGGGTGATGGTGCAGGGCAGCAGCAGTAACGACACGGAGTCAGTGATACAGTTCAGGGCCTTTACTCACAGTTCTTATTATCCAGACCACGTCTGCAGGTAACGGCTGCCCACGTCGTACTGTGCTCACCAGGTGAGGGGCTCAGACAACTCCCAGATAACTTTGGAGCACTTCACAGGACCCCCTTTGTGTGTCCTTTGTCTGGCCTTTCTTACCAACACTTCTGTCCGGCTGCCTCGGGCCTCCTCTTGGTAAACTTGGCGCCAGTTTCCCTGACCCTATGTGGTGCCTTCCTAGCGGGTGTAGCGAGGGGCTGCGCCACATAAAATGTCAGAGCCTCCGGTTTCTAGCTGAGGGTCGTTTCCTGCCTCCACTAGTTCGGGGACCGGTCTCCCCCTTTGGCCTGACCCCTCCACGCAGGTGGATTCGGGCGTGCGGTGGCGACTCGCCCGTCCGCACCCCTGGGATCCCTTCATTCCTCGTTCCTGGAGCCTTCTCCGCTCCTCTTCCTTCCTTCTCCCTCTTCCAGGCCTGGGCCTCTGTTACTAGGCCCGCCTCCGGAGCAGAGCTCATGCAGAGCCCCTGCTCCCTGCCACTTCTGCTCAGACTTCTCTGCACTGAACTAAGATGGTGCCCACCTTTTATACTCCCTTCTCAATGCACCCAGGAACTGCTTCCTCCCTGCTCCTGCACTACAGGGTTCCCCTTCCTCAGTGTTCCCTCCCCCCACTCCAGCCAGGGACAGGGACTGTCGTGCCTATCTAAGGGGCATATTGGTCGCCCTGCCCCACGGCAATGTGGTGTAATGCATGCAGGTGTCGGGTCCTGATCCACACTCCATCCTTACCTGAGAGTGAGATATCACACCTCTGGGTGAGTTGCAATACGTCTGTAGCAACCGAGCCCTCAGGGTGCTACAGTTCCATTTATCTTCAGCCTAGGTGACGTATTGCGATACAGGGCCGTGATTTTGGCTATAAAAGGGTCCCCTAGACCCCTACCCCAAGCTTTTTAAGAGAATCATATATGGCGTGCCAGGAGACTCTATGGAATGCTTTCTCAGCATCCAACGAGAGTATCTAATTACAAATTTTTAACTGCATCTAGCCCAGGAAATACTTTGTGCCTAGTAGCAGTGTCTGCTAGTGAGCGGATTATCCCGGCTGTTAAGCAAGCTGCACCACCTGTAGTTTAGACACTTAATTTTTTCAAAGGAAATGCTTCGGGACCATGGGATACTTAGTGAAGAGCATCAGGAGGCACCCCAAGGCATAGGGGCTGGGACTGGCAGTAGGATGCCTTGCGGTGGACAGCCGAGCTCGATCCTTATAAAAGCTTTTTAACTGCAGCAGCTTTAGTGGACGCTACTGGAGCTGGAATTACCGCGGCTGCTGGCATGAGACTTGCCCTCCAATAGATCCTTGTAAATGGATTTAAAGTGTATTCATTCAAATTAGAGAGACAATTTAAATTAAAAAGCTTAGAGCTGCCTCCACCACAGGGGGGCTCGCTCGACCCACCAGCGGACAGGCACCAGTATTGGGAGAGGGGGGCTGGCCGTCAGGGTTCACCGCGGCTCTGGCACAAACCCGGCGACACGGAGGTGGCACGGGCAGGAGCGGACTGGCCGTGTCGGCTTCTCACTTTTTGGATTTTAGAAGGGCATGACATGCCTATATCTGTGTCTCCCCCTCCTTTTACTCCTCCACCTCTTTTATTTTCGCATGACTATATGTACTTGTCACTTTTCCATGTGTTAGTTATGTCTTCTGAGCAGTTTGTCAGCTTTTGGACACCTTTGAAGGTGTTTTCTATGTGTTTCTATGTGTTTTTGTTTGCCTGCCATTGGTTTTAACGGTGTTCGAAGGTGTTCGACGAACAGTTCGACGAACAGTTCGGCGAACACACGGGTGTTCGACGAACCGAACCGAACTCGAACACTACAGGGGTGGCTCAACACTAATAATAATGCTTGTTTTACTTACAGTTACATTGTCATTTTTCTATTTTTTGCAAGAATCATAGTCAAATTGTCACTTTAAAAGTTGGACTCACTTCAAATATTTGGAGAAGCAAATGCATCTTCTTTAAGGCTGCGTGCCTAACAAAAGTTTTAGTGAGTTTCTGATGTGTATTTTACACTACATCAAAATCACAGCATCTTAAAGTTCCAGCAAATGCATCAAAAAAGAGTGAAAAAAACACGAGAAAAGTGCATAAAAGACTCGTAAAAAATGCATGTATTACATGCAGCATTTTTAGTACAGAAATTTCTGCTTCATATACAGTGGGGCAAAAAAGTATTTACTCAGCTACCAATTGTGCAAGTTCTCCCACTTAAAAAGATGAGAGGTGCCAGTACTACAGGTAATGAGTGGAGGACAGAGGAGCCTCTTAAAGAAGAAGTTACAGGTCTGTGAGAGCCAGAAATCTTGCTTGTTTGTAATTGACCAAATACTTATTTTCCACCAAAATTTGAAAAAAATGTCTTTCCAAATCAGACAATGTGATTTTCAGGATTTGTTTTCTCATTTTGTCTCTCATGGTTGAGGTCTACCTATGATGTCAATTACAGGCCTCTCTCATCTTTTTAAGTGGGAGAACTTGCACAATTGGTGGCTGACTAATACTTTTTTTCCCCACTGCACATAATGTGTGCAATACCCTTAAGTTACATTCCCACAATGAGTATTTGGTGAGCTTTTGATACTGCTGAATTTCTGCAGCATTTATGCACGTATTAGGTAAATTAGGACACTTGTGGTTTTTCATTACATTTTTTAGCGCGATTTTATTACATACATTTTTAATGCGTTTTAGTCACTTTTTGGAGCTATTTTATCTATTATGCTTCCTAGTATTTTGCTTTAATAAAACTTTATTGGTGTGGACATGTGTGGATTACATGCAGTTTTACTGCATTTCTGCAGTGGAAATGCCCAAAAAAATGCATATGCATTTTTTTTATATGTGTCTTTTCTGCACCTATTGCAATTGTATGGGGGAAATCTGCACATAAAACTAAGCGTACTCACAAGAGAAATTAACATTTTGGAGATTTGAAACACGCACCACAGGTCAGTTTACACTGGGTAAAAAAAATCATAGTGGGCATGCGATTTCTATAAATCCCATCCATTTTACTACATGGACATGAAGCAGAGTTCAGTCAAGGTTTTTAAGAGGCCACTGCTCATGGCAGTTCTTAATATGGCTTTCATGGAAAGGATTAGCTCTCTTGGATCCCAGGGGTTGCCCTGTCCTTCACCCTTTAACTCCTGTATAAGGATCTGGACTTACACAAAGGCCCCTGGACTGAGGCCATTGGATCAATCTGGTGGCAAGAAAGGTCTTCATGTATGTGTAGCACCCTGAGGATTCGGCTGCTACAGGGGTATTGCACCTCAACCCAGAGGTGTGATATTCCACTCCCGGGTGAGGATGGAGTGTGGAACTGAGCTCAGTTAGCTGCATGCACTACACACATCCCATTTCCGAGGAACAGACCGATGGTACTCCCACTAGAGAAATGTGCAGGTAAGACAGTGTCTGTTCCTGGCTGGAGTGGGAGGGGGGTGGAACATCCCAGTAGTGTAGGGGCAGATAGGGGGAGCAGCCTGGGTAAAGCTAGGAGCTCATTGGGTGCTGGTCACCTGAGCTCACACATAGAGGGAGTATATAAGGTGGGAACCATCTTAGATCAGGGTCAGTCAGTGAGACGTCAGTCTTTGTAGAGGAAGAGAGCAGAGGAGAAGAGCAGCTCCAAGGCCAAGAGAGAGAGAGAGGAGAGAGAAGGACCCAGAGGGGGAGAAAGAAGGAACTCCAAGAGCCCAAATTAGACCAGAGGGTGAAGAGTTGGCAACAGGGTACCGGATCCCAAGCTGGCAGAGGCTACAGCACACCTTAGCCAGGAACCGGAGGTCGTGGGCAGGACCGATCTGCCACGATCACCCACTAAATCCACCCGGAAGGCAGACCAGGAATAGGGTCAGGGAACCCAGAGACAAGGGTTTACCACCAAGAGGCCCGAGGGAGCCGGACATAGGTGGATCCCTGGTGGGGAAGGCCAGAGAAGAGGACAGGACAGAAAGGGAGCTCAGGACCACGCTCCAGAATCACCTGGGGGTTGGCCGAGTCCAGGACCTGGTGGACGCAGCACGGCTCGGGTGGTCACTTAAGGCCGGAGTGACCAGAACAACTGCAGTAAGTAAACAAACCCTGAACTGCACAGCCCGACTCTGAGTCTCATTTCCATCCCCGCTGCACCACCACAACCCCCATCCTCTGCAACTGACCCCCTGAGGCTATACCCCTCCCGTTGGGGGTTATACTACCTAAGCTGCACACACATCACCAGCCTCAGTGGACCCTGCTGCAGCGGCGGCCGTATTGACCGCAATTCAACGGGTGGCGTAGTCGACACAAAAGAACATCTAGTAACATCATAAGGACTGCCACACACTGAGCTTGACACCCTGGGCACGGACCGGGTCACAGCCACTCGGAGACTACAACCCCCATCTGATCCGGCTCCGGGTATCCCCAACAGCACTGGCTCAGGGGGCGCGTCATATGGTCGGCACCAGAAAGTCAGTAAGAGGGTGAATCGTTAACCACGAGAGTCATCAGAAAACAGGCTGAAAGTCAGAGTACGGGAAATACAGTATAGCCAAAGACAAGAGCCAGCATACTTGTTAGTATAAATGTAATATGCAAGTGCACATGTACGCTGTGGCCATTAACAAATACAGTGGGTACAAAAAGTATTCAGATCCCTTTAAATTTTTCACTATTTGTTTCATTGCAGCCATTTGGTAAATTCTAAAAAGTTCTTTTTTTTTCTCATTTAAGTACACTCTGCACCCCATCTTAACTGAAAAACAGAAATGTAGAAATTTTTGCAAATTTATTAAAAAAGAAAAACTGAAATATCACATGGTCATAAGTATTCAGACACTCATATTTAAGTCACATGCTGTCCCTTTCCTTGTGATCCTCCTTGAGATGGTTCTACTCCTTCATTGGAGTCCAGCTGTGTTTAATTAAACTGATAGGTGTTTACCTTTCCAAATTAAGTCCTGTCTATATAAGACCTCACAGCTCACAGTGCATGTCAGACCAAATGAGAATCATGAGCTCAACGGAACTGCCCAAGGAGCTCAGAGACAGAATTGTGGCAAGGCACAGATCTGGCCAACGTTACAAAAGAATTTCTGCGTTACTCAAGGTTCCTAAGAGCACAGTGGCCTTCATAATTCTTAAATGAAAGAAGTTTGGGACCACCATAAGTCTTCCTAGACCTGGCTGTCCAGCCAAACTGAGCAATCATGGGAGAAGAGCCTTGGTGTAAGAGGTAAAGAAGAACCCCAAGATCACTGTGGCTGAGCTCCAGAGATACCCATAGTTAACCCCATAGTGACGGAGCCAATTTTGACCTTAATGACCAGGTCAAATTTTTGACATCTGACCAGTGTCATTTTATGTAGTAATAACTCTGGAATGCTTCAATGGATCCCACTGATTCTGAGATATTTTTTTCGTGACATATTGTACTTCATGTTAGTGGTAAGTTTTGGTCAATATGATTTGCCTATATTTATGAAAATATCAAAAATTTGACATATGTCTACTTTACATCTGCATCATTTTTGAAACAGAATTTTTTTTGCTAGGATGTTAGAGGGGTTAAAACTTTAGTAGCAATTTCTAATTTTTTTCAACAAATTTACAAAACTTGTTCCTTTAGGAACCTATTCAGATTTAAATTCACTTTGAGTTGCCTATATATTCGAAACTCCCCAAAAATGAAACCATTTTAAAAACCGTACACTTCAAATACTTCAAAACTGTTGTTGGGAAATTTTTTAACCCTTCAGTTGCTACACAGGAATTAATGCAAAGTGGAATGAAAAAAAATGTAATTAAATGTTACTTCTAAAATCTTGCTTTAGCCCCAAATTTCTCACTTTTTCCAGAGGTAACACCTAAAAGTAGACACCACAGTTTATTACCCACTTTCTTACGAGCGTGGCAATACCCCACATGTACCCACTTTCTTACCAGCGTGGCAATACCCCACATGTAGTCAAAAAGTTCTGTTTGGACAAACAGTAGGGTTCGGAACGAACGAAGTGGCACAATATGAATTTTGGAACACAAATGTGCCTCTATTTGGAATAGATGGTCATATTTGCAGAGCCTGTGTGGTTCAAGCAGCGCTGGCTTCAGGTTTTCGTCTCAGTGGGGTTTTTATAACGGGCTCGGGACATTACAGCTGCAAATACAGGTGTGCTGTGGACCGATTTTGTTGCCTAGTACGAGCGGAGTGTGGGTTTTTTACAAATCCCATGTTCAGGGTAATGCCTAAAAATGTTTTTATTTTGGGGGCATTTGTGGGGATCTAGGAACGAGAATGAATGGATGTGGGTTTTTGGGAAATGTATTGACAGGCATATGTAGCGCCCCGAGGGTTCGGCCGCTACAGGGGTATTGCACCTCTGCCAGAGGTGTGATATTCCACTCCCGGGTAAGAATGGAGTATGGACCAGGGCTCAGTTAGCTGCATACAGCACACACACCCCATTTCCGAGGGACAGCTCAACGGTGCTCCCAGTAGACAGAAGTGCAGGCACGACCGACTATGTCCCTGACTGGAGTGGGGAGGGGGGGGGGTGGAACACCCAGTGCTGTAGGGGCAGATAGGGGTTGGTTCCTGAGCGTAGGAAGGAGCCCATTGGTTGCTGGTCACCTGGGCTCATGGCTAGAGGGAGGTATAAAAGGTGGGCACCATCTTAGCTCTGGGAGAAGGAGATCAGTTCTGTCCAGAGAGAAGAAGACAGGGAGCAGAGGCTCTGTAGGAGCTCTGCTCAGAGGCAGGCCTAGAGAAAAGGCTGGAGCCTGAGAGGAGAAGGGGAAGTGGACCTGGAGAAGAGGCCAAGGGAAGGAGGAGAAGACAGAACAGAAAAGGAGAAGAAGAGACAGAGGAACAGAAGGGCTCAGGAACAAAAAGGTGGAAGGGACCCTAAGAACCCACGAGAATCCAGGGTGCAGGGTCAGGCAGATTAAGGGTACCGGATCCCAAGTTGGTGGAGGAGAAACAACCCTCAGCCAAAGACCGGAGGCTGTGACCATTTATTGGTGCAGCACCTCATCAAACCTGCTAGGAAGGCACCATATAGGACAGCGGAAAACGGGGCCCACGTTTACCCGCACAAGTCCGTGGCAGCTGGACAAAAGTGGGTCACTGGTGAGGCAGGCCAGAGAAAGGATTGAAGGGGGTCCTGTGCCATGCTCCTGAACTGCCTGGGGGTTGACCGAGCCCCTCACCTGGTGGACACTGCACGGCTTGGGTGGTCACTGCTTGCGCAGAAGTGACCCGGAGCACCCGAACTGTGAGTAAAAGACATTGGACTGCAGTACGTTGTCTGTGTGCTCTTTCGCTCCTCCAGCACTAACGCTACTGGAACTCCCACGACCATCACTCCCACCATCCACTACACTGCCCTGGGGCCGCACTCTTCCCGTGGGGAGTCACACCATCCCAGCTGCATCCATCATCGGCCCCAGCGGTCTGCCCTGCAGCGGCGGTTCATAATAACCGCAATCCACGGGTGGCGTAGTCGGACATTATCTAAAACATCTAAGAGACTGCCACTGGTCTGACCACCCTGAGCCACGGGACCGGGTCGCCACTACTACCCCCATCGTCTCCTTATTGCCCGGTTCCGGGTGCCCCACGGCCCAGGGGGCGAGTCACATACAGTGGGTACAGAAAGCGTTCAGAGCCCTTTAAATTTTTCACTCTTTGTTTCATTGCCGCCATTTGGTAAATTCTAAAAAGTTCATTTTTTTCTCATTAAAGTACACTCTTCACCCCATCTTGGCACAAAAAAAACAGAAATGTAGACATTTTTGCAAATTTATTAAAAAATAAAATCTGAAATATCACATGGTCATAAGTATTCAGACCCTTTGCTCAGACACTCATATTTAAGTCATATGCTGTCCATTTCCTTGTGATCCTCCTTGAGATGGTTCTACTCCTTCATTGGAGTCCAGCTGTGTTTAATTAAACTGATAGCACTTGATTTGGAAAGGCACACACCTGTCTATATAAGACCTCACAGCTCACAGTGCATGTCAGACCAAATGAGAAGCATGAACACAAAGGAACTGCCCAAGGAGCTCAGAGACAGAATTGTGGCAAGGCATAGATCTGGCCAAGGCTATAAAAGAATTTCTGCATTACTCAAGGTTCCTAAGAGCACAGTGGCCTCCATAATCCTTAAATGGAAGAAGTTTGGGACCAACAGAAGTCTTCCTAGACCTGTCCATCCAGCCAAACTGAGCAATCGTGGGAGAAGAGCCTTGGTGAGAGAGATAAATAAGAACCCGAAAATCACTGTGGCTAAGCTCCAGAGATGCAGTAGGGAGATGGGAGAAAGTTCCACAAAGTCAACTATCACTGCAGCCCGCCACCAGTTGGACCTTTATGGCAGAGTGGCCCAATGGAAGCCTCTCCTCAGTGCAAGATATATGAAACCATTCATAGAGTTTGCTCAAAAACACATGAAGGACTCCCAGACTATGAGAAATAGGATTCTCTGGTCTGATGAGATGAAGATAGAACTTTTTGGTGATAATTCTAAGCGGTATGTGTGGAGAAAACCAGGCAATGCTCATCACCTGCCCAATTCAATCCCAACAGTGAAACATGGTGATGGCAGCATCATGCTATGGGGGTGTTTTTCAGCTGCAGGGACAGGACGACTGGTTGCAATTGCAGGAAACATGAATGCGGCCAAGTACAGAGATAACCTGGATGAAAACCTCTTCCACAGTGCTCTGGAACTCAGACTTGGCAAAAGGTTCACCTTCCAACAAGACAATGACCCTAAGCACACAGCTAAAATAACAAAGGAGTGGCTTCAGAACAACTCTGTGACCATTCTTGACTGGTCCAGCCAGAGCCTTGACCTAAACCCACTTGAGCATCTCTGGAGAGAACTGAAAATCGCTGTCCACCAACGTTCACCATCCAACCTGCTGGAATTTGAGAGGATCTCCAAGGAAGAATGGCAGAGGATCCCCAAATCCAGGTGTGAAAAACTTGTTGCACCATTCCCAAGAAGACTCATGGCTGTACTAGCTCAAAAAGGTGCTTCTACTTAGTACTGAGCAAAGGGTCTGAATACTTATGACCATGTGATATTTCAGATTTTCTTTTTTAATTAATTTGCAAAAATTTCTACATTTCTGTTTTTTTTCAGTCAAGATGGGGTGTAGAGTGTACTTTAATGAGAAAAAAAATGAACTTTTTAGAATTTACCAAATGGCTGCAATGAAACAAAGAGTGAAAAATTTAAAGGGGTCTGAATACTTTCTGTACCCACTGTATAAATTTGTTAGGTAGGCAATCAATTGTAGGACTTCTGGGTTAATGAAAAAATCACAGGGGGTAAAATTAGTTACATCAACTTTTATACCAGGGGCTCATAAAAAAGTGGGAATTTGCAGGGAAAAGGAACTGTTGTAATACCACAGTGAAGGGGGGACTGCGGAACTTGGTCTTGCCTTTGACGCTTCAAAGATCTCGAGGAGGAAGAGGAGTCGTCATTGTCTGGAAACTGTTCTGCTTCAAAAGCCGATTCTGTTTCACTGCCAGAGCTGCCGGAACTTCGTCTGCTCCCAAGTGAATGTTCTGCGGGCTATTATATTATATATGCCAGCCTAACAAAAAAAATAAACCTAATCTAACACTACTAGACCTAAACCTAATTTAGCTCTAGCATTTTATTATTTATTTACTTTTGAAAAAACTTTAAGCCTAAGCCTAACTCTAATAAGCCTAACTCTAATAGCGTACAATTACAAATGAAGAGTATATATAGCAGTGATACAATTATAAATTCATTAGCATAAATTACAATCAAAATGATTAAATTCATTGCTGTGACACATAGTGATATAAAGATACATAATATATACAGTACATAGTAAGAGCTTAAAAATCCATAACCATATGGTCGTAGTATAAATAGTAAATAAAGTGCATAATGCTTTAAGAAAATATTTGCACCTGTTTAATATTAATGGGAAGGTTGACTCACCCAAAATGCATAATTAAATGACGTGTTGGATCACATAGCGTCGACAACCGGCATCCGGAAGTGACTACTGTGCATGTCTATGCGCGTCATAATGGTTGGGCTAATCTGATTATATTGAATCACTGCTATATATACTCTTGATTTGTAAGTGTACACTGCTTGAGAAAGGCTGTTCACAACCGAAATGTTGCCACACCAGATGGGCTAATAAAGTCGTCTTATTTAATTCACTATTTTTGGCGTGCTGCCTACTTTTCTTATAATATATATATACCGTATATATATATATATATATATATATATATATATATATATGTGCTTCTCACAAAATTAGAATATCATCAAAAAGTTAATTTATTTCAGTTCTTCAATTCAAAAAGCGAAACTCATATATTATATAGAGTCATTACAAATAGAGTGATCTATTTCAAGTGTTTATTTATATATATCTTATTCAGTTTCTGCAGCTTGCACCTGTTCACATTTAGGATGTGCTGGTCAGTTCTTTTTACATATTACTATAGGAGGTGGTAACTGCCTCCTGTTTGACCTTGCACTCCCCCCATTTAACCAGCAGGTGATGTATATTCTACTCTACCAGCCCATTTAAATTGTAGGTGTTCCAGCCCAGAAGTGACATGTTCTGTCCAGAGTTATAGGCAGAGTAGTACCCATCAGATGGGAGGTCATCTTGCAGCGGTTGATGGGCACACATGAATTGGCCAATTTATGCGCTAAGAACCTCAGTTTTTTGTAAGTAAAGGTCATTGAGTTATAACACAATTTAAATCAAACGTTTTTATTGTCTTTATGTATTTTGGCCATAATGGAGTGCTGCTGCGCTTTCTTTTTTATATATCTTATTCAGTTTCTGCAGCTTGTACCTGTTCACATTAGGATGTGCTGGTCAGTTCTTTTTACACATATATATATATATATATATATATATATATATATATATATATATATACAGTACAGACCAAAAGTTTGGACACACCGTCTCATTTAAAGATTTTTCTGTATTTTCATGATTTTGAAAGTTGTACAGTGGTGGCCAAAAGTATTGGCACCCCTGCAATTCTGTCAGATAATACTCAGTTTCTTTCTGAAAATGATTGCAATCACAAATTCTTTGGTATTATTATCATCTTCATTTAATTTGTCTTCAATGAAAAAACACAAAAAGAATTGTCCTAAAGCCAAATTGGATATAATTCCACACCAAACCTAAGAAAGGGGGTGGACAAAAGCATTGGCACTGTTTGAAAAATCGTGTGATGCTTCTCTAATTCGTGTAATTAACAGCACCTGTAACTTACCTGTGGCACCTAACAGGTGTTGGCAATAACTAAATCACACTTGCAGCCAGTTAACATGGATTAAAGTTGACTCAACCTCTGTCCTGTGTCCTTGTGTGCACCACATTGAGCATGGAGAAAAGAAAGAAGACCAAAGAACTGTCTGAGGACTTGAGAAACCAAATTGTGAGGAAGCATGAGCAATCTCAAGGCTACAAGTCCATCTCCAAAGACCTGAATGTTCCTGTGTCTTCCGTGCGCAGTGTCATCAAGAAGTTTAAAGCCCATGGCGCTGTGGCTAACCTCCCTAGATGTGGACGGAAAAGAAAAATTGATGAGAGATTTCAACGCAAGATTGTGCGGATGGTGGATAAAGAACCTCGACTAACATCCAGACAATTTCAAGCTGCCCAGCAGTCCGAGGGTACAACAGTGTCAACCCGTACTATCTGTCGGCGTCTGAATGAAAAGGGACTGTATGGTAGGATACCCAGAAAGACCCCACTTCTTACCCCGAGACATAAAAAAGCCAGGCTGGAGTTTGCCAAAACTTACCTGAGAAAGCCTAAAACATTTTGGAAGAATGTTCTCTGGTCAGATGAGACAAAAGTAGAGCTTTTTGGGAAAAAGCATCAACATAGAGTGTACAGGAAAAAGAGCCATTCAAAGAAAAGAACACGGTCCCTACAGTCAAACATGGCGGAGGTTCCCTGATGTTTTGGGGTTGCTTTGCTGCCTCTGGCACTGGACTGCTTGACCGTGTGCATGGCATTATGAAGTCTGAAGACTACCAACAAATTTTGCAGCATAATGTAGGGCCCAGTGTGAGAAAGCTGGGTCTCCCTCAGAGGTCATGGGTCTTCCAGCAGGACAATGACCCAAACACACTTCCAAAAGCACTATAAAATGGTTTGAGAGAAAGCACTGGAGACTTCTAAGGTGGCCAGCAATGAGTCCAGACCTGAATCCCATAGAACACCTGTGGAGAGATCTCAAAATGGCAGTTTGGAGAAGGCACCCTTCAAATATCAGGGACCTGGAACAGTTTGCCAAAGAAGAATGGTCTACAATTCCAGCAGAGCATTGTAAGAAACTCATTGATGGTTACCGGAAGCGGTTGTTCGCAGTTATTTTGGCTAAAGGTTGTGCAACCAAGTATTAGGCTGAGGGTGCCAATACTTTTGTCTGGCCCATTTTTGGAGTTTTGTGTGAAATGATCAATGATTTGATTTTTGCTTCATTCTCTTTTGTGTTTTTTCCTTGCAAGCAAATTAAATGAAGATAATAATACCAAAGAATTTGTGATTGCAATCATTTTCAGAAAGAAACTGAGTATTGTCTGACAGAATTGCAGGGGTGCCAATACTTTTGGCCACCACTGTACATTCACACTGAAGGCATCAAAACTATGAATTAACACATGTGGAATTATATACTTAACAAAAAAGTGTGAAACAACTGAAAATATGTCTTATATTCTAGGTTCTTCAAAGTAGCCACCTTTTGCTTTGATGACTGCTTTGCACACTCTTGGCATTCTCTTGATGAGCTTCAAGAGGTAGTCACCGGAAATGGTTTTCACTTCACAGGTGTGCCCTGTCAGGTTTAATAAGTGGGATTTCTTTCCTTATAAATGGGGTTGGGACCATCAGTTGTGTTGTGCAGAAGTCAGGTGGATACACAGCTGATAGTCCTACTGAATAGACTGTTAGAATTTGTATTATGGCAAGAAAAAAGCAGCTAAGTAAAGAAAAACGAGTGGCCATCATTACTTTAAGAAATGAAGGTTAGTCAGTCCGAAAAATTCGGCAAACTTTGAAAGTGTCCCCAAGTGCAGTTGCAAAACAAATCAAGTGCTACAAAGAAACTGGCTCAAATGAGGACCGCCCCAGGAAAGGAAGACCAAGAGTCACCTCTGCTTCTGAGGATAAGTTTATCCGAGTCACCAGCCTCAGAAATTGCAGGTTAACAGCAGCTCAGATTAGAGACCAGGTCAATGCCACACAGAATTCTAGCAGCAGACAAATCTCTACAACAACTGTTAAGAGGAGACTTTGTGCAGCAGGCCTTCATGGTAAAATAGCTGCTAGGAAACCACTGCTAAGGACAGGCAACAAGCAGAAGAGACTTGTTTGGGCTAAAGAACACAAGGAATGGACATTAGACCAGTGGAAATCGGTGCTTTGGTCTGATGAGTCCAAATTTGAGATCTTTGGTTCCAACCACCGTGTCTTTGTGCGATGCAGAAAAGGTGAACGGATGGACTCTACATGCCTGGTTCCCACCGTGAAGTATGGAGGAGGAGGTGTGATGGTGTGGGAGTGCTTTGCTGGTGACACTGTTGGGGATTTATTCAAAATTGAAGGCATACTGAACCAGCATGGCTACCACAGCATCTTGCAGAGGCATGCTATTCCATCCGGTTTGCGTTAAGTTGGACCATCATTTATTTTTCAACAGGGCAATGACCTCAAACACACCTCCAGGCTGTGTAAGGGCTATTTGACCAAGAAGGAGAGTGATGGGGTGCTACGCCAGATGACCTGGCCTCCACAGTCACCAGACCTGAACCCAATCGAAATGGTTTGGGGTGAGCTGGACCGCAGAGTGAAGGCAAAAGGGCCAACAAGTGCTAAGCATCTCTGGGAACTCCTTCAAGGTTGTTGGAAGACCATTTCCGGTGACTACCTCTTGAAGCTCATCAAGAGAATGCCAAGAGTGTGCAAAGCAGTTATCAAAGCAAAAGGTGGCTACTTTGAAGAACCTAGAATATAAGACATATTTTCAGTTGTTTCACACTTTTTTTGCTAAGTATATAATTCCACATGTGTTAATTCATAGTCTTGATGCCTTCAGTGTGAATGTACAATTTTCATAGTCATGAAAATACAGAAAAATCTTTAAATGAGAAGGTGTGTCCACAATAAAAAAAAATAGGTGCTTCTCACAAAATTAGAATATCATCAAAAAGTTAATTTATTTCAGTTCTTCAATTCAAAAAGTGAAACTCATATATTATATAGAGTCATTACAAATAGAGTGATCTATTTCAAGTGTTTATTTCTGTTAATGTTGATGATTATGGCTTACAGCCAATGAAGACACAAAAGTCATTATCTCAGTAAATTAGAATAATTAACAAAAACACCTGCAAAGGCTTCGTAAGCATTTAAAAAGGTCCCTTAGTCTGTTTCAGTAGGTTCCACAATCATGGGGAAGACTGATGACTTGACAGATGTCCAGAAGGCAGTCATTGACACACTCCACAAGGAGGGTAAGCCACAAAGGTCATTGCTAAAGAAGCTGGCTGTTCACAGAGTGCTGTATCCAAGCATATTAATGGAAAGTTGAGTGGAATGAAAAAATGTGGTAGAAAAAGGTGCATAAGCAGCCAGGATAACCTCAGCCTTGAAAGGATTGTTAGGAAAAGGCCATTCAAAAATTTGGGGGAGATTTACAAGGAGTGGACGGCTGCTGGAGTCATTGCTTCAAGAACCACCACACACAGACGTATCCAGTGTTATGTTCTGCAACTTAGAACTAAGGAATAGGAGGGAAAAGCTGTCCCTGCACTGAGACTCAGCTTTACCCTACGCTGGGGTGGTTGCCCTATTCCTTATGAATAGCCCCACCGAAACTCCTGCACTGAACTCAAACGAAGACCTGTAGGAGGGGAAAGGGGTCCCTAAAAGACTTAAGGATTGGGAGCAAAAGCAGGAGACCTCCTAACAGAAAAGTTAGTTGCAGAAACGAAAATCAAAGGAAACAAAACTGGTGGAACAAGAAGTCCCAGGATAAAAATAGTCCAAAGCAAGTAGAACTAAACAAGGCTACTTAGCCAGAGCATGAGCATTACAACACTGATGTCCAGCGGGGAATGAGAGCCAGGTGCTGAGTAATAAAGGGTGCAGAGATCATGTGACCAAGAAACCCAGCACCAGAGGAAAAGACTAGAAGCCAACAAACCACAACAAGATGGCCGATAGTAAAACAGCATAGATTCTAACAGTACCTCCCCTTTTACAAGGATCCTCTAGGCCGAGCCTTACCAGGAAATCTCCTGTGAAAAGCCTTAATTAGCCTTGAGTCCGAGACGTTCTCGGCCTTCACCCAGGAATTATCCTCGGGGCCGAAACCTCTCCAGGACACAAGATACTCTAATCTTCCTCTATGCCACCTGGAATCCAAAATGCGAGAAATCTCAAATTCACCGTCCTCATCAACAGGAGGAACAGTAGGCTTCGCCTGCTTATCAGGCGTGTCCGCCTTCTTAAGTAACGACACATGAAACACAGAATAAATCCTCCAGGACGAGGGAATGCCCAACCTCACCGCTGCCGAGTTAACAATCTGAACCACTTTGAAAGGACCCACAAATTTAGGCCCCAGTTTTTTAGAAGGAATTTTCAAACGAAGATTCCTAGAGGACAACCAAACCATATCCCCAACAGCAAACAAGGACGCCTTTCTTTTTTTGTCAAAATACCTTTTGATCTCCTATTAGCCTCTTTAAGGTTCACTGGTCCAAACCCTCTCCAAATCACCAGAAAAATTGTCCTCCTCCGGTACAGCAGCCCCAATTTTGGAAAAAGGACCAAAAGATAGATACCTGCCAGTACAACAAAAAAGGAGAACAACCAGCCGAGGAAGAAGTATGACTATTAAGTGCAAACTCCGCAAGTGGTAGAAATTCTGACCACATTTCTTGATTGTCTGCCACAAAACATCTCAAAAACTGCTCGACATCCTGGTTCTTCCTATTAGTCTGTCCATTGGACTCTGGATGATACCCCGACGAGAATGACAAATGAATTTTCAATCTGTCACAAAAAGCATGCCAAAAGCGAGCCTCAAACTGTGGTCCTCTATCGGAAACAATGTCCGTGGGAACACCATGGAGCCTAACAATCTCCTTCACAAAAGCTTTAGCAAGAGTCTTGGCGCAAGGTAACTTGTTGAACGGAACCAGATGACACATTTTACTAAACCGGTCCACAACAACCCAGATGACAGAAAAACCCTCTGATAAAGGCAGATCGGTGATAAAATCCATGGCAAGGTGCGTCCATGGCGAATTAGGAACTTCCAAGGGGCATAGCAACCCCGCAGCCGGAGCGTGCAAGGCCTTTGACCTAGTGCACACAGAACACTGACTCACCCACTTGATGACTTCCCTTTGCACCCTGGCCACCAGATACTCCGACCGATAGACTTCCTAGTTTCTGAAATCCCTGGGTGACCCGCCAACCGAGACTCATGACATTCAACAAACAGCGCTCTCCTCAAGGCTCTAGGCAGAAACAATTTACCACACGGAGTGTTAGTTGGTGCCGCACTCTGAGCTTCTAGGATGCTATTCTCCAACTCAGAATCCAATGCGGCCACCACCACCCCTCTCTGCAAAATACACTCCTCCCTCTCAGCATTTGTGGCGCCCCTGCGGGTTCAGTCGCCACAGAGGTACTGCATCTCACCTAGAGGTGTGGTATCCCACTCTCAGGTAAGGATGGAGTACTGCCCGGGACCCACACACTTACATCCATTAAACTCCATTTCAGAAGGGAGGGCGAGATTGCTCCTAAGGGAGAGCACAGTCCCTGGTCCCTGGCTGGAGGGTGGAACCATGTAGTGGGTGTGGGTGGAGGAAGTAGTTTAGGGGAGCACTTCAGTAGCTGTATAAAAAGGGAGCCATCTTGAGAGAGGGTGTCCAGTCAGAGAAGACAGCCTGAGGAGGAGAAGTGGGAGCAGGAGCTCTGTAGGAGCTCTGCTCAGAGGAGCGGGCCTAGAGAGAGAGGCCCAGGAGGACTGGCAGGACAAGGAAGGGAGCAGTGAAGGCTCCAAGAGGAACAGAAGGGATCCTAGGGGCACGGGAAGTGCGGATGCCACCCGTACGCCCGAATCTGCAGGAACGTCGAGGGATCAGGCCGCAGAGGGGACCGGCCCCTAAACTAGTGGAGAACTACAAGGCTCAGCTAGAAACCGGAGGCTGCTGTACTTGCAAGGTGCAGCTGCCAACCACCACAATTACATCACCGAAAAGGTGGCCACAGAGGGTCCAGGGGACTGCAGGTCGCCCGACAAGATCCGAGGCTACCGGCTTGGGACACTGATTGTGAGGCACAGGGCAGGAGGGTGAGAGCCAGCGCAGGAAGACGACCGAGGAAGGCACATAGAACGGGGTCCCATTTAAATACTCCTGAGTTACTTGAGAGATTGCTGAAACCCTTCCTTGGTGAACGCAGGACGACGTGGGAGGTTACTCTGGTACTGGTAACCTGGAGTTCAACAACTGTGAGTAAACCTTGAAGACTGCACCCCACTGTGTCCTAGAATTATTATCTGCGCCATCCCCTGCACTACACTGCACAGCAACATCTACCTCATTAATCACCATCTACACTGCCCTGGAGCTTAGCTCTACCTGTGGAGAGCTGAACCAACTCTGCTGCGTCACCATCAGCTCCAGAGGATCTGTACCGCAGCGGCGGCTCCATATAGCCGCATACCACAGGTGGCGTCACGAACAATAAACTATAAAAACTATAATCCCCTTTCTATTGACCGCCCTGGGTCACGGACTGGGTCACCACCACTGTGACATCCCCCAGCACTGACCGGCCTGGCTACTGAGTACCCCACGGCCCAGGGGGCGCGTCATATTTACCGCTGGAGAGACACTACGAGACAAGGCGTCAGCCTTAACATTCCTTGTCCCCGGGATAAAGGTTACGGAAAAATTGAACTGGGCAAAAACAGTGCCCACCTAGCCTGATGGGCATTCAAACGTTTAGCTGCGTCCAGATTAATCAAATTCTTATGATCAGTGAAAACCTGTAGAGGATGTCGAGCCCCCTCCAAAAAATGTCGCCAATGCTCGAACGCCAGTTTAATAGCCAACAACTCACGATTCCCAACATCATAGTTGAGCTCTGTCTCAGAAATTTTTTTTGAAAAGAAAGCACAGGGATGCACCCCATCCTCACCCTCCTGGGACAGAACTGCCCCTACGCCTATAGATGAGGCATCCACCTCAACCAAAAATGGCTTGTTCTCATCCATCTGGATAAGAACAGGAGCAGAGCTGAACCTCTCCTTGAGATACTCAAAAGCTTCAATAGCCTCAGTGGACCATTGGACTGTATTAGCACCCTTCTTGGTGAGATCAGTAATGGGTTTAGCGATGACAGAGAAATTCTTTATGAATTTCCTGTAATAATTGGCAAACCCCAAAAACCTCTGAACAGACTTCAAACCCTCAGGCCTCGGCCACTCCAGCACAGCCTGAACTTTCACCGGGTCCATCTCAAAACCATCACAAGAGACAAAGTAACCCAAAAAACTAATTTTCTGGACAGCAAACTGACACTTCTCCAATTTAGCAAAGAGTGTGTTATCTCTCAGAATCTGAAGAACTTTGCGGACTCTCTGCCAATGAGACTCAAGATCAGATGAATAAATCAAAATGTCATCCAGATAACAATAACACTCCTACTGATCAAGGGTCTCAGTATGTCATTGATGAAATTTTGAAAAAATGCAGGGGCGTTATTAAGCCCAAAAGGCATCACCAAACACTCAAAATGTCCTTCCGGGGTGTTAAAAACTGTCTTCCATTCATCTCCATCCTTCACCCGCAGCAAATTATATGCCCCACGAAGGTCAATCTTAGAAAACCATTTAGCTCCGGTCAATTGGTTAAACAAATCCGGAATAAGTGGTAACAGGTAAGGATTGCGCACAGTGATCTTATTAATCTCCCGAAAATCCAGACATGGCCTAAGACCCCCATCCTTCTTTTTGACAAAAAAGAACCCAATCACCACAGGAGACTTAGAGGGTCTTATGTGACCTGCAGCTAAACTAGTCTGAAGTTACTCCTTCAAAGCCTCCCTCTCGGGAATTATCAGTAGAGATGAGCGGTGTTCGACTAGAACTGTTCGCCAATCTCAAATTCGAGCTGTTTTGGGCGGTGTTCGAGTTGTTCGACGAACCCGAACGATTTGCAAAAAATTCGGCTGTTCGAGGTTATGTTCGATAACTGTTCGTGCACCAAAAGCGTGTCCTGCATGTCTGGCGCTATTTAGAGCACCAATCATGCAGGGATTGTCTGCCACTCACTGTAATGCCACAGCCATGGTGGTTGTGGCATTACAGTGATTGCCCAAATCGATGGGAACAGTGCTCACAGTGAAACATGAAAAGCCGGCAATTCATCAGCGGCATACACCTGTACCCGACAATTTAGAACCGAAAGAATAGAGCATCACAAATAGATTAGATAGATAGAAACATGTCAGTCACATATATATGAAGTACAGTGACAGTGTTGATTACTGTACTTGTCATTTAGTGTATAGGATTTATAAAAAAAAATATTAGTGTTTTCATGCACCGTCTCTTTAAAAAAGCCGGCCGGCAATTCAGCAGCGGTACCCGACAATTTAGAATGGAAGCAATAGAGCATCACACATAGATTAGATAGATAGAAACATGTCAGTCACATATATATGAAGTACAGTGACAGTGTTGATTACTGTACTTGTCATTTAGTGTTAAAATAAAGGATTTATTTAAAAAAAAATTGGCGTGGGATCCCCCATAATTTTAGTCTCTAGCGGAGGTTAAGCAGACGGCTGGGGCAGATGTTTGAAGCCTGGGAAGGGGTAATACCCACGGAGCTTCCCAGGCTACTAATATCAGCCCCCAGCTGAATGCCTAGCCTTTACTAGCTATTAAAATGGGGGACCCCCCAAAAAATTGACGTGGGGTCCCCCCTATTTTAATAGCTAGCAAAGGCTAGGCAGACAGCTGGGGGCTGATATTAATAGCCCAGGAAGGGAGCCATGAATTTTGGCCCCCTCCCAGGCTAGAAACACCAGCCGTCAGCCGCCCCAGAAATGGCACATCCATAGGATGCGCCAATTCTGGCACTTAGCCTCTATTTTTGTGTCCAGCCAGGTACAACTAGGCAGCTGGGGGCTGGAATGTGCAGCGCAGGGAGGCCCAAGCTTTCTGGGCCCCCCCCGCTGCAAATTGCAGTCCGCAGCCACCCCGGAAAATGGCGCGTTCATAGAAGCGCCATCTTCTGGCGCTGTACCCAACTCATCCAGGGCCCTGGTGCGGTGGCTCACTGGGTAATAAAGGGGTTAGGGCCAGCTTGGTATTATCAGCTGGCCCCAAGCCCAAAATTCATGGGGTCACGCCAGTATTAGACATGACCGCCATGAATTTCTGGTAAAGTATTTAAAAAAAACACAACACCCAGAATAAAGTCCTTTAATTGAAATAAACACACAATTCTTTATTGTTCTAAATTAAACTATACTTACCATCACACCCATTCCAGCTGAAGCCAACGATCTCCTGCAATAAAAGAAAAATAATAAACCAACCTCATCCTTACCTTTCCATGGTTCCCAGGACAGCTTCAGCTCTGCTACATCGAGATGACAGGCTGGACCGCAGCAGAACGCTGCCATCCAGCCTGTCATGCCGCAGACACTGAGAAGAGCAGGCATGCTTGCGCTCCTCAGTGTCTCGCTGTGACGGCATCCAGATGAGCCGAGGTCATGTCCAATGAACTCGGCTCACCTCATGCACGTCACTGACAGCGTGGGAAAATTCTCACGCTGAAGTGCTGAGTGCAGGAGAATTCTCCCACGCTGTCAGTGACGTGCATGAGGTGAGCTCATGTCCAATGAACTCAGCTCACCTCATGCACCTCACTGACAGCGTGGGAAAATTCTCCTGCACTCAGCGCTTCAGCGTGAGAATTCTCCCACGCTGTAAGTGACGTGCATGAGGTGAGCCGAGTTCATTGGACATGACCTCGGCTCATCTTTATGCCGTCACAGAGAGACACTGTGGAGCGCAAGCAAGCCTGCTCTTCTCAGTGTCTGCGGGATGACAGGCTGGATGGCGGCGTTCTGCTGCGGTCCAGCCTGTCATCTCGATGTAGCAGAGCTGAAGCAGTCGTGGGAACCATGGAAAGGTAAGGATGAGGTTGGTTTATTATTTTATTTTTATTACAGGAGATCGTTGGCTTCAGCTGGAATGGGCGTGACGGTAAGTATGGTTTAATTTAGAACAATAAAGAATTGTGTCTTTATTTCAATTAAAGGACTTTATTCTGGGTGTTTGTGTTTTTTTGTAACTTTGACTATGGGATTGGTAATGGGGGTGTCTTATAGACGCCTCTCCATTACTAACCTGGGCTTGATGTCAGCTGGCATTATAAGCTGACATCAACCCCAGCCCTATTACCCCACTGCCACCGCTACAGGGCAGTGGGAAGAGCGAGGCTAAGTGCCAGAATTGGCGCATCCTATGGATGCGCCATTTCTGGGGCGGCTGACGGCTGGTGTTTCTAGCCTGGGAGGGGGCCAATATTCATGGCACCCTTCCTGGGCTATTAATATCAGCCCCCAGCTGTCTGCCTAGCCTTTGCTAGCTATTAAAATAGGGGGGACCCCACGTCATTTTTTTTGGGGGGTCCCCCATTTTAATAGCTAGTAAAGGCTATGTATTCAGCTGGGGGCTGATATTAGTAGTCTGGGAAGCTCCGTGGGTATTACCCCCTTCCGAGGCTTCAAACATCTGCCCCAGCCGTCTGCTTAACCTCCGCTAGAGCCTAAAATTATGGGGGATCCCCACGCCAATTTTTATTTTAATAAATCCTTTATTTTAACACTAAATGACAAGTACAGTAACCAACACTGTCACTGTACTTATTATAAATGTGACTGACATGTTTCTATCTATCTAATCTATGTGTGATGCTCTATCTTTCTGTTCTAAATTGTCGGGTACCGCTGCTGAATTGCCGGCCGGCTTTTTTAAAGAGACAGTGCATGAAAACACTATTATTTTTTTAAATAAATCCTTTACACTAAATGACAAGTACAGTAAGCAACACTGTCACTGTACTTATTATATATGTGACTGACATGTTTCTATCTATCTAATCTATGTGTGAAGCTCTATTCTTTCTGTTCTAAATTGTCGGGTACAGATGCTGAATTGCCGGCCGGCTTTTTTAAAGAGACGGTGCATGAAAACACTAATATTTTTTTTAATAAATCCTTTACACTAAATGACAAGTGCAGTAACCAACACTGTCACTGTGCTTCTTATATGTGTGACTGACATGTTTCTATCTATCTAATCTATGTGTGATGCTCTATTCCTTCTTGTCTAAATTGTCGGGTACCGGTGTATGCCGCTGCTGAATTTGCCGGCCGGCTTTTTTAAAGAGAGTGTCTTCTGAGCAGTTTGTCAGCTTTTCGACACCTTTGCAGGTGTTTTCTATGTGTTTCTATGTGTTTTTGTTTGCCTGCCATTGGTTTTAACGGTGTTCGACGGTGTTCTAAGGTGTTCTACGAACAGTTCGACGAACAGTTCCTCGAACATCCCGGTGTTCGACGAACCGAACCGAACCCGAACACTACGGGGGTGGCTCAACACTAATTATCAGATTAAACAACCGACTCTTAGGGAGCTTAGCATCAGGGACGAAGTCAATAGCGCAATCATAATCTGCACGAGGTGGTAAAGCTTTAGACTCCACCTCCGAAAAAAACTTCCAAAAATCCTGAATGGGTTCAGGTAACTCCCCCTTCACAACAGCCGCAATGTGAACATTACAGCACTTACCATAACACCCCTGACCCCAGGATCTTATGGAACCAGAAGACCAGTCCAGCAAAGGATTATGCACTTTTAACCAGGGCAACCCCAGGACGACCGGGGAAGGCAACTTAGCAAGTACAAATAAGTCAATCTGCTCCTGATGTTCCATATTCATAGTAAGCGGAAACCCAGTGACCTTTCGAAGAATGCTCCCATGCTCCAGGGGAGTATTATCAATCGCCACCACAGGAAAAGGAGACGACAAAGGTTCAGAATCAAACCTATACTTTTTAAGAAATTGTTAATCAATCAAATTAAGTGCAGAACCACAATCCACCATAACCTGAAACTCAATCAAATGACCCTGACAGGTGGTATAACCAGGAAAAAACACCCCAGCAGAACGTAAAAACGCAATGTGAACGGGAATGTTATTTCTACTGACCATTTTTTTTTCTTTCCTTAAGCGAACCTCACATTGCTTTAAAAAATGATCAGCCTTACCGCAATACAAGCAAAGTCCCTCAGAGAACCTCCTGTCCCTCTCCTTGGAGTGGGATGACATTGCCCCGACCTGCATAGTATCGTGAGAAACAGATTCCAGCAATACAGGAAACTTCTCCTCATTCTGTCTGGCCCTCAACCTTCTATGCACACGGATAGCTAACTGCATGGCAACTTGCAAAGTATTAGGTGCAGGGAATGCAATGAGCAAATCTTTAACCCTTTCACTCAAGCCTGCCAGAAACTGAAACTTGAGTGCAGGGTCGTTCCACCTGACCTCTGCAGACCATCGTCTGAACAGGGTGCAATAACTCTCAGCATCAAGAGAACCCTGTTTGAGACGTCTGAGCTCTGCCTCAGCTGATGTAACCTGATCAGGATCACCATATAGCAAACCCATGGCATCAAAAAATGCCTCCACAAACCTCAAACAAAGATCATCAGGAGACAAGGAAAACGCCCAGATTTGAGGTTCCTTACGCAATAGAGACATAATAATTCCTACACGCTGCAGTTTACTCCCAGAAGATCTAGGTCTGAGCCGAAAATACAACAAACAAGCATTTTTAAATGAAAAAAAATCCTGTTGTTTCCCCGAGAAACACTCAGGTAATCCTACCTTAGGTTCTTCATAGCGTTCTGCAGGGTATTTACTCACGGACTGCTGAAGATCGGCAACCTCCAGAGTCAACCCTTGCAAGCGTTGAGCAAGCTCCTGGATGATAACCATACTGAAGAAAATCCAGGAAGAGGAGAGGAGAAGAAACCCCCCCCTTTTTTTTTTTTTTTTAACGCGGCTGGATATACTGTTATGTTCTGCAACTTAGAACTAAGGAATAGGAGGGTAAAGCTGTCCCTGCACTGAGACTCAGCTTTACCCTACGCTGGGGTGGGTGCCCTATTCCTTATGAATAGCCCCACCGAAACTTCTGCACTGAACTCAAACGAAGACCTATAGGAAGGGGAAAGGGGTCCCTAAAAGATCTAAGGACTGGGAGCAAAAGCAGGAGACCTCCTAACAGAAAAGTTAGTTGCAGAAACGAAAATCAAAGGAAACAAAACTGGTGGAACAAGAAGTCCCAGGATAAAAATAGTCCAAAGCAAGCAGAACTAAACAAGACTACTTAGCCAGAGCACGAGCGTTACAACACTGATGTCCAGCGGGGAATGAGAGCCAGGTGCTGAGTAATAAAGGGTGCAGCGATCAAGTGACCAAGAAACCCAGCACCAGAGGAAAAGACTAGAAGCCAGCAAACCACAAAAAAATGGCCAATAGTAAAACAACATAGATTCTAACATCCAGGACATGGGCTACAAGTGTCGCATTCCTTGTGTCAAGCCACTCATGACCAATAGACAATGCCAGAAGCGTCTTACCTGGGCCAAGGAGAAAAAGACCTGGACTGTTGCTTGCTCAGTGGTCCAAGGTGTTGTTTTCAGATAAAAGTAAATTTTGAATTTCATTTGAAAATCAATCCAAGCTGCTTGAGGTCTAGTGTGAAGTTTCCACAATTGGTGATGGTTTGGGGAGCCATGTCATCTGCTGGTGTAGGTCCACTGTGTTTTATCAAGACCAAAGTCAGCGCAGCCATCTACTAGGACATTTTAGAGCACTTCATGCTTCGCTCTGCCGACAAGCTTTTTGAAGATGGAAATTTCATTCTCCAGCAGGACGTGGCACCTGTCCACACTGCCAAAAGTACCAATACCTGGTTTAAAAACAACAGTATCACTGTGCTTGATTGGCTAGCAAACTCTCCTGACCTTAACCCCATAGAGAATCTATGGGGTACTGTCAAGAGGAAGATGAGAGACACCAGACCCAACAATGCAGCCGAGCTGAAGTCTGCTATCAAAGCTACCTGGGCTTCCATAACAGCTCAGCAGTGCCACAGGCTGATCACCTCCATGCCACACCGTATTGATGCAGTAATTGATGCAAAAGGAGCCCCGACCAAGTATTGAGTGCATTTATTGAACATGCATTTCAGTAGGCCAACATTTCGGATTTTAAAATCATTTTTCAAGCTGTTGTCATTAAGTATTCTAATTTACTGAGATAATGACTTTTGTGTTTTCATTGACTGTAAGCCATAATCATCGACATTAACAGAAATAAACACTTGAAATAGATCACTCTGTTTGTAATGACTCTATATAATATATGAGTTTCACTTTTTGTATTGATGAACTGAAATAAATTAACTTTTTGATGATATTCTAATTTGGTGAGATATATATGACAAAGGGATAGTTGTTGGAAAGGCCTTGCACCCACTTTTTGCTCTCTTTGGTGCTGTTCCGCTATTTTGATTTTTTAATTTAGATAGCGTGATGGATAGATAGGTAATAGATAGATAATAGACAGCTAGATAGATAAATAGATGGATAAAAGATAGATTATTAGACAGACAGATAATAGTAATAGATAGATAGATATAATTGATAGATTCAGTAGATAGATAAGTAGATAGATAATAGATAATTAGATAGATAGATAATCATAGACTAATAGATGATAGACAAACAGATAATAGATAGATAGATAGATAAACTGATAGACAGATAAACTGCTAGATAGATTCAGTAGATAGATAGATAGATAGATAGATAGATAGATCGACTGATAGACAGACAGTCAGATAGATTGACAGATAGATAGACTGCTAGATAGATAGATAGTTTACAGGGGGACCCCAGAAAAAAATTGACGTAGAGTCCCACTATAAATTCTAACCAGCAAAGGCTAAACAGACAGCTGCAGGCTGATATTAATAGCTTAGGAAGGGGCCATTAGGCCCAAATATTCCCTAGCTATTAATAACAGCTCACAGCTGTTTGAATAGCATTTACTGGCTACAGGGGGACCCCAGAAAAAAATTGATGTAGGGTCCCCCTATAAAATCTAACCAGCAGTGGCAAGTGGGGTAATAAGGTTGGGGTACATGTCAGCCTTGTATTTGGCAGCTGACATGAAGCCCAGGTTAGTAACGCAGAGGCATCTATAAGACGCCCCCATTACTAACCCCATAGTAAATGTTTTTAAACATTTACAAGAATAAATAGCAAGAATAACATCCTTTATTTTAAATAAAAGTCCGCACCATTTTTTACATATTTATTTAAAAATAAAAAACCCAGTTATACTCACCTAACACCCAATCCTCTAAAGCACTTGTCCCCTGAACAAAACAGAAAATAAAAAAGCAACCTTATACTCACCTACCACCCAATGCTCTAAAGCACTTGTCCCCTGAACAAAATAGAAAATAAAAAAGCAACCTTATACTCACCTAACTCCCAATCCATTTAAAGCCATTGTCACCTGTAAAAAAACAAACATAAAAAACAACAATATCCCTCACCTGTCCGACATGATGAAATAATCCACACTGTCCCACGCCAATCTCACTTGTAGAACAGTCACATTGGCCAATGTGATTGCTCTACAGGACAGCAAGCTACACACGCACAAGCAGCTGTCATGAGAGAGGTCACACGAGTTCATCGGCTGATGACCTCTGGTAATCTCACTTATGGCACCACCGCTGTGAATTTTCTCACACATCAGCGGTGCAGTAAGTGAGATAACCGGTCCACTGAAGTACTGTGGAACGATGCAGCTCTCAGGTGCCAGTTCCAAAAAGGCCTTTACAAAATGCTAAAGGACACTCTGGTCCTTCATGATGACCCTTGTTCTCTGGCAGAGGCCATGACCCAGGTATTAAGCGCTAATGCAGGAAAGGTGCAGCCACAGATGCACTTGGCACAAGCTGCCTAGCTAGGCGAGCCCTTGAGGGCCAGGAATACATCAGTGTGTCCCCCCCACACATCCCACCACTCCAGAACGCCATGTCCATAAGATTGGGACGGTTTCCCTGCACGCGTAGTAGCTCTGCCTCCAGGGTCAGGACAATGGCGGCGCCTGTGACCGGAGTAGCGTAACATCAGATCTGCTCCATTCCCAGGTGGGAGCACAGACCCACAAATCCTCACACCAGGACATAAGAACGGACGATAGATTCCGTGAGAGACGCGGTAAACAGCAGGCTGCCTGGTATACTTCCCCAAATCCATTTATCAGAGGTGGAGCTACTGGAGGTTAGAGTTGCCAGTCTTCGTGTTGTGGAGAAAAAACGTAGACAAGATCTTGGACTCTGTCTGTACTGTGGTCCCTCTGGACATTTTCTTAAGAATTGCCCAACTCGTCCTCAGGCAAGCAAACCGTCTGGAGAATGTCTGAGTCTGGGTCATGGCCGAGGAGGTCACTCAGACTCTCAAGAACCTTTTTATTCTTCTGATAAATACACTGTTATTCTTCAAGAACCAGGTGACATCCACATTGGCGTTCATTGACTGTGGGTCTGCTGCTAACTTTGTTGATTTGTGACTGGTTCTTAAGTTAGGATGAGGGACAGTTAGTTTAGAAAGACCCATTCAAATCTTCACCTTTTACAAGACACCGTTAGCCCGAAAGTTGGTCAAGAGGGTAACGGTGGATTTCACAGTCCAAGTGGGAGCAATCCATCTCCTGTTTTTTTGTTTTTTTTAATCAGATACATTTTTATTAAACATAACAAAACTCGGAACAGATATTACATGACAATACTAGTTTTTCAATATTACAGTAAGTTCCCCCTCTTCCCTTAACCCCCCCTCCCCATGGAGACCTTTCTTTCTCTTTAATTTTTTTTTTTTTTTTAGTATTTTTTTTTAGTATTTTATTTTATCCCCCCCTTCTTTCCTTTCCTTCTTTCCTTTTCTTCCCTACTTTACTCCTTTTCTTTCCTTCCCCTACTCCCTTTCCTACTCTTCCTCTTTTCTTCTTTCCTTCTTCCCTCTCCACTCCGCCATACAGTTTACCAAGAGTTTTACTCTACAGTAGTATATATAGGTGTTACTAATTAATCCTATCCAACCATGGCTGCCATAATTTATGGAAGTATTCCTGCTTATTCTTCTTGTTTGGGCAATGAATTCGCATCTGGACGGGGGCTCCTCTCTAATACAATATTTTGCAATCAATTTTCTGGCAATAAACAATAATCTCGCAATTGCTATTTTGGTCATGTTGTCTGTTTTTATTTCCTCAACCTACCCTAATATACATGTCAGTGGGTCCCTAGGGACAATACACCTATACACCATTCCAATACGGTTCAACACTACGATCCAAAAGGAGGACAATCTAGGACAATGCCAAAGCATATGCAGTATGTCTGCCTGAGATTGCGAGCACCTTGGGCAGACGGAGTTAGACTTCAACCCTGCTTTAAATAACATATCAGGGGTTCTATACACCCTGTGGATCACATATACTGTAGCTGTGAAATTCTCCCAGGCTCACTCATGGATAACTTGGGTATATATTCTAGAATAGACTCCCACTTATCGTTGTTTATCTCTCCCAAGTCTGTCTCCCACTTCCTTCTAGCTTTGATAGGGTGTCCTCCAAGAAAGGTGTGCAGCAGGTCTCTATACACTTCAGATATTGCCCCTTTCGTTCCTCTGTTTTTAAGTATAAAATCTAACATCAGATCTGTTTGTATTCCAATAGGCCTTCTTCTGCTGTGGGTCTGAAATGCATGCTGAACCTGTCTATATTAAAGAGGTTTAGCCTTGGGAATTGAAATTCTTCCTGCAACATTTCATATGATTTAAGCTTCCCTCTGTAAATCAACTGATAGATCAGGCCAATAAACATTTTTTTCCACTCACCAAACCACCTTATATTACTGAACTCCTGAAAATAGATGTTATCCCAGATAGGTGAAAACTTAATGAAGTGAGTTACCCCCCTAATCTGCTTGATTTTCTGCCACATCTTATGTATTAGATTTATGGTATGGTAATGCGATCCCCATTTCTTGAAGATTCCCACCTCCAGTCCCATACTTAATGGCGAAATCTTAATTAAGTTCTCCAAACTGACAGGTACCTGTCCCTTTCCGATAGTCTCCCCCTAGCCATTGAGGTGTTAGCTTTGCGCAGAAAGAAAGTATAACCAGGGATTAGGGAGCGCTAGGCCTCCCTCCTCTTTCGGTCTCTGCAGTGTTACCTATTTAAGTCTGGGACTCTTCTTACCCCACACTAATTCTCCAAATAGTGATTTTATCCTGCGGAACCTGCTCATTGGGATCCAGATGGGGGACTTTATGCAGCACATATAACAGTTGCAGCATCACAATCATTTTGAGGAGGTTCACTCTGCCCACCACCGATAAATGTAACTTATTCCACAATGTGATTTTAGTGCGCAGTCTTTGTAATAAAGGACATATATTAAGCTCCTCAAATGTCATCAATGGAAGAGCTATATGAATTCCTAAGTACTTAAATTGTTGGACCACCTTTAATTTGGTGAATAGTTCCACCTCCCGGTACAGTCACCCTTTCCATCTATTGGCAGAACACACAACTTATCCCAGTTAATGAGTAGTCCCGATATCTGTCCAAATCCCTCAATTAGTGTCACTACATTTCTCAAGGCTTCCCCAGGATTTTCCAAAAATAGTAGAATATCGTCGGCATATAAAGCTATCTTCTCCTCTGTTTTCCCATATACAAACCCCTTCACCTCCTGTAATCTTCTTATTTTGGCAGCTAATGGCTCCACAGCTAGGGCAAATAGCAGGGGGACAACGGACACCACTGTCTCATACCTCTAAACACAGGGAAGCTTTCCGACAGTTTGTTATTCACTTTAATTCTGGCTGTTGGAGAGGAGTACAGCAATTTTACCCATGCGGTAAACACTGGCCCGAACTCAAAGCGACTCAGCACCAACCACAGGTAGTTCCATTCCTCCTGTTTTGTTTTTAATAATTTTGGTTGATATTGGGGCTTATATGGTTGCATATTCACAATCCTGTTATTCATTCGTGTCAGGAGATTGTTAATTGGAGCCCCAATTGTTACAAGAAATGTCTAAAGTCTGTACAAATATTCTCCGTTAGTCTGAAGGGTCTGCTGGAGTACATGAAGGGCTTCGGAGATGTGTTCTCGGAAAAAGAGGTGGAGATACTATGTGTGATGCTGAGTCACTTTTCACGGCCAGGCCGTGAGACGGGATAGTCAAGTAGTCCAAAGTCAAAACCAGGAGGGTACGTCATAAACAGAGGGAAGAGGCAAAGGCGTAGTCAGGTAACATTCCGTAGATCAGAATACCAGGAGGAAAGCAGATCAGAGCAGAAGGGGTTAAAGAGACTTATGGTCAGAACAAGGTCCAAGGTCAGGCAACAGAAGATCACTAAACAGAACTCAAGGCACAGAGAACAAACCACATACTAGCTGAATGTACGTCTGGCAGAGACCTGGGGAAAACAGCTCAGTTAAGAAGCCAGACATTCAACTGGGATAATGAACACCTGAAGATAGCCAGTGCCTCCCAGTCTCAGATTGGACAGCCGAGCTGTCAATCACCATACTGACAGCTATTGCACGCCCCTGTACCAGATTGGATGGTCGAGCTGTCAATCACAGTACTGACAGCTTCAGCACGCCCCTGTACAAGATTGGACAGCTGAGCTGTCAGTAACTGTATCCCAGACACAGTGAGGGGTGGAACCATGACGGGTACCCCCTCTTCTAAGGGCAGCCACCAGACCCCCAGGCTTCCCAGGAAACTTTAGATGGAAGGCCCGATCACATCTCGAGCAGGGACCAAAGATCCCTCCTCTGGTCCGTATCCCCTCCAGTGGATGAGGTATTGGAGGGAATTACGGACCGTACGAGAATCCACCACTCTCTGAACCTCATACTCTAAGCCACCGTCGACTGAAACTGGAGGAGGTGGGGATGAGGGAGACAATACCGAGGGAACAAACTCCATTAATAAGGATTTATGGAAGACGTTAGGGATGCGAAGGGATGGAGGAAGCTTTAATCTGAATGCCACTGGATTGACCACCTCAAGGATCTCATAAGGACCAATAAACTTTGGACCCAACTTTGGCAACGGCACTTTAAGTTTAATGTTCCTGGATGACAACCAAACCTTATCCCCAATCTTAAAAACAGGACCCACCAAATGTCTTCAATCGGCCTTCAGTTTTTGGCGAGTCTGAGCAGTCCCAATATTCTTTTGAATCTCCTACCAAACATCCCCAAGTCTTTGTATGGTGACCTCCACCCCAGGACATTCAGAACTAATCCTCGAAAATTCACCAAAATGGGGATGAAACCCATAATTGCAGAAAAACAGAGAGCTTTCAGTAGACTGATTAACTCGACTGTTAAAGGCAAACTTTAGAGGTAAAAACGAAGACCAGTCCTCCTGCTGAGCCGCCACAAAGCACATTAAAATTTGTTCCAAAGATTGATTTGTCCTCTCAGTCTGACTGTTGGTCTCAGGGTTGTAGGCAGATGAAAATGACAAGTCAATCCCAAGTTTAATACAAAAAGCTCTCCAGAATTTAGAGACAAATTGTACTCCCCTATCGGACACAATGTTAAGAGGGATACCATGTAACCTTACAATATGGGAAATAAACAACCTGGAGAGTGTCTCTGCATTAGGTAATCCAGAAAAGAGAACAAAGTGAGCTTGTTTGCTGAATCGGTCCACTACCAGTCAGATAGCAGTTTTCCCATCAGACAGAAGCAAATCCGTGATAAAATCCATGGAAAAATGAGTCCATGGTCTTTCTGGAATTGGCAATGGAGCCAATTCCCCAGCCGGCTGGCTATGACTGACTTTAGCGCGTGCGCAGACTTCACAAGCAGATACAAAATCTTTCATATCATTAAGCATGGATGGCCACCAAAAAAGTCTGGCAATGGCTTTCCGTGTAGCAGTAACCCCAGGATGACCACTCAAGACGGAATCATGAAATTCCTGTAACACACGCAATCTTACGTACACAGGTACAAATAATTTAGACCTTGGAGTAGAGGGAGGAGCCAATGACTGGGCATTACGGCTCTTCTCCTCCAATTTTGAGGTTACCATAGAAACCACAATACCCTGAGGAATAATGGAGGATGGAGGTTCTGGGAGAAACTGGATCGAGACTAGGAGACAATGCGTCAGCCTTCACATTCTTAGACCCCGGCCTGAATGTAATCGAAAAATTAAACCTTGAGAAAAACAAGGACCATCTGGCTATATTGAGTCACCTAAAAGGAGTTAACCTTTTAGCTGACTCAATATATGCTAGATTCTTGTGATCAGTGACCACAGTAACTGGATGAACCGCCCCCTCCAAAAATGCCTCTATTCCTCAAAGGCTAATTTTAGAGCAAATAACTCAAGATTCCCAACATCATAATTTCTTTCCGCCGGCGAAAATTTCTTAGACAAAAAGGCACATGGACGCAAATTAGTCAGAGTTTTGGGCCCCTGTGACAAAACCGCCCCTACTCCGACCTCTGAAGCATCCACCTCTACAATGAATGGTTCTTGGAAATCCGGTTGGATCAGAATGGGGGCAGACATGAAACACTCTTTTAATTTTTTGAAAGCCTTGACAGCGCTCGGCGACCATATCTTGAGATTTGCCCCCGTACGTGTAAGGTCAGTAAGAGGTTTAGCAATCTGAGAAAACCCCTTGATAAATTTCCTATAATAGTTGGCGAATCCCAGAAAATGCTGTAAAGCCTTAAGATCACGAGGCTGAACCAAGTCAGTTATGGCCTGTACCTTCCCAGGGTCCATCTTAAACCCTTCTGCAGACAAGTTGAACCCCAAGAACGAAATTTCCTGAGCAGAAAAAACACATTTCTCCAATTTAGTAAACAAAGAGTTCTCCCTTAACCTTTGTAACACAACCCGGACATGTTCCTGGTGAGAGTACAAATCTGGCGAGAAAATTAGAATATCATCCAGATAAGTTACAACATATCTTCCAATGCAATCAGAGAAAATATCATTCATAAAATTTTGAAACACAGCAGGTGCATTGGATAACCTAAAAGGCATGACAAAGTTTTCAAACAGACCCTCAGACGTTAAAAACGCAGTTTTCCACTCATCACCCTCCTGGATGCGTATCAAATTGTAAGCCCCTCTAAGATCAAGTTTAGAGAATACCCAGGCCCCCAGAAGCAGATTATATAGGTCGGGGATGAGTGGAAGTGGGTACGTATTTTTAACCGTGATTTTGTTTAGTTCCCGGAAATCGAGGAAAGGACGGAGACCCCCATCTTTCTTTTTTGCGAAGAAAAAACAGCAGCTACCATAGAGGAGGAAGGACGGATATGATCCTTCCTTAAACTTTCGTTAACATATTCTTTCAATGCGGCCCGTTCAGGCCCGGAAAATTGTAAAGGCGAGCTTAAGGCAGTTTGGCACAAGGAATAAGCTCAATAGCATAATCATAAGGACTATGGGGAGGTAGTATCTCTGCCTCTTTTACCTAGAACACATCTCCAAAGTCCTTCAGGTACCCCGGCAGACCCTTCCGACTAGCGGAGCATATTTGTACAGTTTTTAGACATTTCTTGCAACAATTAGGGCCCCATTTAACAATCTACCTCTGACACCAATCAATGACAGGATTGTGAATCTGCAACCATGGAAGCCCCGGAACCAACGAAGCAGGTAAATTATCCAACACAAAACATGAGACAGATTCAAAGTGGAGAGCTCCTACTTGAAGCGTGAAATCCACCGTAACCTTCTTGACCAAATTCCTGGATAATGGTGTTTTGTCAAGGGCGAATACTTGCAAGGGTCTTTCTAAACTAAATGTCCCTAACCCTAACTTCAGAACCAGTCCTGTATCAATAAAGTTAGTGACGCGCCCCCTGGGCCATATTCTTTAGGGGAATACCCGGAGCCGGATCAGATGGGGGTTGTAGTCTTCCGAGTGGCTGTGACCCGGTCCGTGCCCAGGGTGTCAAACTCAGTTGTATGTGGCAGTCCTACAGATGTTACTAAGTTCTTAATGTCGACTACGCCACCCGTTGTGTTGCGGTCACTGTGGCCGCCGCTGCAGCAGGGTCCGCTGAGGCTGATGGTGTAGGTGCAGCTTTTGATGGTATAACCCCCAACGGGTGGGGTATAGCCTCAGGGGGATCAGGTGCAGAGGATGGGAGTTGTGGTGATGCAGTGTAGACGGCAATCAGAGACAGAGTCGGGTTATGCAGTTTAGGATGTTTACTCACTGCTGATGTTCTGGTCACTCCAGCTTCGAGTGACCTCCCGAGCCGTGCTGCGTCCACCAGGTTCTGGATCCAGCCAACCCCCAAATAAGTCCGGAGCGTGACCCTGAGCTCCCCTTCTGTCCGTTCTCTGGCCGTCCCCACTATTGATCCACCCAGGTCCAGCTCCCTCGGGCCTTCTGTTGGGAGACCCTTGGCCTTGGGTTCCCTGACCCTCCACGTGGTATGCCTTCGTGGTGGATGTGGTGGGTCGCCGTGGCAGACGCTGCCCACGGCCTCCGGTCTCTGGCTGGGGTGTGTTTTTGCCCCCACCAGCTTGGGTTCCGGTACCCTGTGCCGACTCTTCACCCGGGGATTTAATTTGGGGTCTTAGAGTCCTTTTCTTCTGTTTCCCCCTCTGGGTCTCTCTTTCTCCTCTCTCACTCTGGGTCTCTCTTCTCCTCTGCTCGCTGACTTTCTCTCTGCAACTGACCCTGTTCTTAGTTGGTGCCCACCTTATATATCCCTCTATGTGTGAGCTCAGGTGACCAGCACCCAATGAGCTCCTATCTTTACCCAGGCTGCTCCCCCTATCTGCCCCTACACTACTTGGGATGTACCACCCCCCTCCCACTCCAGCCAGGAACAGACTCGGTCGTACCTGCACATTTCTAAGTGGGAGTACCGTCGGCCTGTTCCTCGGAAATGGGATGTATGTAGTGCATGCAGCCTACCGAGCTCAGTTCCACACTCCATCCTTACCCGGGAGTGGAATATCACACCTCTGGGTTGAGGTGCAATACCCCTGTAGCAGCCGAATCCTCAGGGTGCTACATTCCCCCCTGGTAAATCACAGCACGTCCTCGGGCTGTAAGACATAAACAACACCAAAACATACAAATTTTTGCATAAACATATAAAACATATAAAAACATTATATATATATAAAACATTCTCGTCGCCTCTGGCTCCTCCTCCGGTCACTGTGCAACGTGTGACCGGGTAAAGTGCGACAGTCTCTCTGGAAAACTGGTTTTCCTATAAAACCGGTAGGGGGCGCTTTAGGACGCGCAACTATATACAAGGGATATGGCCGCTCTCAGTCCTCGGCCAGGTAATGGGAAGAATGACCGCTCTCAGTCCTCGGTCAGTGGGATTTAGGGAAAAACGGGTAACAGTTCACATCAGCTGGTCCCAACGGGGACTATATTTGCAGTAACAGTTTCTTTGTACCCCAGTCGGGTAACTATTTACAGCACCTGCTCCGCTGTACTTAACGACGTCTTCCTCCTGCTCTTTCTTTGGGGATCTTAGCTTCAGACCCGTCCGGGTCCTCTTGCTCTTCCTCCTCACACCGCAGCTCTTCTTCTGTCAGGCGATGCACATGGAGGGCGTAAGGTCCTTTGGCACACTTGTGCCGGGTAAAGGTGACCTCGTCCCCGATGTAAAGGTCACGACCTCTGTGCCCCTCCGGCAGATGGGACTCCACGTCTCTGCGCGTGACAAAAACGTCGCCGGGGGTGTTGTGGTCTCGGATGAAGCCCCACCCGTGCTGCATGCTGAACTTGATTACAGTCCCGGTGGTGCGGGGACTGTGCGCTGCACGGGGGTCCCTCCTGGTCCGGCTCTTCTGCTCGGCGCTCCTTATTTGGGCCTGTTGTTCCCGGACCCGCCTCTCTCTCCGCTCCCTCGCAAACTCCTCGAGCTGCTGTCGGCAGCACTCAGCACGCTCCGCTGCAGCTGCCCGGGTTTCTTGAGTGAACCCCATTAGATCTTCTCCGGTGGGGTCCCACTCAAATTGGGTCTCTTCAAGCGGGGGCGAGATCCTTATCACGGGCTTCGGAGCCGGAATCAGGGGTGCACACATGGCCCCAACCCTCCTCTGGTACTCCAGTCCATAATATTCCTGGGGCCAGATGAAAGGCTGCCCGTCCGGCCACGTGTGCTGGGCAAACAAGTCCTCTCCCAGACGCGACACCCTTGGTTTTACGGGCGCGGGCGCGGTGGTGGTGGCGCCCGGGTTACCCAGGCCTTGCGGCCAGGCCTGGGGCACCTGGAAGGTGAAGGGCACCGTTAGGACGGCGGCGCCCTGGGCTACCTGGCCTTGCGGCCAGGCCGGAGGCTCTGCGGAGGCAGGGGGCGCTGTTGGTGATGCGACGCCCGGGAATTCTAGGCCCTGCGACCAGGCTGGTGTTGCTTCCTGTTTTGCCACGCTCGGGGTCGTTGCGCATGGCGTCACAGGGGTCGCGGCGGCGGCTTCCGGTTGGGGCCTAGTCTGCGTCGGTGACATGGCGTTTTCGGGCACAGCAGGGGGACTTTCGGGCTCTGCGACGGGGAGCTGGGGCAGGTAGGCGGTTTCCCGGTTTGGGGTATAGACGTCCCCTTTACCTGCCTCCACTCGTTCGGCTCCCTTCTCGGCGCCGTCTCCGGCCTTGGGTCCTCCCGCGCCATCCTCAGAGGCGGTCTGTCTCCTCATCTTGGCTGGCGTGCTCCGGGTCTTGGTTTGCTGGGCCATCTCTCGGCTCCACTCCGCCAATGTCTCTCGCTGTACCCGGGCCATCCTCCGTGCGAGGCCCTCCAGGGCAGTCTGTGCACACTCCCGGTCTCGGGGGAGCTGTGCGAGGACCTCCACTAGGCCTAGTGGGGTCGTTGTTTCCAGCAGGCTCCTGACCAACGGGTCGGTGCTGCTCTGCTCTCCTTCCAGCAGGCTCCTGGCCAGCGGGCCGGTGCTGCTCTGCTCTTCTTCCTCTGTCTCTAACAGGCTCCTGGCCAACGGGCCGGTGCTGCTCTGCTTTCTTGCCATCTCCGGGTAAGCTCCTCCACTACTCTTCTCCAGGCTTCTTGCCTCCGGGTGCGCTCGCTCTAGACTGCTCCAGGCGGCACCCATTTTTGTTCTCTCCTTTCGTCTCCTCCCCCCTCGAGGGCGGTCCCGGGGCCACTTGGTGACTGTCAGCTCCAGGGGCGGTTCTTTCACGCTGACAGACACCTCTAGCATCACAGTCTCTGTTGGTGGGGGCGGTTTCCACTTTTGGCGCCATTTTCGGTCCTGGCCCACGATGGGAGGTGGCCTCTCGCCACCCTCTGGCACGCCCATAATGGCATCCGCTCTGGCAAGGCGGGAAATCCTTGGAAATGGCGGGAACCGCTTCCCAGTGGCGGGAAACTCTGCAGATGGCGGGAAAAAGCTGTTAATGGCGGACAACCGGCGGGAATCGACTGGTGATGGGGTCCGATGGCGGGGACCCTCCGGAACCGGCAGGAGACTTCGTTCTGAGGTAAACTTGCACTTTTCTTCAGGCACGCAGTACCCGGGTGTTGCGGGCACGTAATCCTGCCGACTACGCCAAAGTTGACGCGCCCCCTGGGCCATATTCTTTAGGGGAATACCCGGAGCCGGATCAGATGGGGGTTGTAGTCTTCCGAGTGGCTGTGACCCGGTCCGTGCCCAGGGTGTCAAACTCAGTTGTATGTGGCAGTCCTACAGATGTTACTAAGTTCTTAATGTCGACTACGCCACCCGTTGTGTTGCGGTCACTGTGGCCGCCGCTGCAGCAGGGTCCGCTGAGGCTGATGGTGTAGGTGCAGCTTTTGATGGTATAACCCCCAACGGGTGGGGTATAGCCTCAGGGGGATCAGGTGCAGAGGATGGGAGTTGTGGTGATGCAGTGTAGACGGCAATCAGAGACAGAGTCGGGTTATGCAGTTTAGGATGTTTACTCACTGCTGATGTTCTGGTCACTCCAGCTTCGAGTGACCTCCCGAGCCGTGCTGCGTCCACCAGGTTCTGGATCCAGCCAACCCCCAAATAAGTCCGGAGCGTGACCCTGAGCTCCCCTTCTGTCCGTTCTCTGGCCGTCCCCACTATTGATCCACCCAGGTCCAGCTCCCTCGGGCCTTCTGTTGGGAGACCCTTGGCCTTGGGTTCCCTGACCCTCCACGTGGTATGCCTTCGTGGTGGATGTGGTGGGTGGCCGTGGCAGACGCTGCCCACGGCCTCCGGTCTCTGGCTGGGGTGTGTTTTTGCCCCCACCAGCTTGGGTTCCGGTACCCTGTGCCGACTCTTCACCCGGGGATTTAATTTGGGGTCTTAGAGTCCTTTTCTTCTGTTTCCCCCTCTGGGTCTCTCTTTCTCCTCTCTCACTCTGGGTCTCTCTTCTCCTCTGCTCGCTGACTTTCTCTCTGCAACTGACCCTGTTCTTAGTTGGTGCCCACCTTATATATCCCTCTATGTGTGAGCTCAGGTGACCAGCACCCAATGAGCTCCTATCTTTACCCAGGCTGCTCCCCCTATCTGCCCCTACACTACTTGGGATGTACCACCCCCCTCCCACTCCAGCCAGGAACAGACTCGGTCGTACCTGCACATTTCTAAGTGGGAGTACCGTCGGCCTGTTCCTCGGAAATGGGATGTATGTAGTGCATGCAGCCTACCGAGCTCAGTTCCACACTCCATCCTTACCCGGGAGTGGAATATCACACCTCTGGGTTGAGGTGCAATACCCCTGTAGCAGCCGAATCCTCAGGGTGCTACACTAGCAGCAGACCCACAGTCAATGAACGCCAATGTTGATAACACCTAGTTCTCGAAGGATAATACAGTATTTATCAGTACCCTAGGGGAGGAAGAAAAAGGTACCTGTGAGTCTGGATGACCTCCTCGGCCGTCACCCAGATTCAGACGTTCTCCTGATGGTTTGGTAGCCTGAGGACGAGTAGGGCAATCCTTGAGAAAATGTCCAGAGAGACCACAGTACAGACAGAGTTCGAGATCTTGCCTGCGTCTTCTCTCCACAACACCAACACTGGCAACTCTGATCTCCAATGGTTCCACCTCCGGTAAATGACCTTGCTCTAGGGAAATATAACGGGCAGCCTGCGGTTCATCACGTCTCTCACAGATTCTACAGTCCATTAGTATGGCCTGGGTCATGGCCTCCGCCAGAGAACAAGGAGCGTCATGGAGGACCAGGGCGTCCTTAAGGGTTTCAGAAAGGCCTTTGTGGAACAGGCACCTCAGAGCTGCATCATTCCACAGAACTGCAGTGGACCACTGCCAGAACTCAGTGCAGTAGTCCTCAGCTGTGCGACCCCCTTGTGCCAGGCTCGTGATCTTAACCTCAGCGACCTGGATCCTGTCGGGTTCGTCATATATCAGTCCTAAACTGTCAAAGAAGATATCAACAGAAAACCGTTCTGGGGCTAGGGGGATAAGGAATATGCCCAGGTCTGAGGACCCCCTCGCAGTAGGGACATGATTATTCCCACCCGCTGGAACTCCTACCCTGACTATTGGGGGTGCAGGGTAAAGAATAACCTACAGCTCTCCCTGAAGACCCTAAACTGGTCTCTCTCTCATGAAAATTTATCAGGGAGGTCTATTACAGGTTCTGGAGAGACCAACTGTACATCAGAGGGTACTGACGTCACAGCAACTGCCGGCAGTGAAGGGCTATCAGAGGTTTTCATTATATTAGTTATCTGACCCTGCAGCTGACATTGTGATGACTCCAGACTCTGGCATTCCTTAGCCAGATCCTGAGTCATCAGCTTCAAATTCGTCATCTGGTCCCAGAGAGTGTGAACAGTTTACATACAGGCAAAAAAGAAAAATGTATGGGCCAGACATAATGTGATGCTGAGTCACTTTTCACGGCCAGGCCATGAGACGGGATAGTCAAGGAGTCCAAAGTCAAAGCCAGGAGGGTACGTCATAAACAGAGGGAAGAGGCAAAGGCGTAGTCAGGTAACATTCCGTAGATCAGAATACCAGGAGGAAAGCAGATCAGAGCAGAAGGGGTTAAAGAGACGTATGGTCAGAACAAGGTCCAAGGTCAGGCAACAGAAGATCACTAAACAGAACTCAAGGCACAGAGAACAAACCACACACTTGCTGAATGTACGTCTGGCAGAGATCTGGAGAAAACAGCTCAGTTAAGAAGCCAGGCATTCAACTGGGATAATGAACACCTGAAGATAGTCAGTGCCTCCCAGTCTCAGGTTGGACAGCCGAGCTGTCAATCACCACACTGACAGCTATTGCACGCCCCTGTACCAGATTGGATGGTCGAGCTGTCAATCACAGTACTGACAGCTCCAGCACGCCCCTGTGCAATATTGGATGGCTGAGCTGTCAGTAACTGCATCCCAGACACAGTGAGGGGTGGAACCGTGACACTACTTCCCCATCGTCCTTATGATTGTGCTATTAATATTGTCTCTAATGCCAAATTACCTAAAGCTAGCCTTAACAATTTGTCTTGGCCTGAACGAACCGCCATGAAAGAATATGTTAACAATAGTTTATGGAAGGGTCATATCCATCCTTCCTCCTCCCTGTAGCTGCCAGATTTTTCTTTGGAAAAAAGAAAGATGCAGGTCTCCGTCCTTGCCTCGATTTCGGAGAACTAAATAATATCAAAGTAAAAAATACTTACCCACTTCCACTCATCACCGGCCTACAGTATATAATCAGCTTCTGGGGGCCAGGTGGTTTTCTAAACTTGATCTTAGAGGGGCTTACAATTTAATACGCATCCAGAAGCGTGATTAGTGGAAAACAGAGTTCTTAACGTCTGAGGGTCTATTTGAAAATATTGTCATGCCATTTGACTTATCCAATGCACCTGCTGTTTTTCAAAATTTTATGAATGATATTTTCTCTGCTTGCATTGGAAAATATGTTGTGATTTACCTGCATGATATTCTTATTTTCTCATCCGATTTGGACTCTCACCAGTAACATGTCCGTGTTGTATTTCAAAGGCTGAGGGAAAACTGTTTGCTTGTTGTATTAGAGAAATGTGTTTTTTTCGGGTTCAGTAAATTCCATTCATGGGGTTTATCTCATCAGCAGAAGGGTTAAAGATGGACCATAGGAAGGTGCAGGCCATAACTGATTGGGTTCAACCTCATGATCTTAAAGCTTTGCAACGTTTTCTAGGATTTTCCAACTATTATAGGAAATTTATCAAGGGTTATTCTCAGATTGCTAAGCCTCTTACTGACCTTACATGTAAGGGGGCAAATCACAAGGTTTGGTTGCCGGGTCCTATCAGAACTTTCGAAAAATCAAAACATTATTTCATGTCTGTCCATTCTCATCCAACCCGATCTCCAAGAAGCATTCATTGTGAAGGTGGATGCTTTGGAGGTTGGAATAGGGGTAGTTTTATCGCAAGGGCCCAAAAACTCTGACTAACCTGCGCCCATGTGATTTTTTTTCTAAAAAATTCTCATCTGTGGAAAGAAATTATGATGTTGAGAATTGTGAGTTACTTGCTGTTAAATTGGCCTTTGAGGAATGGAGGCATTTTTTGGAAGGGGCGGTTCATCCAGTTGCTGTGGTCACTGATCACAAGAATCTAGCTTACATTGAATCAGCTAAAATGGCTAACTCCTAGACAAGCCAGATGGTCCTTGTTTTTCTTTGGGTTTAATTTTTCTATCACATTCAGGCCGGGGACTAAGAATGTGAAAGATGACACATTATCTACTCAGTCTCTATTCAGTTTCTCCTCCAGGGAATTGTGGTTTCTATGGTAACCTCGGAGTTGGAAGAGGAGATCTGTAAAGTCCAGTCGTTGGCTCCTTCTGCTACTCCAGGGTCCAAATTATTTGTGATTGCGTACCTAAGATTGCGACGGGAGTTTCATGATTCCGCCTTGAGTGGTCATCCTGAGGTTACTGCTACATGGAAAGCCATTGCTAGACTTTTTTTGGTGGCCATCCATGCATACTGATATTAAAAATTTTGTATCCGCTTTTGAAGTCTGCGCAGCGTTAAAGTCTGTCATAACCGGCCAGCCGGGGAAATGGCTCCATTGCCATTTCCAGAAAGACCATGGACTCATTTGTCCATGGATTTCATCACAGATTTGCCTCTGTCTGGTGGGAAAACTGCTATCTAGGTGGTAGTTGATCGATTCAGTAAACAAGCTTATTTTGTCACTTTATCAGGATTACCTAATGCAGAGACACTCTCCATGTTGTTTATTTCTCATATTGTGAGGTTACATGGGATCCCTCTTACCATTGTGTCTGATAGGGGAGTACAATTTGTCTCTAACTTCTGGAGAGCTTTTTATAGTAAATTCTGGATTGACTTGTCATTTTCATCTGGTTACCAACCTGAAACCAATGGTCAGACTGAAAGGACAAATCAGTCTTTTAAAGAAATTTTAAGGTGCTTTGTGGCAGCTCAGCAGGAGGATTGGTCTTTATTTTTACTTCTCGCTGAGTTTGTCTTTACCGGTCAAGTAAATCAGCCTACTGGAACCTCACCATTTTTCTCTAATTATGGTTTTCATCCCATTTTGGTGAATTTTCTAGGATTAATTCTGAATCTCCTGGTGTGGAGGTTGCTGTACAGAGACTTGGGGATATCTGGAGGGAGGTTGAAAAGAATATTAGGACCACTCGGATTCACCAAAAACTGAAGGCCAATAGAAAAGATTACGTGGGTCCTGTTTTTAAGATTGGGCATAACGTTTGGTTGTCATCTAGGAATATTAAACTTAAAGTGCCATCAGCGAAGTTTGGTCCATATGAGATCCTGGAGGTGGTCAATCCGATGGCATTCAGATTAAAGCTTCCTCTATCCCTTTGCATCCCTAACATGTTCCATAAATCCCTTTTAAAGGAGTTTGTCACTTCGGCAGGGTCTCCCTCATCCCTCCCTCCTCCAGGCTCTGTCAACTGTAGCTTGGAGTATGAGGTTCAGAGGGTTGTGGATTCTTGTAGGGTCCGAAATTCCCTCCAATACCTCATCCAGTGAAGGCGAAATGGACCAAAGTAGAGTTCCTTGGTCCCAGCCCGAGATGTGAATGCCCAGCGGATAGTCAGGGCCTTCCATCTAAAATTTACTGGGAAACCTGGAGGTCCAGTGACCCCCTGGAGGAGGGGCACTGTTCCTCAGTGTGTCTGGGATGTAGTTACTGCTGTCAGTAATAAGTGTCCAGGGTCAAGTCTGGTGCAGGTGCGTGTTGAGCTGTCAGTGTTTTGATTGACAGCTCGGCCGTCCAATCTGAGACTGGGAGGTGCTGACTGTCTCCAGGTATTCATTGTCCCAGATGATTGCTTGGCTACTGAGCTGGACTGTGTGATGAACCTGTAGCCGCCATCTTGGTAATGATAAATCATATCCAGGGATGGCCACACTTCAGCAGCCCCCACCCTTGGGACCTTCTGTTAAAACGTCAACTAGATAGTTTCCCCCCATCCAGGCTCCGGTAAGATAAGAAGCCTACTTAACACTTGAATGCTAGGAGCTTCAAAGACTTCGAGAGGAAACACAGCCAGCAGGGGGGGGTGCTTCGTCTATCTGTACCTGACCATTTGTCCCATAGGACTAGTTTCTTTGTCTGTCACAAGCATGGAGGCATAAGATATAGAAACATGAATAGTACACGCATGTTGCGTGGGATGGGCCAATAAAAAAATATCACGGCGTCCCGGAGCCATTGCGCACACAAGCCTCCGCGGTAGACGTTTGTACGTGCTCTGGAAGCCAAGATATGGCGCGGAGCCATTCCTGAGGACCGTATGGTATCATAATTGATATCAAAAGGTCGGTTACGGCGGCCCGAATCCATGGGAACCCCTGGGGGTATCATGAGACCATCCCAGAAGAAGTTATTGGGTTCCATAGAATTTGGGCTTCTGATCGAAGTTAGACCTGAGGGTGGAGACTGAGCCAGCTGACCTCACCAGCAGTGGGCGGGACGGGGCAGGTAAGATAGCAGGACAGACAAGAGACAAGTCAGTCTTGACCCAAGAGTGGTGTGCTGAACATCTGAGCACCAGCTGAGGCCACCAAGGGGAGGAGCAGTTTGACCATGCGGTGGTAGGCCTCAGCCTGTAACAAAGAACCGTGCCTGCGACCGCAGAATCCTCTCCCTGCGTCACAAGAAAATCAAGAAACCGGTAACTGATATGCTGTGGTGATTCTGTGTGTTGTATTCCATTGTTGTATAGTTTAGCCTGACCTTATACCTGTGTATATTTAGTTGTATATCGTGTATCTAGTGTATTATTATAATCAATTACCTCAAGTAATTGTGGGCCTGCCTTTTATTCTGCATAACGAACGCACGTCCGTGTGAGCTCGGCTCAAGCCAAAAACGCTACCCAGGGTTGGTTCCTGACCCGATATAGGCCCATTCACGGACTGGGCGTATATCTAAAATAGGGACTGGTGGCAGCATACCAACTGGGGATTGGGGAAGGCTAGTAGTGACGGTCGGAGGTTCAGATATATATATTCCTGGCGCGGCCAAGGAAGATATATATACCGCCCTCACTACAGAGGGCCCCGATACCCAGTAGGTTACAGGACAGTCTCTCTGGCGACCGCTTATCCTAGGTGCAGTTCCTTGACTGACCTGAGGCTAAGAGGGCGCTAGCGAGTTGTGCTGTGTAGTGACGTTGAAGGGATAACACACTACCGTGTTCCCTGCGCTGGTTGCAGCTACCTGGCACTACTTTCTCTAGGTGCAGTACCTTGACTGACCTGAGAGGTAAGGGGGCGCCAGAGAGCTGCACCCACCGGCCGGCTTTCATCACATTGGTGGCAGAGCGGTGGGATTGCAGAATAATAGTGTTGTGGGACCCCTACTCCCAGGCACTAAAGACTGCCAGTGGTAACTTCCACTGCTGGAGTCTTAAGGTCAGCCCAACGTTAGACGGTCAGGCTAAAAGTATAACAAGGTGTGTGCAAACTCAGGGTTGCAGCGGTGTCGGTTACCAAGATGGCAGACGGCACCAGGAGCAAGACCCTGCAAGAGGATAATGCTACGGTCCGTGTGGCAGGAGGGGAGGACATTGTTACTCATGGCGAGGAGGAGTCCAGCCCGGGCACCTCAGGGAGCCAGTCCCCAGTATACGGTCCCGCAGTGGGCTGCCCACCACCTACCCAGCCCAGCCTGTCCAGATCACAAGCCCTTTTACAAGCGGCTATGGCAAGTCTCCAGTCTCATGGCGATGCCGTCTACAAAACCCTCCTGGCAGCATCAGAGAAGGCAGCGGAGGAGGAGCGTGCAGAGCGGGCTGCGGAGCGGGCTGCGGAGCGGGCTGCGGAGCGTGAAGCTGCAGAGCGCCGGGAGGTTGCGGAGCGTGCAGAGCGAGCTGCGGAGCGCCAGCACCAACTGGACCTGGCCCAGCGGGGGCTTCCGCTAGAGCAACCAACCCATCAGGAGACCAAGTCGTCCAAAGTCCGAGCTGAGGACTTCCCTCTACTGGAGAAGGATGGGGACCTGGACTCCTTTCTGGTGGCATTTGAACGGACCTGTCTTCAGCACCATCTGGCCCGGGATCAGTGGGCCAGATACCTGACCCCCCGTTTGAGGGGTAAGTCCCTGGATGCCTTGGGGGACTTACCTGCCGGGGAGGTACAGAACTACGACTGCATCAAGCGGGCCCTGATCCGGCAGTACAACCTCACTCCCGAGTCGTACCGCCAGAAGTTCCGGAGCCTGCTGCGTGGCCCCAAGGACACCTGGACCGATCATATGCGGGCGCTGTTGAGAGCCGCAGAGCACTGGACCTCGGGTCTAGCGCTTACTACCCGCCAGGAGGTCCAGGAACTGTTCGTCACGGAGCAGTTCTTGTGGAACTGCCCAGAGGACCTCCGACAGTTCCTCCGTGACCGAAAACCAACAGGGGCTTCTGCTACAGCCGCCCTGGCAGACGAGTATGCCAATAACAGGGCGCCTGAGCTGAAGAAGTCTGCCAGCAGCACCTGGAGAGGGGGTAAGCCCAGTCATGCCCCTGTTTCCCCGGCCCCTAGAACACAAGGGGTGTATCCCCCTGTTGCCCTCTCCAGGCAAGGACCAGACGTAAGACGTTGTCATCTATGCAACAAACCAGGACACTTTAGGGCTGAGTGTCCCCAGCACCAAAAGACCCCATCCCAGTCCCAGAGAGCGCCCAATGTTTTGTGTGTGGGAGGGGGTGGTGGTAGGTCCCTGGACAACATCCAACCCGTCACCATAGGCCGTTCTGCGGTCATGGGACTGCGGGACACGGGCGCTGAACGAACACTGGTACGGCCTGAGGTGGTGTCCCCCCAGGACTTGGTACCAGGGAAGACTCTTTCCGTCTCCGGGGTTGGAGGCGTGGAGCCGGCACTTCCCGTTGCCATGGTGTATTTGGACTGGGGTGCCGGAAGGGGGATGCGGGAGGTGGGAGTAACGCCAAATATTCCCGCAAATGTTTTATTAGGGACCGACTTGGGGCGTCTAGTATCGCAGTATGTACCCTCTGAACCCCCAAGTTCGGCCCCCCAAGAGTGTATTGATTTGTCTGCTGCTAATGCCAACCATGTTGTATGTAGTGTGTGTCCTGCTGAGGAGGAGGGAGTGAAACCTGAGGGTAACACCTGCACAGACACAACACAAACAGGGTTAGTGAAAGCAGGTGGGGAGTGTGGGGATGCCCGCAGAGGTGCTCAGCCGGCGTGCCGTGACCTCTTGTCCTCCGGTGAGGGAGGGGGCGGGCAGGATTCTGTAGAGGGAAGCTCAGGGATGGAGAGGGGGGCAGCTACCGGCAGTGTAGGGCTCCCAGGGGTATCCAGGCTGCTGAGTATAGGCCCACTGCAGGGGGAGGAACAGGCCATGGGGGGTGGGGGTGTCCCAAGAGAGGAGCCGCCAGGTAAGACCCCAGGGCAGGAGTTCCCCACATCCGAGATGTCCAAAGGCCTAGGAAGCCTGCCTGATCGGGCGGCTTGGTCAGAAACAGAGGGGAAGCGGGCACTACCCACGGTCACAGCGGTCATAGCCGCTGTCACCAGGAGTGGGAGCGCCGGAGCCCAAGGAGCCTTGCAGAGGTCCGACGGCTTCCCCACTTCTGACCAAGTGTCTGCCGGGTCAGACAGCGGCCAGGTGACATGCCCGGAGGGGCTGACGGAGGATGTGGCAGTTTCGTCGATTCTGGCCACATCAAGTCAGGAATTTCAGGCTGCGTTGGAAGCAGACGACAGCCTGAAAGCTCTCAAGGAACAGGCGGCACAGCCTCCCATGGAGTCAGACTGCGAGCGTGTGGTCTGGGACCAGGGACGGCTGTACCGGGTAACGGTCCAGCAGGGTTCACCGGAGGCGTGGCCCAGGGACCGACAGTTAGTGGTACCCTATCCGTTCAGGGCGGAATTGTTGCGGATCGCACACGAGATTCCGATGGCCGGACACCTAGGGATCGCTAAAACCAAGGCCAGGATAGCTCAGCATTTCTACTGGCCTGGGATGGGAGCCGCGGTGGGTGCCTACTGCCGTTCGTGTGACACCTGTCAGAGGGTGGGGAAGGCGGGGCCGCGCCCCAAAGCCCCACTGGTAACTCTGCCAATCATCGAAGAGCCTTTCTCGAGGGTCGCTGTGGATCTTATTGGACCTCTGTCCACTCCCAGCCACTCCGGGAAATGCTTCATACTCACGGTAGTGGACTATGCCACCCGGTACCCGGAAGCGGTAGCTTTGTCGTCCATTCGGGCCGACAAGGTGGCTACCGCCTTACTGGAGATCTTCTCCAGAGTGGGTTTCCCCCAAGAAATGCTCACCGACCGAGGGACCCAGTTCATGTCGCGGCTGATGGAGTCCCTCTGTAAGCAAATGCAGGTGCAACATCTGGTGGCCAGCCCGTATCACCCACAGACTAATGGCCTGTGTGAGCGGTTCAATGGCACCTTAAAGCAGATGCTTAAGATGTTGGTCGACTCCCACGGGAGAGACTGGGAGCGTTACCTCCCACACCTCCTATTTGCTTACCGGGAGGTTCCGCAGGCCTCAACGGGGTTCTCCCCCTTTGAGCTCCTGTACGGGCGACGGGTACGGGGCCCCCTGGCTCTGGTGAAGGAAGCATGGGAAGGGGATTTGGCCACCCCCGAGGTGTCGGTCATCGAGTATGTCGTGCGCCACCGGGACAGGATGATGGCCTTGGCAAAGCTGGTGCAGGACAATATGGCCCAGGCCCAGGCCGACCAGAAGCGGTGGTACGACCAGAATGCTTGTGAGAGGACCTACCAGGTGGGTCAAAAGGTGTGGGTACTGGTCCCCGTACCACAGAACAAGCTTCAGGCAGCCTGGGAAGGTCCCTACTTCGTGCACCAGAAACTCAATGCCGTCACCTATCTGGTCACCCTGGATCACGCCCGTGGAAGGAGGAAGGCCTTCCACGTGAACATGATGAAGGCTCATCATGAGCGGGAAGCGACTGCCCACCCAGTGTGCAACCTTCCCGAGGAAGGAGAGGTAGAAAGCCTCCTGGATCTGCTCACCCAAGCCAAGGCGGGTGGGTCCATCGAGGATGTGGGGGTTGGCCACCAGCTCACGGAGGACCAACGGTCCCAGCTGGGGACCACCCTGCACCCCTTCCGGGGGCTGTTCAGCAGCCTGCCCGGAAGGACTGAGATGGCTGTCCACGACGTGGACACTGGCGATCACCCGCCGATCCGGCGTTCAGCATATCGGGTCTCTTTCGAGGTGCAGGGAAACATGCGCCAAGAGATAGACGAGATGCTGAAGCTGGGGGTGATCCAGGCATCCAGCAGCGCGTGGGCCTCGCCTGTAGTCCTCGTACCAAAGAAGGACCGAACTACACGGTTCTGCGTGGACTACCGGGGGCTCAACGCTGTAACGGTCACCGATGCGTTCCCCATACCACGCATCGATGACCTGCTCGATCGGATGGCCGGGGCTAAGTACCTGACCATCATGGATCTGAGCCGGGGGTACTGGCAGATTCCTCTGACCCCCGCGGCAAGGGAACGCTCTGCCTTTATCACCCCTTTTGGACTGTACGAGTCCACAGTGATGCCATTCGGCATGAAGAATGCCCCTGCCACTTTTCAGCGGATGGTCAATACGCTGCTTGAGGGACTTGAAGGGTACGCGGCTGCGTACTTGGACGATATTGCAGTCTTCAGTCCCACTTGGGAGGATCACCTAGAGCACCTGCGGCAGGTGCTCGGTCGGATCCACCGGGCAGGCTTGACCATCAAGCCGGAAAAGTGCCAGCTGGGCATGAGTGAGGTCCTCTACCTGGGTCACCGGGTAGGCGGGGGGGTTCTGAAGCCAGAACCGGGGAAAGTGGATGCCATCGCATCCTGGCCCACTCCTAGGACCAAAAAGCAGGTGATGTCCTTCTTGGGGACCGCCGGGTACTATAGGAGGTTCGTCCCACACTATAGCACCCTGGCCAAGCCCCTGACGGACCTCACCAAGAAGAAGCTGCCCGTCGCAGTCGACTGGACAGTCGCCTGCGAGACAGCTTTCGGGGCACTCAAGGCCGCCCTAAGTAGCTCCCCTGTACTGCAAGCTGCCGACTTCGACCGGCCGTTTGTGGTACAGACCGACGCCAGTGACTTTGGCCTCGGTGCTGTGCTAAGTCAGGTCAACACGACAGGCCAGGAACATCCTGTCTTGTACCTGAGCAGGAAGCTACTGCCCCGGGAGGTGGCTTACTCCACGGTGGAAAAAGAATGCCTGGCAATTGTATGGGCCCTGCAGCGTCTGCAGCCCTACTTGTACGGGAGCCATTTCACCGTGGAGACGGACCACAACCCCCTCAGCTGGTTACACACGGTCTCTGGGTCGAATGGCAGGTTGCTACGCTGGAGCCTCGCTCTCCAGCAGTACCACTTCTCCATTCGCCACAGAAGAGGCCGTGACCACGGTAACGCTGACGGGTTATCCCGGCAAGGGGAGGGTGCAGAAGGACGCACGGGGGAACACAGGAATGTGCTACCCCCTCGCGCCCTCGTATAGGGGGAGGTGTGATGAACCTGTAGCCGCCATCTTGGTAATGATAAATCATATCCAGGGATGGCCACACTTCAGCAGCCCCCACCCTTGGGACCTTCTGTTAAAACGTCAACTAGATAGTTTCCCCCCATCCAGGCTCCGGTAAGATAAGAAGCCTACTTAACACTTGAATGCTAGGAGCTTCAAAGACTTCGAGAGGAAACACAGCCAGCAGGGGGGGGTGCTTCGTCTATCTGTACCTGACCATTTGTCCCATAGGACTAGTTTCTTTGTCTGTCACAAGCATGGAGGCATAAGATATAGAAACATGAATAGTACACGCATGTTGCGTGGGATGGGCCAATAAAAAAATATCACGGCGTCCCGGAGCCATTGCGCACACAAGCCTCCGCGGTAGACGTTTGTACGTGCTCTGGAAGCCAAGATATGGCGCGGAGCCATTCCTGAGGACCGTATGGTATCATAATTGATATCAAAAGGTCGGTTACGGCGGCCCGAATCCATGGGAACCCCTGGGGGTATCATGAGACCATCCCAGAAGAAGTTATTGGGTTCCATAGAATTTGGGCTTCTGATCGAAGTTAGACCTGAGGGTGGAGACTGAGCCAGCTGACCTCACCAGCAGTGGGCGGGACGGGGCAGGTAAGATAGCAGGACAGACAAGAGACAAGTCAGTCTTGACCCAAGAGTGGTGTGCTGAACATCTGAGCACCAGCTGAGGCCACCAAGGGGAGGAGCAGTTTGACCATGCGGTGGTAGGCCTCAGCCTGTAACAAAGAACCGTGCCTGCGACCGCAGAATCCTCTCCCTGCGTCACAAGAAAATCAAGAAACCGGTAACTGATATGCTGTGGTGATTCTGTGTGTTGTATTCCATTGTTGTATAGTTTAGCCTGACCTTATACCTGTGTATATTTAGTTGTATATCGTGTATCTAGTGTATTATTATAATCAATTACCTCAAGTAATTGTGGGCCTGCCTTTTATTCTGCATAACGAACGCACGTCCGTGTGAGCTCGGCTCAAGCCAAAAACGCTACCCAGGGTTGGTTCCTGACCCGATATAGGCCCATTCACGGACTGGGCGTATATCTAAAATAGGGACTGGTGGCAGCATACCAACTGGGGATTGGGGAAGGCTAGTAGTGACGGTCGGAGGTTCAGATATATATATTCCTGGCGCGGCCAAGGAAGATATATATACCGCCCTCACTACAGAGGGCCCCGATACCCAGTAGGTTACAGGACAGTCTCTCTGGCGACCGCTTATCCTAGGTGCAGTTCCTTGACTGACCTGAGGCTAAGAGGGCGCTAGCGAGTTGTGCTGTGTAGTGACGTTGAAGGGATAACACACTACCGTGTTCCCTGCGCTGGTTGCAGCTACCTGGCACTACTTTCTCTAGGTGCAGTACCTTGACTGACCTGAGAGGTAAGGGGGCGCCAGAGAGCTGCACCCACCGGCCGGCTTTCATCACAGACTGTTAGTCCCAGACCTCTTCCAGATGTAGCTTCAGCTAAGTGTGGTTGTTTTTCTCTGTGCCTAGTGTTTTGCTTGAAGATCTTTCGTTGCCTGTCTTTGGACCTCATTCTGACCATCCGTCTGTTTAACCCCTCTGTTCTGATCAGCTATCTTTCTGGTATTTTGATCACGAACCGTTACCTGACTATATCTTTGTCTCTTCCCTCTGTTCATGACGTACCCTCCTTGCTTTTGACCTCGGACTCCTTGATTATCCTGACTCACGACTTATTCATGATGTTATGGTGACCCTCTTTGTTATTAGGGAGAACTTTGGAATAGACAGCAAAGGGTCTTCACATTGCCAGTGAGATTCAAATACTTCACCGAAGGGAGAGAGACAAAATACATGTGACATGCAATGTCAGCAGGTAGAGTCTTCTGTGTGGCAACTAAGACTCACCACATTTATTAGCTAGACTAAAACGGAACTACAATTCTTACATACAACTGAACAGGAAACCAAAATAGACAATTAGTGATAACACACTTCCCTTGACCCAACGTAAACCTTCTTGTCATAGGGAATTCACAGGAAACCAGTATCTTAGTCAGACATTCCATAATGCAAGTCTTAAGCAGAGGCCTCATAGAAAAGATTGTTTTCCTAAATAAATAATGAAACTAGATATAAAAAATTAACCATAACAACTCCTCCCTTTTTATTATTTTGCAAAACAATTTATTCATCAGCTACTTCCCCATGCTATAAAAGCCTGGAGGGGAAGAATCCCGTTCACCGACAAATATCTTGCTTGTAAATCTCATCATATATGTTTATAGGAGAAGTGGCATTATATTTTGCACGCCTGTGAAGCTTAATCTTGCGTGTTTTCTTAGCAAATATACTAATCCTGGCAACTATATACACTAGTAATATCAAAATTCCTATTTGTAGAATACCTTGTAGGGTGCCCATTAGCCATCCACCTATACCTTTCAACCAATTGACAGGATTAAGAAATGAGAAAGTTTCGCTCCACCAGGAATCTTTGTTGACATGATGTTCTTGGAGCCACGCATCTCTCGTTTCTCTAACTATCTCTATCTTGGTCTTTACCTGGAAATTTCCTGCAGGGTCTATGTAGTGGCAACAGGTAGGGCTTATTATCTGACACATCCCACCCTCTCTAGCAGTCAAGTAATATAGCACTATGGTGTGTTGGTTAGTAACTGCAATTAGTTTTTTTCTGTACAATATTAGATGTATTGAGACCGTCAAGAATCTGGAAGATCTGGTCATCTAGATAATCAGTCGCTTCTACCAACTTATCCCACATTTGCATTATGAATGGGTAAATGAATAAGACACTAAAAAATTTGTTAGCCACCCCCATTTCTACAAGATGTGGTTTACCATTTGATCTGGGCTTGTCGTCTGCAGCTCGTCTGTACAATGTGTGTAGAGGGATTGCTTTAATATCTACTCTTGTGTGTGGTACTATAAAAGTAGAAGGTGTCAGAAAGGCAAGTCTGCAAACTCCTGTGAAATTGTTGGGTAACCACTTGTAAGCCTGATGTCCATATACAATATATAAACGCTCTGGTGCTCCAACAACAGTGTTGTTGAACAGACTAGTGTAGCACCCCGAGGGCTCGGCTGCTACAGGAGTATTGCACCTCAAACCAGAGGTGTGATATTCCACTCCCAGGTAAGGATGGAGTGTGGACCAGGACTCGTTTGGCTGCATGCACCACACACACCCCATTTCCGAGGGACAGCTCAATGGTGCTCCCACTAGACAGAAGTGCAGGCACGACAGCATCTGTCCCTGGCTGGAGTGAGGAGGGGGAGGAAAACCCAGTGGTGTAGGAGCAGATAGGGGTGGGTCTCTGGGCATAGGTAGGAGCCCATTGGTTGCTAGTCACCTGGGCTCGGGTGCTAGAGGGAGGTATAAAAGGTGGGCACCATCTTAGATAGAGGGTTCTGTTCAGGGAGTTCAGTTCAGAGAGGAGTTCAGTCAGAGAGGGCTGACAGGGAGCTGTGGCTCAGTCTGGGCCCAGCTCCACGAGGCGGGCCTGGAGTAGAGGCAAGAAACAGCAGAAGAGAAAGGAAACAAGGAACAGAATATTAAGAAAGGCCCAGAGACACGAGAGAAGAAGGAACCCCATAGGCCCAGGAGATTGCGGGTGAAGGGTTGGCAGAGCAGGGTACCGGAACCCAAATTGGTGGAGGCAACAGATTCCTCAGCCAAAGACCGGAGGTTGTGACCACATCTTGGTGCGACCCCTCACTACATCCACCAGGAAAGCATACCACATAGGGTCAGGGAAACCAGAGATAGGTTTCACCAAGAGAAGGCCCGAGGGAGCTGGACAAAGGTGGGTCACTGGTGAGGATGGCCAGAGAAGGGAAGAGAAGGGAGCCCTGTGCCACGCTCTGGAATTGCCTGGGAGTTGGTCGAGCCCCTTGCCTGGTGGACGCAGCACGGCTTGGGCAGTCATCGCCTGCAGGATTGACACGAATAACAACTGTGAGTAAAGCATTGGAAACTGCAACCACACGTCTCTGTGTTTCATCGCCGCACCAGCACCATCAGTACTGGGACGCTCACACCATCACTCCCATCATCTACACTAAGCTGCCCTGAGGCAATACTTCTCCTGTGGGGAGTTATCCCATGCTTGGCTGCGCATACAACATCAGCCTCAGCGGTCTGCAGCGCAGCGGCGGTCCCCACTGACCGCAATCCACGGGTGGCGTAGTCGGACATTTGTTATCACACTCAGACTGCCACTGGTTTGACCGCCCTGGGCACGGACCGGGTCACAGCCACGGAGGACTACAACCCCCAGCGATCCGGCTCCGGGTAACCCCTGCACAGCACAGGCCCAGGGGGCGGGTCACTAGCAATCCATTTAGATAACAAGGTGGTGCTTAATTTTTCTATAATTATTCCCTGATACTGAGTGTCATTTGAGGCAAAACCTGATATTAGATTTTGCAAGGTGACATTTACACAATGAAGCTTAGGATTGAGAGTGGCATCAACCGCTATACACTGCGTAGTAGTGGTAGCAGATCCATTACACTCTGAATAGTCAGCTGTAGAGTAAGGAAACCCTCTGGATTTTATCTGAATACAGCTGCAAGAGGTAAAGTTCGGATAACAGGAGAGGTCAACACGACTAGTCGTCCAAGGCATTTTAGTCTGACTTAGAGGCGGACCACTCCTGTTAAACAACAACCATAGTTCAGTCACCCAAGCAGCTACAGTTAGACCTACAGCCTTCTTTTTTTGTTGTTCTTAGTCTAATATGAAAAGTGTAGTTACTTAAGTAAAACATTTCTTTCAAAGTCACTGGAATAGCTAAATAAAGCATAGTATTGGAGGATATTGGACTATGGGTGCATATCCAACAGTTCTTAGGATGGTCATTAGAGTTCATGTCTTGGAGTAAGACTAGGTGATGCTTTATCCGTTTGTTATCCCAGTTCTCTTTAAGTACTTCATGGAGAGTTAGGGCAAGGGGTACGGTTGCTATCACCATAGTCCAAACAAACAGGGTCATCATTTTTGCTGCTGCTGGGGTTCCAAACCTTTTTACAATGCCTGGCGTGGATCCAAGTGTCCTTGCCTTGAAGCTTGACAGAAGTGGCAGTGGTTAACAGCACTCGGAATGGTTCACTGTATCTGGGCTCCAGTGGTCTCCTCATATGTCTCTTTATCATGACCCAGTCTCCTGGTACCAAAGTGTGAGTGCCGCTGAGGCAAATGGGGTCTGGGATAGAGGAAAGAACACGATTATGAGTAACAGTCAAATGTTTATGTAACTCCAGAACATATTCAGTGAGAGAACCATAGGAGGCGGTCCTCACTGAATACAATGCTATGGGCAAACAATCTACCCAGGACAAGTGTGTTTCTTCCATGCACTTTTGGATTTTTAGTTTCAAGTTACCATTGAGGCATTCCACCTTCCCACTACTTTGTGGATGATAGGGAACATGGAAAGCCTGTTCTATCCCAAGAGTCACCATGATTTGTTTCAATTTTTTAGCAGTAGTTTTTGTGTTTGCTTTAGTCACCGCTCAAGCTTCTGGCCACCCAGAGAAAAGATCAATGCATACCAGGGCGTATTCATAATTACCCACCTTAGGTAGCCGTATGTAGTCCACCTGCAGTCTCTGAAATGGGTAATCTGATTTTGGTGTGTATTTCCGTGGGATTCGAATAGGCCTACCAGGGTTATGTTTTGCACAAACTAGACATTCTTGAAAATACTTTGCAGCCGTATTCGGGAACCCTGGGGTACACCAGTTTTGTAGCACCACTACACACATAACACCCTTTGAGTTATGCACCGGAGAATGTGCAAGGGCAGCCATCATGGCGAACAGGCAGCATGGAAGGCAAATACGTTTGTTTACCTGCCATACCCCTGACACTGACTGTACGGCGCCCGCTTTGACCCATGCATTCTGCTCATGGGGGGGAGCCTGGGTCTGGAAGACCTACAGTAGCTTGAGGTCCACAGCCACTGGGGCCGCTGGTGCAGGGGATGTCTCCTTATTTGAAAGGGAGTTTCCTGCACTCCCTGACTCTGAGTCTCCTGGGGTTCCCGCACCAGCTATAGTCAGTATCTCTGTCAGAGGTAGTCACGCTGCTTCCTTAGCCGCCTGATCAGCCAAGGCATTCCCTACTGCAAGGGGAGTTTGTTCCCGAGTGTGTGCTGACACTTTGACTATGGCTGCCCTTCGGGGAAGGGTGAGTGCTGTGAGTAGCTGCTCTACCGCTTGTGCATTCCTTATAGGTTTGCCAGCAGAGGTCAAGGAATTACTGCTTCGCCAAATGACGCCAAAGTCATGTGCAACATCATAAACATATTGCGAGTCAGAAAATACATTAATTTCTTTACCTTTTCCCAGATTACACGCTGCAGTGAGTGCTTTAAGCTCTGCCTCTTGAGCAGAGCAGCTGGAGGGGAGTGGTTCTGGTATCACTGCCTTACCATTGTGGACTACTGCATATGACGCGCCCCCTGGGCCAGTGTTGTTTGGGGGATACCCGGAGCCGGATCAGATGGGGGTTGTAGTCTCCGAGTGGCGGTGACCCGGTCCGTGCCCAGGGTGTCAAGCTCAGTGTGTGGCAGTCCTTATAGATGTTACTAGATGTTCTTTTATGTCGACTACGCCACCCGTTGAATTGCGGTCAATACGGCCGCCGCTGCAGCAGGGTCCGCTGAGGCTGGTGATGTGTGTGCAGCTCAGGTAGTATAACCCCCAACGGGAGGGGTATAGCCTCAGGGGGTCAGGTGTAGAGGATGGTGGTTGTGGAGGTGCAGTGAGGATGGTAATGAGACTCAGAGCCGGGCTGTGCAGTTCAGGGTTTTTACTTACTGCTGTTGTTCTGGTCACTCCGGCCTTGAGTGACCACCCGAGCCGTGCTGCGTCCACCAGGTCCTGGACTCGGCCAACCCCCAGGTGATTCTGGAGCGTGGTCCTGAGCTCCCTTTCTGACTTGTCCTTCTCTCTGGCCTTCCCCACCAGGGATCCACCTATGTCCGGCTCCCTCGGGCCTCTTGTTGGTAAAACCCTTGTCTCTGGGTTCCCTGACCCTATGCACGGTTTGCCTTCCGGGTGGATTTAGTGGGTGGTCGTGGCAGATCCTGCCCACGACCTCCGGTCTCTGGCTGAGGATAAGTGGCCTCCACCAGCTTGGGATCCGGTACCCTTGTGCCAACTCTTCACCCTCTGGTCTAATTTTGGGTTCTTGGAGTTCCCTCTTCTCCCCCTCTGGGTCCTTCTTTTCTCCTCTCTCTCACTCTCTTGGCCTTGGAGCTGGCTGAGCTGCTCTGCTTGTCTGACCAAACCTCTACAAAAGACCCTGTTCTAAGATGGTTCCCACCTTATATACTCCCTCTATGTGTGAGCTCAGGTGACCAGCACCCAATGAGCTCCTAGCTTTACCCAGACTGCTCCCCCTATCTGCCCCTACACTACTGGGATGTTCCACCCCCCTCCCACTCCAGCCAGGGACAGACACTGTCGTACCTGCACATTTCTCTAGTGGGAGTACCATTGGTCTGTCCCCCGGAAATGGGATGTGTGTAGTGCATGCAGCCTACTGAACTCAGTCCCACACTCCATCCTTACCCGGGAGTGGAATATCACACCTCTGGCTTGAGGTGTAATACCCCTGTAGCAGCCGAATCCTCAGGGTGCTACATTCCCCCCTGGTAAATCACAGCACGCCCTCGGGCTGTTAAAGATAAAAACATCCAAAACATACAATTATTTTTCATAAACATCAACATATAAACATATAAAACATCACATATATTATCAGCAATAAACTTTTCATATAAATAACACTCTTGTAAACATTCCTGTCTCTGGTTCCTCCGGTCACGGTGCAACTTGTGACCGGGTAAAGTGCGACAGTCTCTTGAAGAAACACGGTTTTCCTATAAAACCAGTAGGGGGCGCTTTAGGAAGTGCAACTATATACAAAGGGGATATGGCCGCTCTCAGTCCTCGGCCAGGTATTAGGAACTAGGGACACACGGGCATCAGTTCACACTTTGTCCCAACGGGGAACATATTTTAAATAAGTAACAGTTCTTGGTACCCCGACGGGCAACTTTATACAGTCTCTCTCTACCGTACTTCAACGACGGCGTCCTCCTGCTCTTTCTTGTTGGTTAGTTTCAGTTTCAGACCCGTCCGGGTCCTCTTGCTCCTCCTCACACCGCAGCTCCTCCTCCGTCAGGCGATGCACATGGAGGGCGTAGGGTCCTTTGGCACACTTGTGCCGGGTGAAGGTGACCTCGTCCCCTACATACAGGTCACGACCTCTGTGTCCCTCCGGCAGATGGCTTTCTACGTCTCTGCGGGTTACAAAGACGTCGCCGGGGGTATGATGGTCTCTTATGAAGCCCCACCCATGCTGCAGGTTGAATTTAATCACAGTCCCGGTGGTACGGGGACCATGAGCTGCACGGGGGTTCCTCCTGGTCCGGCTCTTCTGCCCTGCGCTCTGTTCCTGCAGCCGCTGCTCACGGATCCGCCTCTCTCTCCGCTCCTTCTCGAAGACCTCGAGCTGCTGGCGGCAGCACTCTGCACGCTCCGCTGCGGCCGCCCGAGTCTCCTGAGTGAACCCCATGAGGTCTCCTCCGGTGGGGTCCCACTCAAACTGTGCCTCCTCTAGCGGGGGCTGGGTCCTCCTGACGGGCTTCGGAGCCGGAATCAGGGGCTCACACAGGGGCCTCGCCCTTTGGAGTTCCAGTTGGTAGTACTCCTGGGGCCATATGAAGGGCTGCCCATCCGGGCGCGTTTGCTGGGCGAACAGGTCCTCACCCAGGTGCGGTACTTTAGGTGTTATGGGCGCTGTGGTGGTAGCGGCGCCCGGGTTGACCAGGCCTTGCGACCAGGCTTGGGGCACGCTAAAGGAAAAGGGCACCGTAAGAACGGCGGCGCCCGTGGTTACTCGGCCCTGCGACCAGGCTGGTGGCTCCGCGGAGGTAGGGGGCGCTGTTGGAATGGCGGCGCCCGGGGGTACTAGACCTTGCGACCAGGCCGATGGTATTTCCTGCTTCGCCGCGCTCAGGGTTGAGGCGCGTGACGTCACAGGGGTCGCGGCCGCGGTTTCCGGTTGAGGCCTAGTCGGCGGCGGTGACGATGCAGCGACGGGCACGGCAGGGGGAACTTCGGGCTCTGCGACGGGGAGCTGGGGCAGGCACGCGGTTTCCCGGCTCGGGGTAGAGACGTCCCCTTTACCTGCCTCCGTCCGTTCAGCTCCCTTCTCGGCGCCGTCTCCGGCCTTCAGTCCTCCTGCACCATCCTCAGAGGCGGTCTGTCTCCTCGTCTCGGGTGGCGTGCTCTGCTGACGGGTTTCGGTCTGCTGGGCCATCTCTCGGCTCCACTCCGCCAACGTCTCTCGCTGCACCTGGGCCATCCTCCGTGCGAGGCTCTCCAGCGCAGTCTGTGCACACTCCCGGTCTCGGGGGAGCTGTGCCAGAACCTCCACTAAGCCTAGTGGGGTCGTTGCTTGCAGCAGGCTCCTGACCACTGGGTCGGTGCTGCCTGACTCTCCCTCCATCTCCGGGTAGGCTTTCTCTGGACTCCTCTCCAGACTTCTTGTCTCCGGGTGCGCTCTCTCCAGACTGCTCCAGGCGACACCCATCTTTGCTCTCTTGTTCTGTCTCCGCCCACATTGAGGGTGGTCCCGGGGCAACTTCAGTTCCAGGGGCAGTTCTCTCACGCTGATGGACACTTCCAGCATCACAGTCTCTGTTGGTGGGCGCGGTTTCCGCTTTTGGCGCCATTCTTCGACCTGGCCCACGATGGGAGGTGGCCTCTTGCCACCCTCTGGCACGCCCATAATGGCGTCCGCTCTTCCAAGGCGGGAAATCTTTGGAAATGGCGGGAATCGTCTCCCAGTGGCGGGAAACTCCATGGATGGCGGGAAAAAGCTGCAAATGGCGGACAACCGGCGGGAAACGACCTGTGATGGGGTCCGTTGGCGGGGACCCTCCGGAACCGGCGGGAGACTTCTTTTTGAGGTAACGGTGAACTTTTCTTCAGGCACGCAGTACCCGGTTGTTGTGGGCACGTAATCCTGCCGACTACGCCAAAGTTGACGTGCCCCCTGGGCCAGTGTTGTTTGGGGGATACCCGGAGCCGGATCAGATGGGGGTTGTAGTCTCCGAGTGGCGGTGACCCGGTCCGTGCCCAGGGTGTCAAGCTCAGTGTGTGGCAGTCCTTATAGATGTTACTAGATGTTCTTTTATGTCGACTACGCCACCCGTTGAATTGCGGTCAATACGGCCGCCGCTGCAGCAGGGTCCGCTGAGGCTGGTGATGTGTGTGCAGCTCAGGTAGTATAACCCCCAACGGGAGGGGTATAGCCTCAGGGGGTCAGGTGTAGAGGATGGTGGTTGTGGAGGTGCAGTGAGGATGGTAATGAGACTCAGAGCCGGGCTGTGCAGTTCAGGGTTTTTACTTACTGCTGTTGTTCTGGTCACTCCGGCCTTGAGTGACCACCCGAGCCGTGCTGCGTCCACCAGGTCCTGGACTCGGCCAACCCCCAGGTGATTCTGGTGCGTGGTCCTGAGCTCCCTTTCTGACTTGTCCTTCTCTCTGGCCTTCCCCACCAGGGATCCACCTATGTCCGGCTCCCTCGGGCCTCTTGTTGGTAAAACCCTTGTCTCTGGGTTCCCTGACCCTATGCACGGTTTGCCTTCTGGGTGGATTTAGTGGGTGGTCGTGGCAGATCCTGCCCACGACCTCCGGTCTCTGGCTGAGGATAAGTGGCCTCCACCAGCTTGGGATCCGGTACCCTTGTGCCAACTCTTCACCCTCTGGTCTAATTTTGGGTTCTTGGAGTTCCCTCTTCTCCCCCTCTGGGTCCTTCTTTTCTCCTCTCTCTCACTCTCTTGGCCTTGGAGCTGGCTGAGCTGCTCTGCTTGTCTGACCAAACCTCTACAAAAGACCCTGTTCTAAGATGGTTCCCACCTTATATACTCCCTCTATGTGTGAGCTCAGGTGACCAGCACCCAATGAGCTCCTAGCTTTACCCAGACTGCTCCCCCTATCTGCCCCTACACTACTGGGATGTTCCACCCCCCTCCCACTCCAGCCAGGGACAGACACTGTCGTACCTGCACATTTCTCTAGTGGGAGTACCATTGGTCTGTCCCCCGGAAATGGGATGTGTGTAGTGCATGCAGCCTACTGAGCTCAGTCCCACACTCCATCCTTACCCGGGAGTGGAATATCACACCTCTGGCTTGAGGTGTAATACCCCTGTAGCAGCCGAATCCTCAGGGTGCTACACATACCCGGTGATGAATCGTCCTTGTTCACTGTCCCAAGCTCTGGAATCATCTACAAAATACTCAGCAGAGGGGTTACTGAGTGGTATATCAGTAATATTTGCCAAGCCCTTTATTTTAGCTTCCATCAATGCCTGACAATAATGTTCATGTGCCATATCAAACTGAGCTTCCTCATCTGCTAATTTGAAAAACAGGGGCAGGTCTTGGCTCATGTCTTGGCTCATGGTGCCTCCCTCTTCCCCATCCTGATACTTTCCTCCCTTTTCTAAATCCACTGGAAGTAGTGTAGCTGGATTTAGGACATTACAGCGTGTCATAGTTATTTGAGGGTGTGTAAGGAGTGAGACTTAATATTTTGTCAACCTTGATGCTGAGAGGTGACGGGTCTGAGCCTGTTGAAGTATTTCAGATACAGCATAAGGAACTTGAAATGTGAGGTGGCTTCCTAACACTATGTCCTCTGTCTTTTTAATGAGTTCTGAAGCGGCTGCCACAGCTCTAACACAAGTAGGAGACCCCATAATGACTGGATTTAGGGTTACAGAGCAATACCCTAGAGGGCGCTGCCTACCATAATGTTCTTGGGTAAGGACACCAGACGCATGTCCAGCCTGTTCGTGGCAGTCCAAAGTAAAAATCTCGTCATAAGTAAGGGGTCACTGCCTTTCTGCAGAATGACAAAAACTAGATCATCCCATGTGGCCCGATATGCCTCCTGAACACCCTGTACGCGCATTCTAAATGTTAAGGTTTTTTTTCGGGGCTCTGGGAGCTGGGTAGCGAGGGCAATAAGTTCACCGGGGGACCAAGGCCGATATGTTTCTATTGGCCATACTTTGGGGGGATCTCATACCTGAACATTATCAACCATCCTAGGAGGTTGAAACTACATGTTGTTGTTCCTGGGTGTGAAGACCCACAGGACCTGCAACAATTATCCCCAGGGGGACCACAATGTCTGCAAGTCCATCCCATTGACCCAGCATAAGGCGGGGGTGCTGAAGGGGGTGCAGAATGTACATCAGGTACAGAGACTACAGGGGTCTGAGAGTTTTTCAAACTATCATAGATTACATAGACAGTTCCATGTCTGGTTTCCTCTGATTTATGTTCACTCATTGAGAGATGTTTTGCTACTTCTAACCACATCCTAGCCTGCTCTAGTTTGTTTTTATGTTTCAACCATCCTTCCCAATTGCAGATATATTTCTCCCATTCCTTCTCTTCCAGATTTCCCCACTTTCCCATACCAAATTTCCTCAATATTATTTCACATCCCTCTACTGTTTCCCGGTCTGGGTATACAGGCTGAGCAAGAACTTCAACTACTATGATTTTCCCTCTCTTGCGCTTACTCAAAACAGAACACAGACACTGAGGACAACGATTCTGATTAATCAAAAATGACTTAACAATACGTCAGTCACTCAATGCACACTGCACAATCACTGAAATTAATCCCCCTGCTGTATTTGGGCTAAAAACTGCATTTGTAGCACCCCGAGGGCTCGGCTGCTACAGGGGTATTACACCTCAAACCAGAGGTGTGATATTCCACTCACGGGTAAGGATGGAGTGTGGACCAGGACTCAGTAAGCTGCATGCACCACACACACCCCATTTGCGAGGGACAGCTCAACGGTGCTCCCACTAGACAGAAGTGCAGGCACGACAGCATCTGTTCCTGGCTGGAGTGGGGAGGGGGAGGAAAACCCAGTGGTGTAGGAGCAGATAGGGGTGGGTCTCTGGGCATAGGTAGGAGCCCATTGGTTGCTAGTCACCTGGGCTCGGGTGTTAGAAGGAGGTATAAAAGGTGGGCACCATCTTAGGACAGTAGTCAGTGCAGTGCAGAGAAGAAGTCAAGAGCGAGAGGAGAAGAAAGGAAGCAGAGCCCCTGCATGGGCTCTGCTCTGGAGGCAGGCCTTGTCAGGAGGCTGGAGCCTGAGAGAGAGAGAAAGGAGAATGAACAGAAAGGACAGTAAGAAAGGAAGCAAGGAACAGCAACACAGAGAAAGGCCCAGAGACAGGAGTGAAGAAGGAACCCTAAGAACCCACGAGATAACGGGTGAAGGGTTGGCAGAGCAGGGTACCGGAACCCAAATAGGTGGAGGCGACTAATCCTCAGCCAAAACCGGAGGTTGTGACCACATCTTGGTGCGACCCCTCAATACATCCACCAGGAAAGTGTGGCACCCTAGGGGTCTGGTTTCCACAGTAACGGCAATGTTATGTCTGAGAGCAGGTGGGAGGTCTCTTGGTCAGGGATCCTGTGCATGCCACACCTCCTGCCCAGTCCTGGGAGGGGAAGAACTTCCCCTATATAAACCTAGGGCTGAGGCAGGGTTAGTGAGTAGAGAAGAAGTAGAGACAGAGAAGAGAAGCAGCATAGGAAGAAACAACAGGAGCTCTGTGGGAGCAGTACTACAAAGAGTCAGGGGCTGGCAGCTGCAGAGCTCGCCCTGACTGAGAAGCTATCACCGGACCCGGAGTCCGAGGCTGTGGGGACTAACTCCTAACCAGCAGCAGAAACCGACCGGCAGGGGATTTCAGGTCCTCTGGCCAAGAAACCCGAAGGCACGGTCACACGCGTGGGACCAGCACCGCCGTCGTGGAGCGGAAGCTACTAGAAGGCCCCGAGTCACCGGCCATACGGGTGAGCACCACACGGTACACTCAGGGACGTGGGCTACTTATACCCGCCTCTAGCAAGGTAGCCAGAAGAGTACAGTTAGTTTGGGAGGCCCACAACTCCGCCTGGCCAGGGGAGATCCCATCTGCTCAAGGACTGACCAGGCCCCAATCGCTAACCAGTACTCCGGGAGGGTCTATCTTTGTCACCAGTAAAGACCCTGAACTACACCGTACCGTCTCCGAGTGGTTCCTGCTACCCCCATCATCCACGTCGGCTGCCCTGAGGCCATACCCCTCCCGTTGGGGGTGATACTATCACGCTGCACAATCCTACCACCGGCCTCAGCGGTCTGCCCTGCAGCGGCAGCTCCTTCGCTGCATTCAACGGGTGGCGTAGTCGTACAACATCTACCACTAATACAGCGCCACTTAGTCTGACTCCCTGGGCACGGACCGGGTCACTGCCACGAGACTACAACCCTCAACAGATCCGGCTCCGGGTAAGCTCCCGCGTGCGCAACGCTGCGCGACACAGGCCCAGGGGTGCGTCAACTTTTGGCGTAGTCGGCAGGATCTCGTGCCCGCAACCACCGGGTACTGCGTGCCTGAAAAAGACTGTTCAAACTTACCAGTGGTGAAGATTCCCGCCATCCGGCGCCATCTTCTGTCTTTTTCCCGCCATCCGCGAAGTTTTCCCGCCGTTGGACGCCATCTTGAAGACGCCGCGCGGGAAGAAGAGGGGCGTGGACTCCGAAAGCGCGCGAGAACTGAAGCCCCGCCTCACGTCCGGACGTTGCGTAAGGTCCTGGAAGGAGCCCAGCAGACGCCGACGTCACAGGAGCGCGACGGAAGGTCCTCAACCCTGACGATCCACTGCGGAGCCGCGGCCTACGGAAGAGGATCATCGCAAGGTAGGCCACGGTCCACTAGGGGGGAGAAGGATGTCGGATACGGAGGAGAGCTTCACCGCTTCAACCCCCGCCAGCGCCACCGCCGTTGCGGTCATGCCTTTCACCATGCCCTATATCCCGGGGGCAGCCTGGCTACCCCAGTACTCAGGGGAGTTACATACCCTGCATGACTTTAGAGAAAAGCTGGATAGCCTCTTCCAGGTGTATCCCCTCACAGAGGAGCAAAAAGTGAGCATCCTGGTGGCCCAATTAACCGGGGCAGCCCAAAGGGAGGTAAAGTCCTGGCCACCTGGGAGGAGGACTGTCGCAGAGATACTAACCCGGCTGAGGGACACCTTTGATACCCGCACCTCAGCCGAGATCAAGCTTAGATTCTACGGGTGCAAACAGCGGGCACATGAGAGTATAAGGGACTATGCCCTGAACCTACAAGAGGCCCTGAGAGCCATTAAGCAGACCGACCCTGACGGCGTGGGAGACGAGGACAGGCTGTTGACTGAACAATTTATAGAGGGTTTATATTACAATGCCCACCGAACCCAGTTGCGGGCAATGGCCTTACAGGACCCTCATCTGGTATTTGCACAGTTCAAGGACAGAGCCATCCGGGTGCTCCGAGAACCAGCACCAGGTGGCGTTGTGACCCACAGACGCCCCACTACCACTTACCACCAGGAGGCGGCGCCCTTGTCGGCAGGGCCTGTGGGAGCTGATGCGCAGGCTTTGAACAATGACCCGGCTCCAGACCTGCACCATCAGGTCCAAGAGCTAGCTAAAAGCGTTGCTGCGCTAACCCGAACTGTGCAGTCTTTACAGGTTTCCACTCCAGGGAAGATCCAGCTGGCATCCGGACCGGAGGACATCCCGTGGCGTCGACCAAGGAGGACCCCACCGGCCAGAGGAAGACCCAGCGACCGATACAACGAGGACGGACAACCCATCTGCCGCCGCTGCAATCAACCCGGACATATGGCAAGGTACTGTCCTTTAAACTGGCACAACCTGGGGTAGAGGGCCAACCCCCAGGAAAAAGATCATCAGGCCCATCGAACTGGCGCGACAGATATGTGGGAGGACGTCCAGTCTTGCCTGTGGTACTGGATGGCATCCCTATGAGTGCCCTATTGGACACCGGGTCACAGGTCACCACTATCCCGTACGTGCTCTTCAAGCAGTACTGGAATGACTCGGATATCACCCGCTACCCTGACGACGACTTGAGTATCATCGCCAGCAATGGTCAGCCCGTGCCACAGATTGGATTTAAAGAGGTGACCATTAAAATCGGTAGAGTCGAACTGGCAGCACAGGGACTGATCATTGTAGACATTGACAAACACGAGAGTCACCCAAAGATAACTCTAGGAACTAATGTAATTGAAAATTGTCTTGCAGAGGTGATTTTCCTTTTACAACAGGTTGCCAAGAACGCCAGCTCCGGCCAGCAGCGAGTGCTCCAGAAAGAGATCCGGGCACTGATGCGACGGCAACAGATAGAACTCTCCGGTGGTGAGATTGGTAGCGTAAGAATGTGTGACCCTTTCCCTATTGCCATGCCCCCAAAAAGTGAAATGATGATTTGGTGCCGGGCAGCTATTGGTCTGAGAGGTAGAGATTACCAGGCAATGGTAGAACCAGTTTACTCAGACAGTAGGCCCACCATTTTGACAGCACGGGGGGTGGTCAATGTACGCCATGGGAGGGTGCCCGTTCGCATAATAAATATCGGGAAGAGGGAAGTGTACCTGCCCCGGTATGCCACGCTAGCCAAATTGTATACCATCAATCAAAATTCCATACAGTCCGTAGAACCCTTGCCTCCATCTTCCCCGGAGGAAGGTAACGGCTCTAAAGAAACAATGGAGGACTGGTGTCAGCAACTACATTTGGGTACTGACTCCACTCCCTCACACCAGAAACAGGGAGTCTATCGGGTGGTTCAAGAGTATGAGAGAGTGTTTAGTAAACACCCGTTAGACTTCGGGCGAGTCAAGGGGGTAGAACACCACATCCCCACGGGAGACCATCTTCCCATAAAAGAGAGGTATCGACCCGTACCCCCTGCACACTACCAACACGCCAAGGGGATGCTTAGGGACATGAAGGAGGCTGGGGTGATCAGGGATAGCTGTAGCCCCTGGGCAGCTCCACTAGTCTTAGTCAAAAAGAAAGACAACACCATGAGGATGTGTGTAGATTACCGGAAAATTAACCGTATCACACACAAGGATGCGTACCCCTTACCAAGGATAGAGGAGTCTTTGGCTGCTTTAAGATCTGCTAACTTCTTCTCTACCTTGGATCTCACTAGCGGGTACTGGCAGGTTCCTGTAGCAGAGGCGGACCGGGAGAAGACCGCATTCACCACCCCGATGGGACTTAGCGAGTTTACCTGCATGCCGTTCGGACTCTGCAACGCACCGGGAACCTTCCAACGATTAATGGAGTGCTGTCTGGGCCACAGAAACTTCGAGACGGTCCTGTTGTACCTGGACGATGTCATCGTATATTCAAAGACTTATGAGGACCACCTGAAACACCTGGCGGAAGTGTTCGAAGCTCTGGCAAGCTACGGCTTAAAGGTAAAACCCTCCAAGTGTCACCTCTTGAAACCAAAGGTGCAGTACCTGGGACACGTGGTGAGCGCTGACGGAGTGGCTCCCGACCCTGATAAGATCACCGCAATTAAGGAATGGCCAAGTCCCTCCAGTGTAAAGGAAGTGCGGCAGTTCCTCGGGTTGGTAGGCTATTACCGCAGATTCATCCCCGGTTTCACCAAAAAGGCAGCTCCTATGCAGGACCTCCTGATAGGCCAGTCCCGGAAGTCCAAGAACCAGAAGCCGCCCTTCAAATGGCAGAAGTTAGAAGAAGAGTCCTTCCGCCAGCTGAAGATGGCCCTCACGGGGGATGAAATCCTGGCGTACCCTGATTACAGCCAGCCCTTTATCCTCTACACCGACGCAAGTAACATCGGGCTAGGAGCCGTACTGTCCCAGATCCAGCAGGGGAAAGAACGAGTAATCGCTTACGCTAGCCGAAAACTGCGATCCACCGAAAGAAACCCTGAGAATTACAGCTCATTTAAGCTAGAGTTCCTGGCAGTGGTGTGGGCAGTCACCGAACGCTTTAAGCACTACCTCGCTTCTTCCCGGTTCACCGTGTACACGGATAACAACCCGTTGACACACCTGGACACGGCAAGACTCGGTGCCCTAGAGCAGAGATGGATGGCCCGTCTGTCCAACTACGAGTTCACAATCAAATACCGGGCAGGACGCTCCAATACCAACGCGGACGCCCTGTCCAGGATGCCAAACCTACCGGACGTAGGAGAAGATCCAGAGGGACTGGAAGAAGTCGAACTCCCCGCGTTCCACCGTCATGTGACTATCCAGTATTCCCATCGGGTAAGGAGTAAGCAAGCCGCTACGTTTAACCCCTTGCCTCACTACAACTGGGAGGAAACGCAAGATAGTGACCCTGCCGTCCGGCTGGTAAAGGAGATGCTGACTCGGCCAGAGGCTCGCCTTGACCCAGACGCTCCGGAGGAAGCCAAGCAACTGTGGGCTGAGAAGAGTCGACTGTTCCTTTACAAGGGGAAGTTGTGCCGCAGAATGGTTAACTCCCGGACGCATGAACTAATCTGGCAAGTAGTGGTGCCACGGAGAGACGCAGCCATGGTGATGGAGGCATACCACGACGGGGCTGGACACTTCGGATGGAAGAAGCTGGAGTTCCTGCTGCGTGGGCGGTTCCACTGGGTAGGCATGAGGGGAACCATCGAGAGGTGGTGCAGAGACTGTGGCCCGTGCAACCTAAGAAGGAAGGACCGTGCCAGCCAGAAGACTCCCCTGCAGTCCATCGTCACCCGGCAGCCGTTGGAACTGGTAGCCTTGGATCATGTAAAACTGACCCCAAGCAGAAGTGGCTACGTCTACGCGTTAACCATGGTGGATCATTACTCCCGGTTCTTGGTTGTCGTCCCCGTTAAGGACTTAACGGCTCAAACAGCAGCTAGAGCCTTCCAGCAGCACTTCTGCCGTCCACACGGGTACCCGGACCAAGTGCTGACGGACCAGGGACCTGCCTTTGAAGCGGAGGTCTTCCAGGAATTCTGCAATCTGTATGGCTGCCGGAAGATAAGGACGACACCCTATCATCCGCAAACTAATGGACTTTGTGAGAAAATGAACCAGGTGGTAATGGATCTCCTGAAAACGTTGCCCCTGGAAGAACGCAGTCTGTGGCCTGAGAAGCTGCCCGATCTAGTGGACCTATACAACCACATCCCGGTAGGTTCCACCAACTGTACCCCGGCTTACCTAATGAGGGCGAGACCTGGTAAGTTACCTGTTGACCTGGAAATGGGAGTCCTGACACCCGAGGACACTTCACCAGAAACAGACTGGGACACAGAGAGGCAGCAGCAGTACCGGAAAGTACAGGAGAGCGTGGAGCGAAGTCTCTGTCAGGCTAGGGAAAGACAAGAGAAAACTTACAACCAGTATGCTCCCGCTGTTCCCCTGGTACCCGGAGAGCAGGTCTTGAAGAGGAAAAGACGGCTCCACAAGTTGGACGACCAGTGGGAGAAGGACCCGTACACCGTACTGCCCTCAAGCCACGAGAACCCGAAAGTCTGTACCATCAGTAAAGACGGAGGGGAGACCATAGCCATTGTATCCCGGGATCACCTGAAGAAGTGTCCTGAACAGCTACGGAACCCTGAAGAGGAACAAGAAGACCATCGACCCGTAGAGGAAAGGGAAGATATGGTTAGTACTGTGCTCGGAGACTTCCCTCGGTCCTGGACTCAAGTCAATGGTGCAGTTGTGGTACCCGTCCTCACGTTCCTCCAACCAGCATCCCAAGTGCCTACGGAGCAACAGGTAGAGCTGGAAGAGCAGCCGGTCCAGGAGGCAGAAGACTCCACACAAGCAGAACAGGAGGATCAACCCTCTGCTTATAGTGAGCCTGCCGTACCCCTAGTGAGCCAAAGAGCCGGTAGACAGCTGCCCAGTTTACCCTTGACAGCTCCTACACCCTGTAGTTCAGGGCTAGACAGTCAGCTCCGTAGGTCCACTAGGGCCACTAGAGGCCAGTTACCCGCACGTTGGAGGATTTGAAGTGTATAAACTGTTTTATTTGTGGTTACCTGTTTTTCTTGTTGCTTGTGTATAATTATGTGTTTCTAGTTATTTATAGGAGTCCTTGGTGGATTTACCGGGAATCCTTGTACATGGTTGGAGCGTAACCTAGGAATGGACTAAAGACTGTTAAGGACTCGGGGCAGGACAGACCCCTACCTGGTTACGTCTCCCTGTTTTGGTGAAATGGACACCTTGCTTTTCTTCAAAAACTGCACCCGGTTGCGGACACGCCGTAACCATCTTTATGTGTTTTTCTTATTGTATTATTATTGTTTATACCTTGTTATGTTTTTCTAAAAAATATGTTTAGTCCCGGAGTACTAAATTTCACTAGGGGGGAATGTGGCACCCCAGGGGTCTGGTTTCCACAGTAACGGCAATGTTATGTCTGAGAGCAGGTGGGAGGTCTCTTGGTCAGGGATCCTGTGCATGCCACACCTTCTGCCCAGTCCTGGGAGGGGAAGAACTTCCCCTATATAAACCTAGGGCTGAGGCAGGGTTAGTGAGTAGAGAAGAAGTAGAGACAGAGAAGAGAAGCAGCATAGGAAGAAACAACAGGAGCTCTGTGGGAGCAGTACTACAAAGAGTCAGGGGCTGGCAGCTGCAGAGCTCGCCCTGACTGAGAAGCTATCACCGGACCCGGAGTCCGAGGCTGTGGGGACTAACTCCTAACCAGCAGCAGAAACCGACCGGCAGGGGATTTCAGGTCCTCTGGCCAAGAAACCCGAAGGCACGGTCACACGCGTGGGACCAGCACCGCCGTCGTGGAGCGGAAGCTACTAGAAGGCCCTGAATCACCGGCCATACGGGTGAGCACCACACGGTACACTCAGGGACGTGGGCTACTTATACCCGCCTCTAGCAAGGTAGCCAGAAGAGTACAGTTAGTTTGGGAGGCCCACAACTCCGCCTGGCCAGGGGAGATCCCATCTGCTCAAGGACTGACCAGGCCCCAATCGCTAGCCAGTACTCCGGGAGGGTCTATCTTTGTCACCAGTAAAGACCCTGAACTACACCGTACCGTCTCCGAGTGGTTCCTGCTACCCCCATCATCCACGTCGGCTGCCCTGAGGCCATACCCCTCCCATTGGGGGTGATACTATCACGCTGCACAATCCTACCACCGGCCTCAGCGGTCTGCCCTGCAGCGGCAGCTCCTTCGCTGCATTCAACGGGTGGCGTAGTCGTACAACATCTACCACTAATACAGCGCCACTTAGTCTGACTCCCTGGGCACGGACCGGGTCACCGCCACGAGACTACAACCCTCAACAGATCCGGCTCCGGGTAAGCTCCCGCGTGCGCAACGCTGCGCGACACAGGCCCAGGGGTGCGTCAAAAGCATACCACATAGGGTCAGGGAAACCGGAGAGAGGTTTCGCCGACAGAAGGCCCGAGGAAGCTGGACAAAGGTGGGTCACTGGTGGGGACGGCCAGAGAAAGGAAAGGAAGGGAGTCCTGTGCCACGCTCTAGAATTGCCTGGGAGTTGGTCGAGCCCCTTGCCTGGTGGACGCAGCACGGCTTGGGCAGTCACCGCCGGTACCGAGGTGATTAGGACCAGTAAAGAACTGTGAGTAAAGCATTGGAAACTGCAACCACACGTCTCTGTGTTTCATCGCCGCACCAGCACCATTAGTACTGGGACGCTCACACCATCACTACCATCATCTACTCTAGCTGCCCTGAGGCAATACTTCTCCTGTGGGGAGTTATCCCATTCTTGGCTGCGCATATAACATCAGCCTCAGCGGTCTGCAGCGCAGCGGCGGTCCCCACTGACCGCAATCCACGGGTGGCGTAGCCGGTCACTTATTACAACACAAATAGACTGCCACTGGTTTGACCACCCTGGGCACGGACCGGGTCACCGCCATGGAGAACTACAACCCCCAGCGATCCGGCTCCGGGTATTCCCCTGCACAGCACAGGCCCAGGGGGAGCGTCACATTCAGTTACCCTTTTCTTGAGGGTGCTCTTATCAATTTACAGGGGAATTCAATACCCTCAGAGTACTAAATTACCATGAAGGATTCCTCTGTTATAGGCAATCACACTTCCCTGATCCTCTTACGGACCGATTTTCCTCTACACCACATGTAAAGGAACACACCTAATGGGATCCCTTATCAAGCAGAGACCCTAGTCCCTTATTGGTCAATCAAAAATCATTCACAAAAATCATTCAATCACATTCAAGGATCCTCATAGTTTATAATATCATTAGTGTTGAGCATTCCGATACTGTAATATCGGGTATCGGCCGATATTCGCGGTATCGGAGTTCCGATACTGAGTTCGGATATTTTTACAATATCGAATACCGGAATCGGAAGTTCCCATAATGCCTGCGCTCTGCAGTGTCTCTGAAGGATGACAAGCTGGATGGCAGCGCTCAGCTGCGATCTAGCCTGTCATCAGAATGCCATCCCAGCGTGAGAGAATTCTCCTGATTGTTTAAAAGCCTGCGGGCGGTAAAAAGCCGCCGGCTTTTAAACAATCACACAGCCCCATACTGCTTCCCCACAGCCTACCACCCCGATCCTCCGCTCCCCTCGCCACCTCCCATCCCGATCATAAGTTAGGACCGGGCGGGGAGCACAGCACCAAGGAGCGGGGAGCGAAGGACCCGGGCGGGGAAGCCGGCAGTGAAAAGACTTCACCGCGGCTTTCCCGTTCTGTGCTGCGCTCTCCCGCCGGTTATTTCAAATGAACAGCTGAGGTATCAAGTGATGCTGATCAGCTGTTCATTTGAAGTAGCCGCGGTGCCCTCAGAGGGTTCATGTGAGTTCATGCTTGACTGCATTGCATGAACTCACATGAACTTTCCCAAGGCCGCACAGGTCAGCCACACCTCGCAGACCATCAGACCCGTCATGATTGGTGTGTGCGGGTGTCTGTGCGATGTCTGCGGGTGTGTGCGTGCAGGCAGACATAGGCCGATGTGACACTACTACTCCCATCGGCCTATGTCTGTCCCCCGTCCACTCGTGCCAGCAGGATCAGCTCGATGGAAGCAGTAGTTCCCATCAGCCTGGTCCTGCTATTTAAACTGCCCCATGTGTTATTTTTGCCCCTATATGTGCTTTTTTAGGCCCCCATATTTTTGGGGGGTTTTTGGTCCCCAATAAATTTTAAATACATTTCATTGGTGGCCAGTGGTTACCTAAAATAAATTAGTTTATACATTACCTGTCCCCGCCGATCGCCACCTAAAATAAAGTAAAAAATAAAGAAATACACCTATACTCACCTAGACACCTAATTCCCCGAAGCCATCGATCTCCTTTAATAAAATATAAAATAATAAACCACAACCTTATCCTTACCCCTCCGTAGTAGTCCACGAGTGTCCCACGATGATCTCCAGTTTAGAGCAGCCACATAGAATGTGACCGCTCTGAACCGTTGCCGCCGCTAGAATGACTTGGCCGTAAAGCAGCCCCGTCATTGCATAAGCGGGTTCGCCAGAGTTCAGGTAGCGCTGCTCCGGTCAGCTCCTTTACGGCCCTGCTGTACCGTGAGAAATTCCCAGGGTACAGCAGTGCCGTAAAGGAGGTCTCCGGAGCTGCGCTGACTGAATGCACTCCGGTGACCTCAGTCAGGGGCTCACGCTGAGCGGACGTGTTCCCGGCAGTGTGAGCTTACAGCAGCCATGACAGCTGTCACATCTCCAGATGTGACAGCTGTGCATGGGAGATCAGCGCAGGAACGTGGACAGGTAACTATTTTTTTTAGTAAACTAAGAATTAAATAAAATGGTGTGTTTTATTTAAAATAAATTATTTTTTTCTGGGTGTAGTGTGTGTTTTTTCTTTTTAACACTTTGTAGGTTAGTAATGAGGGTGTCTTATAGACGCCCATCATTACTAACCTGGGCTTCATGGCAGCTGGCGCTGACATGAACCCCACCACTATTACCCCCTGCCACCGCACCAGGGCAGCGGTGAAGAGCGAGGCTAAGTGCCCGAATTGGCGCATCCTATGGATGCGCCATTTCTGGGGCGGCTGACGGCTGGTGTTTCTAGCCTGGGAGGGGGCCAATATTCATGGCACCCTTCCTGGGCTATTAATATCAGGCTTCATGAAATTCATGAAATAATTAAGAAAAAAAGGGCTTCCCTATATTGTTGTGTCCAACCAGGTACAAAGAGGCAGCTGGTGGTTGGGGGCAGCCCGTTCCTGCCTGCTGTACCTGGCTGGACACAAATATAGTGCGAAGCCCCACGTCATTTTTTTTAAATTATTTCAGGAAATTCATGAAATAATTTAAAAAAAATTGATGCGGGGCTTCGCCCTATATTTGTGTCCAGCCAGGTACAGCAGGCAGGAACGGGCTGCCCCCAACCACAAGCTGCCTATTTGTACCTGGCCGGACACAACAATATAGGGAAGCCCTTTTTTTTTAATTATTTCATGAATTTCATGAAATAATTGAAAAAAAATTGACGTGGGGCTTCGCACTATATTTGTGTCCAGCCAGGTACAGCAGGCAGGAATGGCTGCCCCCAACCACCAGCTGCCTATTTGTACCTGGCCGGACACAACAATATAGGGAAGCCCTTTTTTTTTAATTATTTCATGAAATAATTGAAAAAAAATTGACGTGGGGCTTCGCACTATATTTGTGTCCAGCCAGGTACAGCAGGCAGGAACGGGCTGCCTCCAACCACCAGCTGCCTATTTGTACCTGGCCGGAAACAACAATATAGGGAAGCCCTTTTTTCTTAATTATTTCATGAATTTCATGAAACAATTAAAAAAAAAAAATACGTGGGGCTTCGCCCTATTTTTTTGTCCAGCCAGGTACAACTAGGCAGCTGGGGGCTGGAATCTGCAGCGCAGGGAGGCCCAAGCTTTCTGGGCCCCCCCCCCCCGCTGCAAATTGCAGTCCGCAGCCACCCCAGAAAATGGCGCGTTCATAGAAGCGCCATCTTCTGGCGCTGTACCCAACTCATCCAGGGCCCTGGTGCGGTGGCTCATTGGGTAATAAAGTGGTTAGGGCCAGCTTGGCATTATCAGCTGGCCCTAAGCCCAAAATTCATGGGGTCACGCCAATATTAGACATGACCGCCATGAATTTCTAGTAAAGTATTTAAAAAAAAACACAACACCCAGAATAAAGTCCTTTAATTGAAATAAACACAGAATTCTTTATTGTTCTAAATTAAACCATACTTACCATCACGCCCATTCCAGCTGAAGCCAACGATCTCCTGCAATAAAAGAAAAGTAATAAAGCAACATCATCCTTACCTTTCGATGGTTCCCAGGACAGCTCCAGCTCTGCTACATCGAGATGACAGGCTGGATCGCAGCCGAAAGCTGCCATCCAGCCTGTCATCCCGCGGACACTGAGAAGAGCAGGCATGCTTGCGCTCCTCAGTTTCAGGCTGTGACAGCATCCAGATGAGCCGAGTCTCTCACGCTCACCGCATGCGCAGGAGAATTCTCCCAGTGACGTGCATGACGTTTCAGTGACGTGCATGAGGTGAGCTGAGTTCATTGTCGGCTCATCTGGATGCCGTCACAGCCAGACACTGAGGAGCGCAAGCATGCCTGCGCTTCTCAGTGTCCGCGGGATGACAGGCTGGATGGCAGCTTTCGGCTGCGATCCAGCCTGTCATCTCAATGTAGCAGAGCTGGAGCTGTCCTGGGAACCATCGAAAGGTAAGGATGATGTTGCTTTATTATTTTTCTTTTATTGCAGGAGATCGTTGGCTTCAGCTGGAATGGGTGTGATGGCAAGTATGGTTTAATTTAGAACAATAAAGAATTCTGTGTTTATTTCAATTAAAGGACTTTATTCTGGGTGTTTGTGTTTTTTTTCAACTTTGACTATGGGGTTAGTAATGGGGGTGTCTTATAGACGCCTCTCCATTACTAACCTGGGCTTGATGTCAGCTGGCATTATAAGCTGACATCAACCCCAGCCCTATTACCCCACTGCCACCGCTACAGGGCAGTGGGAAGAGCGAGGCTAAGTGCCAGAATTGGCGCATCCTATGGATGCGCCATTTCTGGGGCGGCTGACGACTGGTGTTTCTAGCCTGGGAGGGGGCCAATATTCATGGCACCCTTTCTGGGCTATTAATATCAGCCCCCAGCTGTCTGCCTAGCCTTTGCTAGCTATTAAAATAGGGGGGACCCCACATCATTTTTTGTGGGGGTCACCCATTTTAATAGCTAGTAAAGGCTAGGTATTCAGCTGGGGGCTGATATTAGTAGCCTGGGAAGCTCCGTGGGTATTACCCTCTTCCCAGGCTTCAAACATCTGCCCCAGCTGTCTGCTTAACCTCCGCAAGAGACTAAAATTACGGGGAACCCCACGCCAATTTTTTTTTAAATAAATCCTTTATTTTAACACTAAATGACAAGTACAGTAACCAACACTATCACTGTACTTATTATATATGTGACTGACATGTTTCTATCTATCTAATCTATGTGCGATGCTCTATTCTTTCTGTTGTAAATTGTCGGGTACCGCTGCTGAATTGCCGGCCGGCTTTTTTAAAGAGACGGTGCATGAAAACACTAATATTTTTTTAAATAAATCCTTTACACTAAATGACAAGTACAGTAAGCAACACTGTCACTGTACTTCATATATATGTGACTGACATGTTTCTATCTATCTAATCTATGTGTGAAGCTCTATTCTTTCTGTTCTAAATTGTCGGGTACCGGTGTATGCCGCTGCTGAATTGCCGGCTTTTCATGTTTCACTGTGAGCACTGTTCCCATCGATTTGGGCAACCACCTCCCCCAATACATTCTACATTATTGTTAGTTGTTTTCCTTCATGTAGAATTAACCTACAAGGAAAGAAAGGGTTTATTTTCATTCCGATATTTGTGTCCCATTGACTTGCATTGGTTTCCGGTATCGGAATCGGCGATATCCAATACTTTTTGGGTATCGGCCCGATCCAATCCGATCCGATATTTCCTGATATCGGAAGGTATCGCTCAACACTAAATATCATACCAGACATTTATGACATAGACAAAACAAACAATATAAAACAATCCTCCGACTTCTGAAATATACACTAGAACTGCGGAGGTGTCTAATCCCGACACGCTGGGCAAGGTTGGTTACTCGTCACTTCTTTCAATTATCATTCATCCGTCATTCAATCATCAATTATACATCTAAAAACACATTGAAACATATAAGAATACAAATTCAATCACTGGCAAGGGTTCAAAAAAATGATTGTCTTGTTAGGACCACCAATTACCCGTCTAGGAGCCCTCTAGGTAACACTGAATTATTAGTAATACAATGGATTACTTACCGCAAATTTTATTCAGTGATTCCCAGAGAGATCCTTGTTGACGGGTCCAGAGGAGGTCCAGTTGTGACAATCCCAGGTTTCAGGCACCATGTACTGCACTGTTATGGTGACCCTCTTTGTTATTAGGGAGAACTTTGGAATAGACAGCAAAGGTTCTTCACATTGCCAGTGAGATTCAAATTAAAATACTTCATCGATGAAGGGAGAGAGACAAAATACATGCGACATGCATTGTCAGCAGGTAGAGTCTTCTGTGTGGCAACTAAGACTCACCACATTTATTAGCTAGACAAAATGGAACTACAATTCTTACATACAACTGAACAGGAAACCGAAATAGACAATCAGTGATAACACACTTCCCTTGGCCCAAAGTAAACCTTCTTGTCAGGGAATTCACAGGAAACCAGTATCTTAATCAGACATTCCATAATGCAAGTCTTAAGCAGAGGCCTCATAGAATAGATTGTTTTCCTAAATAAATAATGAATCTAGATATAAAAAATTAACCATAACAATGAGAAGTGACTCAGCATCATAGGGAAACATGGGAGAGTTAGGTTAGCAAAGGGAGGTGATAAGCCTTCTTGAAGACGGAAGTGGGGGTTCAGAGTATGGAGGATGTTAGTCTTAGATTAGTTGCAAAATGGAGAGCACAGTTAGGGTGATAGACATAGATGAGGAAGGATATATGGTGATGCATAACTGTGGAGAGCTTTGTTGGTGAAAGCGATAAGTTTATATTGTACCCTGTAGTGGATGGGTAACCAGTACAATGACTGGCACAAGATGGAGGCATCTGTGTAGAGGCTGAACCGGAATACGATTCTAAGTTCCATATTCAGGATGGATTGGAGAGGAAAAAGTTTGGTAAGAGGGAGACCAATCAGTAGAGAAGAATGAAGGAGTGGGTGGGGGATAACTTGGAGATGACCGCATTGGAGGTATATAAAGATCCATTGCTGTAAAGATGAACCGGGGGAGGGGGTGCCGTACCTGATGGTGATTTCAGTTGACATAAGAAAGATGGAGGGTAGTTTCCGGCACATCCATCAAGGTAAAAAATGATTTTTATTAAATTGAATAAAAAATGGTTAAAAGCAAAAACCTCAGAGCCTGACATTTTTCTGGCATACTAGGGCACCTTTAATCATAGGATATGATTTAGGGCGCCCTAGTATGCCAGAAACGAGAGAGGTTACATATTTTAGTGAGGTGGGTAGTGACAATCCAGGAGAGGGACTGAAGGAGATGTGAGGGAATAAGGTCACTGGTGCAGGTTGTGTGGCGAGAAGAAGTGAGGAACTTGGTAACTTCCTCTTCTTTGACAGGTTCAAAAGAGGAACGTGAACTTGAGGTTCAAGAGGGAAGGGGATTAAAGCTCTGAGGGGAATGGGCAAAAATGTCCTGAAGGATATGGTTGATTTTTTCTTGGAAGTAAGTGGCCATATCAGATGGGCTGAGGTTGGTGATGGGGGCCAGTGCTTTAGGGCTCAGAAGGAAATGGAAAGTTTCGAAGAGTCATTTTTGATTGTCAGATAGTGATTAGTGATGAGCCACCCCCGTAGTGTTCGAGTTCGGTTCGGTTCGTCGAACACCCGTGTGTTCGCCGAACTGTTCGTCGAACTGTTCGTCGAACACCTTCGAACACCGTTAAAACCAATGGCAGGCAAACAAAAACACATAGAAACACATAGAAAACACCTTCAAAGGTGTCCAAGAGCTGACAAACTGCTCAGAAGACACAACTAACACATGGAAAAGTGACAAGTACATATAGTCATGCGAAAAGAAAAGAGGTGGAGGAGTAAAAGGAGGGGGAGACACAGATATAGGCATGTCATGCCCTTCTAAAATCCAAAAGTGAGAAGCCGACACGTTCAGTCCGCTCCTGCCCGTGCCACCTCTGCGTCGCCGGGTTTGTGCCAGAGCCGCGGTGAACCCTGACGGCCAGCCCCCCTCTCCCAATACTGGTGCCTGTCCGCTGGTGGGTCGAGCGAGCCCCCCTGTGGTGGAGGCAGCTCTAAGCTTTTTAATTTAAATTGTCTCTCTAATTTGAATGAATACACTTTAAATCCATTTACAAGGATCTATTGGAGGGCAAGTCTCATGCCAGCAGCCGCGTAATTCCAGCTCCAGTAGCGTCCACTAAAGCTGCTGCAGTTAAAAAGCTTTTATAAGGATCGAGCTCGGCTGTCCACCGCAAGGCATCCTACTGCCAGTCCCAGCCCCTATGCCTTGGGGTGCCTCCTGATGCTCTTCACTGAGTATCCCGTGGTCCCGAAGCATTTCCTTTGAAAAAATTAAGTGTCCAAACTACAGGTGGTGTAGCTTGCTTAACAGCCGGGATAATCCGCTGACTAGCAGACACTGCTACTAGGCACAAAGTATTTCCTGGGCTAGATGCAGTTAAAAATTTGTAATTAGATACTCTCGTTGGATGCTGAGAAAGCATTCCATAGAGTCTCCTGGCACGCCATATATGATTCTCTTAAAAAGCTTGGGGTAGGGGTCTAGGGGACCCTTTTATAGCCAAAATCACGGCCCTGTATCGCAATACGTCACCTAGGCTGAAGATAAATGGAACTGTATCACCCTGAGGGCTCGGTTGCTACAGAGGTATTGCACGTCACCCAGAGGTGTGATATCTCACTCCAATATGCCCCTGAGATGGGCACGACAGTCCCTGTCCCTGGCTGGAGTGGGGAGAGGGAACACTGAGGAAGGGGAACCCTGTAGTGCAGGAGCAGGGAGGAAGCAGTTCCTGGGTGCATTGAGAAGGGAGTATAAAAGGTGGGCACCATCTTAGTTCAGTGCAGAGAAGTCTGAGCAGAAGTGGCAGGGAGCAGGGGCTCTGCATGAGCTCTGCTCCGGAGGCGGGCCTAGTAACAGAGGCCCAGGCCTGGAAGAGGGAGAAGGAAGGAAGAGGAGCGGAGAAGGCTCCAGGAACGAGGAATGAAGGGATCCCAGGGGTGCGGACGGGCGAGTCGCCACCGCACGTCCGAATCCACCTGCGTGGAGGGGTCAGGCCAAAGGGGGAGACCGGTCCCCGAAACTAGTGGAGGCAGGAAACGACCCTCAGCTAGAAACAGGAGGCTGTGACATTTTATGTGGCGCAGCCCCTCGCTACACCCGCTAGGAAGGCACCACATAGGGTCAGGGAAACTGGCGCCAAGTTTACCAAGAGGAGGCCCGAGGCAGCCGGACAGAAGGGTTGGTAAGAAAGGCCAGACAAAGGACACACAAAGGGGGTCCTGTGAAGCGCTCCAAAGTTATCTGGGAGTTGTCTGAGCCCCTCACCTGGTGAGCACAGTACGACGTGGGCAGCCGTTACCTGCAGACGTGGTCTGGATAATAAGAACTGTGAGTAAAGGCCCTGGACTGCATCACTGACTCCGTGTCGTTACTGCTGCTGCCCTGCACCATCACCCCCATCCTCCGCATACACTGCCCTGAGGCTATACTCCTCCCGTGGGGAGTTATGCTACGCTCTGCTGCACCCACAACACCAGCCTCAGCGGTCTGCCCTGGAGCGGCAGTTCACTCTGACCGCAATCCACGGGTGGCGTAGTCGGACATATAAACATCAAAACCACATAAATAGTTCCGCCACTGGTTTGACCGCCCTGAGCCACGGAACCGGGTCGCCGCCACGGAGACTACAACCACCAGCATCCACCAAAAAGGGTCCGGCTCCGGGTGTCCCAAGGCCCAGGGGGCGCGTCAGAACATTTTCATCACCTTTCACAATCACCAATGGGACAAGGCAGGGATGCTCTCTGTCCCCTCTCTTATACATCCTAGTGACGGAGCACCTGCTCTCATCAATTCGCCATAACCCCAATATTAGGTGGATTGAGGTGGGAGGCACCGAGTACAAGTGCTCTCTATTTGCTGATGATGTCCTAGTATATATCACTCAATCACAAATATCCATCCATGCTGTTATGGCTGAAATAGATCACTTTGTTACATGGTCAAATTTTAAAATCAATGCAGCGAAGTCTGAGGCCCTCGATGTCTCCCTCCCCAAATCCATATAGGATTCCATCCAGTCCAACTTTCCCTTTGCCTGGCCCTCACAGGGTATCAAATACTTAGGAATTCCTATTCATAGAGACCTCTCCCATCTATGTTATCTTAATTTTGGGCCCTTTATTGAACAACTCCATACAGACCACGGTTGGCAAGTTAGAACTGTAAGATTCACTACGTGAACCACTGGTGTTTTGTGGAAAAGCACATGTATACTGTGTTCCAAATTATTATGCAAAAAGTGTTTAGGAGTGATAAGGGAAGAATTTGTTTGTTTGTCAGTTAAACTCATTGATGGTGATGTGTGTCAGGGCTCTTTATATCACTGTAAGCAATTGCAGACACCTGTGCTAATTAGTTTGGCAGGTGTGTCCAATGAAAGGCAAGACTACTTAAGAAGGCTGTCTCACATTATTAAGCAGCCTACATTTTCTGCCAAAATGGGAAAGAAAAAGGATGTGTCGGCTGCTGAGAAGCAACAAATTGTGGAGTGTTTAGGTCAAGGCATGACTACAATCAACATTGTGCGATGATCAGGATGAAGTGTCTTGGCAATCAAGAAGTATGTAGCTGATTCACAGTACACACGTGTGCGTGCTGATAAGGGCAAATTGAGGACTCTTTCCTACAGGCAATTACGTCAGGTTGAAAGAGCAGCGGCAAAAAAGCCTTGTCATAGCAGCAGACAAGTTTTTGAAGCTGCTGGTGCCTCCAACGTCCCCCGAACAACAAGATGCAGGGTCCTTCAGAGGTTTGCAGCTGTGCATACGCCATCCTGTCGACCTCCTCTATCCACTTCACACAAGCAGAAACGGCTCCAGTGGGCCAAACATTACATGAAGACTGATTTCAAAACTGTTTTGTTCACGGATGAGTGCCGTGCAGCGCTCGATGGTCCAGATGGATGGAGTGGAGGATGGCTGGTTGATGGACACCCCACGCAAACACGGCTACAGCGCCAACAAGGAGGAGGTGGAGTAATGTTTTGGGCTGGAATCATGGGGAGAGAGATTGTCGGCCCCTTTAGGATCCCTGAAGGCGCTAAAGATGAACTCCATAATGTATGTGGATTTTCTCAAACAGCACTTCCTGCCATGGTTCAAGAAGAAGAACCGTGTATTTCACAGCAAGATCATTTTTTTGCATGATAATGCACCATCTCATGCTGCACATAAAACATCTGCATCTCTGGCTGATATGGGCATAAAAGGGGACAAACTTATGGTGTGACCCCCATGCTCCCCTGACCTCTACCCCATTCAGAACCTTTGGAGCATCATTAAAAGGAGTGTCTATGATGGCGGGAGGCAGTTCACATCTAAGCAACAGCTCTGGGAGGGTATTCTGTCCTCATGCAAAACAATTGAAGCAGAAACCATCCAAAACCTGACAAATTCAATGGACGAGAGAGTTCAGAAGCTCCTTTCGAACAAGGGGTCCTATGTGAAAATGTAACATCACCTAGAATAAAGTTTTGAGTTGAAAACTGTTTGATTTCAGTTTCTAACAACCTGCTAATGCTTATAATTTCAAAAATGACCATTTTTTTGGTCTTTATTAAAATGAAAAGGTTGATCGAAAAGTTTGGGGGATCTAAGAGTGTGGCAACCCAGTAGTCATGATTACTTCGAATTCTGACAATATGAGGGTCATGCTGCAGGTAGTGCAGCAAGAAGGCACTTATGTGTCTTGCGCATCTCGGAGCCCCAAAATTATTTTCCGGGCTAGATGCAGCTAAAAATTATTATTAATTTTAAATCTGGTGAACCTTTAGTATAGATGGCCTAATAGGATCAGTGCTGCACACTGCTACAAAGCCCAAATTATTTTCCAGTCAAGATACAGATAAACATGATTAGTAATTTTAAATCTGGTGGAGCTTATTACAGATGGCCTAATAGAATCAGTGCTGCACACTGCTACAAAGCCCAAATTATTTTCCAGTCAAGATACAGATAAACATGATTAGTAATTTTAAATCTGGTGGAGCTTATTATAGATGGCCTAATAGAATCAGTGCTGCACACTGCTACAAAGCCCAAATTATTTTCCAGCCAAGATACAGATAAACATGATTAGTAATTTGAAAGCTTAAAACGGTTGGTAGGGTGATTTTAACCAATCATCAAGCTTTTACTCTCCCCAGGATGACACAGGGGTAGAAAAGTCGTTTCGGATCCATGATTTGTTCATCTTTATGAACGTGAGTCTGTCTACATTATCAGTGGAAAGCCGCGTGCGCTTATCTGTCAGCACACCACCAGCAGCGCTGAACACACGTTCAGACAGAACGCTGGCTGCGGGGCATGACAAGATCTCCAAGGCGTAAGTGGCTAGCTCCGGCCATTTATCCAGATTGGAAGCCCTAAAAGAGCAAGGGTCCAGTGACACAGTCATGGCTTCAATGTTTACTTGGAGATACTCCTGTACCATCGTCTCTAGGCGTTGACTATGTGTCAGACTTCTTGTCTCCTGTGGCCTTGCAAAGGATGGGCTAAAAAAGTGGTGAAATGATTCCGCAAAATTGATGTTACCAGCAGATACTGTGGTTCTGTTACGGTTTGAGTGCTGAACACTTGACGGTCCCACGGTTGGCAAGTTGGAACTGTGAGATTCACTACGTGCACCACTGGTATTTTGTGGAAAAGCACATGTAAGATTCTGCAACAGTCTCTGCTGATACTCCTGCATGCGTGCATCCCTTTCTATGGCAGGAATAATTTCTGCAATTTTACTTTTGTACCGGGGATCTAACAGTGTGGCAACCCAGTAGTCAGGATTATTTCTAATTCTCACAATTCGAGGGTCATGTTGCAGGTAGTGCAGCAAGAAGGCACTCATGTGTGTTGCGCATCCAGGAGCACCAAGTCCCTGTTGTGTTGGTGGCGAAGTAACAATCATGCTTCCTTCCTCTGTCCTCTCCCCCCAACCTCGCACAACAGAAATGTGATCAAGGTCTCCCTCATCTGATGAGTCTTCCATCAGTTCGTCCTCCACTTCTTCCTGGGCTCCTGCACCTTCCTCACTAGTTTGGCTGCTACCATGCGCCCTGGTAAAACCATCTCCCCCACCCTCACATGCCTGCCGCCTTGGTGCTGCCGACCGTCTGGACCTTGCAGATGTTAGCCCTTCCGCATACAACTCCTCCTCCTCTACTTCCTCCACCTCCTCTTGTGCCACCACCTGACTCCGAATTCTGTTTAACATGTGCTCCAGCATGTAAATCACCGGAATAGTCATGCTGATAATGGCATCGTCAGCACTAAACATCTTCGTCGCCATTTCAAAACTGTGCAGAAGGGTGCATAGGTCCCTGATCTGAGACCACTCCTCCAGCGTGATTTGCCCCACCTCTGGATCTCGTTGGCCCAGGCTATACGTCAGAACGTATTGCACCAGGGCTTGTCGGTGCTGCCACAGTCGCTGCAACATGTGCAGAGTTGAATTCCACCGGGTAGGCACATCGCATTTTAGCCGGTGAAGTGGCAGGCCCAACGACTTCTGTAGAGATGTAAGTCGCTGAGCTGCGGGATGCGAACGGCGGAAGTGAGCACACAGCGACCGTGCCCTCTGCAGAAGGCCATCTAGTCTGGGATAGTGGGCTAAAAATTGCTGGACAACCAGGTTCAACACGTGAGCCATACAAGGCACGTGTGTGACATTGCCCCGGCGAAGGGCCGCACCCAGGTTTGCAGCATTGTCGCACACGGCCTTCCCTGGTTTCAGGTCCAGTGGAGACAACCATTCATGAAATTGGTTCTCCAGAGCTGACCACAACTCCTCAGCTGTGTGACTCACATTTCCCAGACATTTCAATGTAAAAACCGCCTGATGACGTTGAGCCCTACTGCCAGCATAGTAAGGAGGTGTGCAGGATCCCTTCTGCGCAGTTAGAAAGCTTGTGGCATGACCAGACAGGCTTTGGGTGCAGGTGGAAGACCGAGAGGAGGTTGAGGAGGCAGAAGCAGTGGAGGAACTTTGACATAAAGAGGATTGACGCACAACTCGTGGGGACGGCAAGACTTGGACAGCAGCCCCTTGTCCTGCTGTCACCATAGTTACCCAGTGCCCAGTCAGCGACATGTAACGCCCCTGTCCATGCCTACTCGTCCAAGTGTCTGTGGTGAAATGCACCCTGTCACACACAGAGTTTCTCAAAGAAGCGGTGATGTTGTGTGCGACATGCTGGTGGAGCGCAGGCACACCTTTCTTTGAGAAGTAGTGCCGACTGGGCATCTGGTACTGGGGCACTGCGACGGACATAAGGTCTCGAAAATCCTCTGTGTCCACCAGGCGGAAAGGCAGCATTTCTGTAGGCAAGAGCTTGCAGATGGTGAAATTCAACCTCTTAGCTTTCTCATGGCTAGAAGGAAATGGTCTTTTACTTGTCCACATCTGAGGGACCGAGGGCTGGCTATTGTGCTTAGACGGGGTTGATAAGGGTGTCCCCGGCAAACTGCCGGTCTGTGAGGAAGATGCAGGCGGACATGTTAGGTTGCCTTGATCCAAAGGTGGTGCTATCGATGTCGGACAGCGCTCAACACCAGCTGGTGTTACCACCTCCAAAGAAAATGATGACCTGCCAATCACGCTGGCTGTTGCGGGTAAAGAGGTGGCAGGTCTGCGCCCCAAAACAGGTGTGACTGCTGTCCCCCCAGTCACAGAGGATGAAGAGGCCGCGGATGCACAAGATATGGCAGACGGTGGTTGGCCCGGCCGGCTAGGCCGCATTGTAGCACACTGAGCTTCCCACTGCAACTTATGCTTCATGTCCATGTGCCGGTTCATGCATGAAGTACTCAAACTATGTATTTTTTGGCCTCTACTTAGCTTTTGCTGACAAATGTTACAGATAACACGAGTTGGGTCATCTTTATCGATCTGAAAAAATGCCCAGGCTATGCAAGGCTTAGCACCCATGCGACCTGAAGAGCCACCACGACTTGTGGTGAGAGGCAGAGTTGTGTTTGAGGATGCAGTTGTTGACGTGCTTCCAGTACTACGTCTCTGTCCAGGAAGGCGCAACCTGACCTCGTCGTCACTAGCATCTTCCTCCACCTCCTCTGCTGACCTCATCTCTTGGCTGACTGTGGGTTGACAGTAAGTGGGATCTCCGACCTCATCATCATCACCCTGTGCGTTATCACACCCGTCGTCCTCAGAGCCAACCTGTTCCTGCCCTGACAAAAAACTAAAGTTGTCGCTCCAATCAGGTATTTGAGTCTTATCATCGTCTTCCTCATTGTCTCCACCAACAGGAGTTACAGTTTGGGAATGAGGGTCTACATTATGGTCAGAACCTTCTGCGTCTGGTCCTGGATCCGACTCATAAAGATTCTGGGCATCAGTGCAGATCATTTCCTCGTCTGGATTCACAGAAGCGCTGGAGTCGACCTCTGATTCCCAGGCTATAGTATGAGTAAACAGCTCTGCAGACTCAACCATCTGTTCTACCTCATACTCAGACGGGCAGCTGGAGATTTGGGAGCTGTGAAGAAGCAAGTGCGATTGGGGTGACACCTTTGAGGACTGGAGTATTTGTGATGTTGAAGTTGATGTGGAGTAGAGCCCACTTAAAGGAGCACTTGATATCCGTTGAAGCACCTGCTGTTTTGTGCCTCATCTGGAATTTGTAGCGATTGGCGTGGCCGTAAGAAAGGGATCTTATCACATTGTCCGCTAAAAGAAGTAGACATTTTAGTTTGGCTGGAAGATGGTCTTTCTTCTGCAGATGTTACTGTTGCTTTAACACCTACCCCACGGACACAACCTTTTTTCCCCTTCCCAACACGCCTATTCCCCTTTCCACCAGCAGCAGGCCTTTTTCCACTCATTTTGGTGGTTAACTAATTCACAACTCTGGAGTTGTTTGCACAAAAAAACAATGGATGGGAACCGAGCAGAGCTGAGTGGCCAAACTGTGGTATTAGGCCAAAACTATTGGCTGGGTTAGATGCAGAAAAAAATTATATTCAATTTGCAACCTGATGGAGGTCAGTATAGATGGACTAATAGAACAAGTCCCACACACAGCTAGAAGCCCAAATATTTTTTCAGAGGTAGATGCAGAAAATTTTTTTATTCAGTTTGCAACCTGATGGAGGTCTGTATAGATGGATTAATAGAACAAGTCCCACACACAGCTACAAGCCCAATATTTTTTCAGAGGTAGATGCAGAAAAAAAATATATTCAGTTTGCAACCTGATGGAGGTCAGTATAGATGGACTAATAGAGAAAGTCCCACACACTGCTAGAAGGCCAAATATTTTTTCAGAGCTAGATGCAGACAAAAAATTATTTTGAATTTGCAACCTGATGGAGGTCAGTATAGGTGGACTAATAGAACAAGTCCCACACACTGCTAGAAGGCCAAATATTTTTTCAGAGCTAGATGCAGAAAAAAATTATATTCAGTTTGCAACCTGATGGAGGTCTGTATAGATGGATTAATAGAACAAGTCCCACACACAGCTAGAAGCCCAAATATTTTTTCAGAGGTAGATGCAGATAAATATTATTTTTAATTTGCAACCTGATGGAGGTCAGTATAGATGGACTAATAGAGAAAGTCCCACACACTGCTAGAAGGCCAAATATTTTTTCAGAGCTAGATGCAGATAAAAATTATATTCAATTTGCAACCTGATGGAGGTCAGTATAGATGGACTAATAGAGAAAGTCCCACACACTGCTAGAAGGCCAAATATTTTTTTAGAGCTAGATGCAGATAAAAATTATATTCAATTTGCAACCTGATGGAGGTCAGTATAGATGGACTAATAGAACAAGTCCCACACACAGCTAGAAGCCCAAATATTTTTTCAGAGGTACTGTAGATGCAGATAAAAATTATTTTTAATTTGCAACCTGATGGAGGTCAGTATAGATGGACTAATAGAGAAAGTCCCACACACTGCTAGAAGGCCAAATATTTTTTCAGAGCTAGATGCAGATAAAAATTATATTCAATTTGCAACCTGATGGAGGTCAGTATAGATGGACTAATACAACAAGTCCCATACACAGCTAGAAGCCCAAATATTTTTTCAGAGGTACTGTAGATGCAGATAAAAATTATTTTTAATTTGCAACCTGATGGAGGTCAGTATAGATGGAGTAATACAACAAGTCCCACACACAGCTAGAAGCCCAATATTTTTTCAGAGGTAGATGCAGAAAAAAATATATTCAGTTTGCAACCTGATGGAGGTCAGTATAGATGGAGTAATAGAACAAGTCCCACACACAGCTAGAAGCCCAAATATTTTTTCAGAGGTAGATGCAGATAAAAATTATTTTTAATTTGCAACCTGATGGAGGTCAGTATAGATGGACTAATAGAGAAAGTCCCACACACTGCTAGAAGGCCAAATATTTTTTCAGAGCTAGATGCAGATAAAAATTATATTCAATTTGCAACCTGATGGAGGTCAGTATAGATGGACTAATACAGAAAGTCCCACACACTGCTAGAAGGCCAAATATTCTTTCAGAGCTAGATGCAGATAAAAATTATATTCAATTTGCAACCTGATGGAGGTCAGTATAGATGGACTAATAGAACAAGTCCCACACACAGCTAGAAGCCCAAATATTTTTTCAGAGGTACTGTAGATGCAGATAAAAATTATTTTTAATTTGCAACCTGATGGAGGTCAGTATAGATGGACTAATAGAGAAAGTCCCACACACTGCTAGAAGGCCAAATATTTTTTCAGAGCTAGATGCAGAAAAAAATTATATTCAGTTTGCAACCTGATGGAGGTCAGTATAGATGGACTAATAGAGAAAGTCCCACACACTGCTAGAAGGCCACATATTTTTTCAGAGGTAGATGCAGAAAAAAATATATTCAGTTTGCAACCTGATGGAGGTCTGTATAGATGGATTAATAGAACAAGTCCCACACACAGCTAGAAGCCGAATATTTTTTCAGAGGTAGATGCAGAAAAAAATATTTTTAGTTTGCAACCTGATGGAGGTCAGTATAGATGGACTAATACAACAAGTCCCACACACAGCTAGAAGCCCAATATTTTTTCAGAGGTAGATGCAGAAAAAAAATATATTCAGTTTGCAACCTGATGAAGGTCTGTATAGATGGATTAATAGAACAAGTCCCACACACAGCTAGAAGCCCAATATTTTTTCAGAGGTAGATGCAGAAAAAAATATATTCAGTTTGCAACCTGATGGAGGTCAGTATAGATGGACTAATACAACAAGTCCCACACACAGCTAGAAGCCCAATATTTTTTCAGAGGTAGATGCAGAAAAAAATATATTCAGTTTGCAACCTGATGGAGGTCTGTATAGATGGATTAATAGAACAAGTCCCACACACAGCTAGAAGCCCAATATTTTTTCAGAGGTAGATGCAGAAAAAAATATATTCAGTTTGCAACCTGATGGAGGTCAGTATAGATGGACTAATACAACAAGTCCCACACACAGCTAGAAGCCCAATATTTTTTCAGAGCTAGATGCAGAAAAAAATTATATTCAATTTGCAACCTGATGGAGGTCAGTATTGATGGACTAATAGAATGATGCTATGCCCAAAAGATTTTACTTCACTAGGTGCAGTAAAAAAATTGGTATTCTATACACAGGTGGTATATCTTGCAACACAGATAGGCTACTCCACTGACTAACACACTCTGCAATAGGCCAAAAAGGATTAGCTTTGCTAGATTCAGCCAAATGCTGTGAAAAAAACTTGCACAGCACTGGCACAGACCTGCCTGGCAAAAACTGATAGGAACTGATGTAACCTAGTCCTGAAAAGGACTCCAATTACAATTAGTCTTTACTCCCACAATCTATCTATTTAAGAGCACAGACCTGCCTGATAAAAGTCGTAGGAAATGCTGTAACCTAGTCCTTAAAAGGACTGCAATCACAACTATTCCCTACTCCCAAGCTATCTGTAGATTTGTGCGAAAATTGGCTTGAAATTAACAAGGTATAGCGCACACAGCAACAGCGGTGCCGTCTAACACGCAGCTGCAGCAGTGAGAAAATGGTGGCGACGGGGAAAATGGCTTGGTCTTATAGGGCAAGGACATGTGACATACACTGCCAATGACACATGCCCTTGCTTGTGTGAAAAAAAGCACTTCGCTCCGTGTGTGCGCTGCTGATAGGCTGACAGATTGCACCTCCCCACTGTAAATGCGGGAAAGAGAAAAAAAAAATGGAGATCTTCATTGTTCCTGCAGAGATCCATCCCCTGCCCCTCCCCCCACCCCGCTGTACACTCAAACTGTGTATTAACATTAATTTTCATCATTACTGAGAAAAAATCCAGTTATGATTTTGGTGCACGAACCGTTATCGAACATAACCTCGAACAGCCGAATTTTTCTCAAATTGTTCGTGTTCGCCGAACGGCTCGAACACCGCCCAAAACAGCTCGAATTTGAGATTGGCGAACAGTTCGAGTAGAACAACGCTCATCTCTAATAGTGATATGATGAGAGTAGTGAAGTAGGCTTGTTTGGCCAGATGGAGAGCAGACATAAGTTTTGAGCATGAACTTATAGTGGTTGAAGTCTTCTACTGAGGCCACGTTGACACGTTAATTATTTGATGAGTTTTTTACCTCAGTATTTGTAAGCCAAAAAACAGGGGTAGGTGAAAAATGCAGAAGTGGTGCATGAGTTTCTATTATACGTTTCCTCTGATGGTTCCACTCCAGTATTTTACATCACTATTTATAAGTAGTGTTGAGCGATACCTTCCGATATCGGGAAATATCGGATCGGATTGGATCGGACCGATACCGAAAAAGTATCGGATATCGCCGATTCCGATACCGGAAACCAATGCAAGTCAATGGGACAGAAATATCGGAATGAAAATGAACCCTTTCTTTCCTTGTAGGTTAATTCTACATGAAGGAAAACAACTAAGAATAATGTAGAATGTATTGGGGGAGGTGGGGGAGACAATAAAGGCATAGAGGTTTAGCCCAATCAAATGGAATAGCAGGAATTAATATTTTTTTTAAGACGTTCTGAGTTACGGAAATATTGACTATGTTAAGTATTTTTATATTTTGTCAGATATTTATGTTTCACTACTTCCATGCTCTTCACCTTCTTTTTTACTTCTCCCACACTTTCTCCTTCATCATCCTCAGCATCTTTTTCATCCTCTTCTTCTTCACCTTCTTCATCTTCTTCTTCTTCACCTTCTTCGTATTATTCTTTTTTTTTACATTCTTCATATTCTACTTCTTCATCTTCTTCATATTCTTCTTCTTCATCATATTCTTATTTGTGACAGGCATTCCTGTAGTTGTTATCTATAAAAGGTTGGACATTACACCTTTCGTTCTGCCCGTCACAAAAGATTTACAACAGGATTTGTCCGCGTTCAGTTTGGCCTGCAACAGCAGGTCTTTTCCAGGGGCACCACGAGGAGGAACGGACTCACCTCCATACACTGCTTAGTCATCTTCTGCTTATAATTTAGATATTATCTTTTGCTCTGATTTTTAGTCTTATGCTTAATGTTCTTCCGCTTTTTGTTCTGCAGCTTCTTGTATTTCTGCTTCTTGGTTTTCTGTCTCTTGTTCTTCTGTATCTTGGTGCTTGTCTTCTCTTCTTTGTCCTCTTGATCAACTTCTTCAGGGTCATCTTCTTGGTCTTCTTCGGGGTGGTCTTCAGGGTCGTCGACTTCGGGGGTCCTCGTCTTCGGGGTCCTCGTCTTCTTCGGGTTGGTCTTCTGGGTCCTCGTCTTCGGGGTCTTCGTCTTCTTCGGGGTGGTCTTCAGGGTCCTCGTCTTCTTCGGGGTGGTCTTCAGGGTCCTCGTCTTCTTCGGGATGGTCTTCAGGGCCCTCGTCTTCTTCGGGGTGGTCTTCAGGGTCCTCGTCTTCAGGGTCGTTGTCTTCGGGGTCCTCGTCTTCTTAGGGTTGGTCTTCAGGGTCCTCGTCTTCAGGGTCCTCGTCAGGGAGATCCAGAATGATTACCAAGAACCATTTCAAAAAGCTTGAACTTGGAAATGTAGCAGAAGGTACAAGAAAGCTGAGGAACTACCGAGAACCAGCTGACGGTACTGGAACCCGGATGGGTAGCAGAAGGTACAAGAGCCAATGGAACTGCCGAAGACCAGCTGACGGTACTGGAACTCGGTTACTAAGCAGGAGGTACCTGTGCCAGAAAGCACTACCAAGGACCAGCAGACGTTGGTGGAACTTGGATACCGAGAAGGAGGCACCTAATCCAAAGGCACTGCCGAGAACCAGCTGACGGTACTGGAACCCGGATGGGTAGCAGAACGTACAAGAGCAAATGGAACTACCGAGGACCAGCTGATGGTACTGGAACCCGGATGGGTAGCAGAAGGTACAAGAGCCAATGGAACTGCCGAAGCCCAGCTGACGGTACTGGAACTCGGTTACTAAGCAGGAGGTACCTGTGCCAGAAAGCACTACCAAGGACCAGCAGACGTTGGTGGAACTTGGATACCGAGAAGGAGGCACCTAATCCAAAGGCACTGCCGAGAACCAGCTGACGGTACTGGAACCCGGATGGGTAGCAGAAGGTACCCATGTAAAAAAAAGTTCAAGGCTGCGAGCCGGCCGCAGTTACCAAAACCCACAGTCCTACAGGGGGTGCTTGTCCTATTGGCACTATGGAACCAGCCTTCATTGCCTGATCCCGCAGCCCACATAGGAGTCACCTAAACTGCAGGCACCATAGAGTCGACTAACCCGACCGCAACACGACAGGACAACGCATTGGAGGCAAAGTGACGTTGACACTACCCGGAAACAGCTGGCGTGCTGGAACCAGGCTGAGCAGGAGGGAGTACCCGTGCCAAAGACACTGCCGAGAACCAGCTGATGGTACTGGAACCCGGATGGGTAGTAGAAGGTACAAGAGCCAATGGAACTGCCGAAGACCAGCTGACGGTACTGGAACTCGGTTACTAAGCAGGAGGTACCTGTGCCAGAAAGCACTACCAAGGACCAGCAGACGTTGGTGGAACTTGGATACCGAGAAGGAGGCACCTAATCCAATGGCACTGCCGAGAACCAGCTGATGGTACTGGAACCCGGATGGGTAGCAGAAGGTACCCATGTAAAAAAAAGTTCAAGGCCGCGAGCCGGCCGCAGTTACCAAAACCCATAGTCCTACAGGGGGTGCTTGTCCTATTGGCACTATGGAACCAGCCTTCATTGCCAGATCCCGCAGCCCACATAGGAGTCACCTAAACTGCAGGCACCATAGAGTCGGCTAACCCGACCGCAACACGACAGGACAACGCATTGGAGGCAAAGTGACGTTGACACTACCCGGAAACAGCTGGCGTGCTGGAACCAGGCTGGGCAGGAGGGAGTACCCGTGCCAAAGTCACTGCCGAGAACCAGCTGACGGTACTGGAACTCGGATGGGTAGTAGAAGGTACAAGAGCAAATTGAACTACCGAGGACCAGCTGACTGTACTGGAACCCGGATGGGTAGCAGAAGGTACAAGAGCCAATGGAACTGCCTAAGACCAGCTGACGGTACTGGAACTCGGTTACTAAGCAGGAGGTACCTGTGCCAGAAAGCACTACCAAGAACCAGCAGACGTTGGTGGAACTTGGATACCGAGAAGGAGGCAGCTAATCCAAAGGCACTGCCGAGAACCAGCTGACGGTACTGGAACCCGGATGGGTAGTAGAAGGTACAAGAGCAAATGGAACTACCGAGAACCAGCTGGCGGTGCTGGAACCCAGGGTAAATACTAAAAACAGAGTGGAGCCAGAGGTGTAATTGGAGCAAGTTTTAAATCAGTAGTACAGTGGATGTGGACAAAGCAGGAGAATTTGCCGGACACACAGCAGGGGAACAGCTGACGTTACTGAACCCCAATAACACTGGAGCAAGCGTTGACTGTGCAGACGGCACTGCTGAGCAGCAACTAGCGGTATTGGAGCCCAGGGTAAATACTAAAAACAGAGGAGCCAGAGGTGTATTTGGAGGAGGTTTTAAATCAGTAGTACAGTGGATGTGGACAAAGCAGGAGAAATTGCCGTCCGCACAGCAAGGGAACAGCTGACGTTACTGAACCTCAATGACACAGCAGCAAGTGTTGACTGTGCAGACGGCACTTCCGAGCGCCAACTGGCGGTGTTGGAGCTCAGGGATAATACTGAAAACAGAGGAGCCAGAGGTGTAATTGGAGCAACTTTAAAATCTGTAGTAGTGAGAATGTGGACAGAGCAGGAGAAATTGCCGTCCGCACAGCAGGGGAACAGCTGACGTTACTGAACCCCAATAACATGGCAGCAAGTGTTGACTGTGCAGACGGCACTTCCGAGCGCCAACTGGCGATGTTGGAGCTCAGGGATAATACTGAAAACAGAGGAGCCAGAGGTGTATTTGGAGGAGGTTTTAAATCAGTAGTACAGTGGATGTGGACAGAGCAGGAGAAATTGCCGTCCGCACAGCAGGGGAACAGCTGACGTTACTTTACCCCAATAACATGGCAGCAAGTGTTGACTGTGCAGACGGCACTTCCGAGCGCCAACTGGCGGTGTTGGAGCTCAGAGATAATACTGAAAACAGAGGAGCCAGAGGTGTAATTGGAGCAACTTTAAAATCTGTAGTAGTGAGAATGTGGACAGAGCAGGAGAATTGCCGTCCGCACAGCAGGGGAACAGCTGACGTTATTGAACCCCAATAACATGGCAGCAAGTGTTGACTGTGCAGACGACACTTCCGAGTGCCAACTAGCGGTGTTGGAGCTCAGGGATAATACTGAAAACAGAGGAGCCAGAGGTGTATTTGGAGGAGGTTTTAAATCAGTAGTACAGTGGATGTGGAGAGAGCAGGAGAAAGTGCCGTCCGCACAGCAGGGGAACAGCTGACGTTACTGAACCCCAATAACACGGCAGCAAGTGTTGACTGTGCAGACGGCACTTCCGAGCACCAACTGGCGGTGTTGGAGCTCAGGGATAATACTGAAAACAGAGGAGCCAGAGGTGTATTTGGAGGAGGTTTTAAATCAGTAGTACAGTGGATGTGGACAGAGCAGGAGAAAGTGCCGTCCGCACAGCAGGGGAACAGCTGACGTTACTGAACCCCAATAACACGGCAGCAAGTGTTGACTGTGCAGACGGCACTTCCGAGCGCCAACTGGCGGTGTTGGAGCTCAGGGATAATACTGAAAACAGAGGAGCTAGAGGTGTAATTGGAGCAACTTTAAAATCTGTAGTAGTGAGAATGTGGACAGAGCAGGAGAAATTGCCGTCCGCACAGCAGGGGAACAGCTGACGTTACTGAACCCCAATGACATGGCAGCAAGTGTTGACTGTGCAGACGGGACTTCCGAGCGCCAACTGGCGGTGTTGGAGCTCAGGGATAATACTGAAAACAGAGGAGCCAGAGGTGTAATTGGAGCAACTTTAAAATCTGTAGTAGTGAGAATGTGGACAGAGCAGGAGAAATTGCCGTCCGCACAGCCGGGGAACAGCTGACGTTACTGAACCCTAATGACACGGCAGCAAGTGTTGACTGTGCAGACGGCACTTCCGAGCGCCAACTGGCGGTGTTGGAGCTCAGGGATTACAGTTCAGGTGGTAGAAACATGAACAGAACAGGAGACCTGGATACTTTTGCCAACAATTATTTATTCTGGAAGAGGACTGGCAAATTCATGAGAGATCCAGGCCTTGTTCATTTTGAGAAAAGTAAGCCGGTCAACGTTATCGGAGGATAGTCGCATGCGACGGTCTGTTAGTACACCACCAGCGGCACTAAAGACGCGTTCCGATAATACACTAGCAGCAGGGCAAGCTAGCACCTCCAATGCATACTGACTTAGCTCTGGCCATGTATCTAGCTTACAGACCCAAAACTTGAAGGGAGAAGAGCCGTCTGGGAGTACACTAAGAGGGCAAGACATGTAGTCTGTCACCATCTGACGGAAACGTTGCCTCCTGCTGACTGGAGCCGTCTGTGATGGTGTAGACATTTGTGGCGGCGGGGACACAAAACTTTGCCACATTTCGGCCATACTGGTCTTGCCTTGTGCTGAGGCGCTGCTTCTGCTCCCTCTTTGTGCAGAGCTTCCTCCACTGCCTCGACGCACTGAGCTGCTTTGTAAAGCACTAGCAGCACTGCTCTCGGTTGGAATGGAGAACATGATGGAATGCACCAGTGCGTCTTGGTACTCCCGCATTTTACGCTCCCGGTTCAACGGTGTTATGAGGCTTTGTAAGTTGTCCCGGTAGCGAGGATCTAGGAGGGTGGACACCCAATAATCAGCCGTGTTGAGAATGTGGGCGATGCGGCGGTCGTTTCTCAGGCACTGCAGCATGAAATCAACCATGTGCTGCAGACTGCCAACTGGCCAAGAAACGCTGTCCCCTGCTTGAGGCGTGATCTCTGCCTGCTCTGCATCACCCCACCCTCGCTCTAGATACTGACTACTAGAGCATTGTGTACCTCCCTCCTCTGGACAGATGTCTTCCTCATCCATTGACTCCTCCTCATCCTCCTCACAAAGTGTCCCCTGCCTAGGCCTTTGTGAGGAACCACGTTGCGCAGACTGTAGAGAAGCAGATGGCATTTGTGACTCCTCATCCTCCACCTCTTCCAAAACCTCGTCCCTTAGTGCTTGCAGTGTTTTTTCAAGCAGGCAGATAAGGGGGATAGTCATGCTGACTAGTGCATCATCTGCACTCGCCATCCGCGTGGAATAATCGAAGGCACGCAAAACGTGGCAAATGTCCTTCATAGAGGCCCACTCAGTGGTGGTGAAGTGTGAACGGCGTGCACTGCGACTTGTTTGCGCCTGCTGCAGCTGGTACTCCATTACTGCTGCCTGCTGCTCACACAACCTCTCCAACATATGTGACGTTGAATTCCACCTGGTGGGTAGGTCACATATGATGCGATGTTCCGGAAGACGTAATCGGCGCTGCAGAGCTGCAATGCGTGATCTTGCATTGCTGGAACGCCGCAAGTGAGCGCACTCTATGCGGACCTTGTGAAGCAGTGCATCAAGATCCGGATAGTCCCTCAAAAAACTCTGCACGACCAAGTTGAGCACATGTGCCAGACATGGGATGTGAGTGAGGTTGCCTAGGCCCAGAGCTGCCACCAGATTTCGGCCATTGTCACACACTACCATGCCTGGCTGGAGATTCGCTGGCACAAACCACACGTCGCTCTGCTGCTTGATGGCATTCCAGAGCTCCTGCGCTGTGTGGCTTCGATTCCCCAAAGAAATAAATTTTAATACGGCCTGTTGACGTTTGGCCACGGCTGTGCTCATATTGGTCACCATAACAGGTAACCGTTCACGGGTCGATGTGGAGGTAGACCGTGACGGCTCCTGCAGTGCTGATTCAGAGGAACTGGAGTATGAGGAGGAGTCAATGTGTACAGACTGGATTCCTGCAATCCTTGGAGTTGGCAGAACACGTACAGCGCCACTCTCAAGATCTGTACCCGGCTCCACAACATTTACCCAATGGGCAGTGAGGGAAAGGTATCGTCCCTGTCCATGCTTACTGGTCCATGCATCGGTGGTCAGGTGGACCTTGCTACTGACGGCGTTTTGGAGCGCATGTTTAATTTTTCCCTCCACATGATGTTGCAGGGCAGGGACGGCTTGCCTGCTGAAATAAAATCGGCTGGGCACGTTGTATTGTGGGACTGCCAATGCCATAAAGTTACGGAATATGTCAGTCTCCACCAGCCTGAATGATAGCATTTCAAGGGCCAGTAGTTTAGCAATGCCAGCATTCAGAGCCTGTGCTCGGGGGTGGTTTGCTGAGTATGGGCGCCTTTTCTCCCATGCCTGTGCTAACGATGGCTGTAGACTGGCCTGGGAGTGTGAGGATGACTGGGAAAGTGGTGCTGTGGGTGGAATTACACTGTGTCTCTGTACAACAGTGCCAGAGATTCTTCCATGGCGATCCTGTGAGGAAGCCGAACCAGCTGTGTGTGAGCTGGAGGAAGAGGCTACAACACGAGCTGAAGAGGTGGTAGGTGGCGCTGTAGGTTGGCCTAGGTCTTCAGTGTGTTTGTGTAACTCCACCACGTGCTTGGTCCGCACATGTTTCCACATATTTGTGGTATTGAGGTTGCTGACACTTTTCCCTCTTTTCACCTTCTGATTACACAGCTGCAACTGTGTCAAAAAAGGACCAGGCACTGCAAGTTTTGGGAGCGCCCGCTTTGGATTTTGGAAGAGCCATGCTCCTAATGGGTGCCGAAGTGGAGGCTACAGGCAACCAAGTCTGCCCCCTCCCTCTCCCTCCTTTTTGGGCTGTTCGGGGAATCTCTTCCTCAGAGCTGCTCCCACCACCTTCCTGTCCCTCACGCCATGATGGGTCAAGGACCTCATCATCTACACCACCCTCTTCAAACAACTGCTTCTCCTGGGTAGTCTCGACAGCACAGTACGCACCAGAAAGTGGCACCTGAGTCTCATCATCAGATGCGTACTGAGGTGTGCTGCTGACCATAGGCACTGGCCCACCCGCCTCTTCAGATTCAGAGAGACAAAACGGTTGCGCATCACTGCATACTACCTCTTCTTCAAATTCTCGAATTCTGCTTGGCTGGCCCCCTCTTTCCAAGCCAAGAGATTCAGAGAACAGAAGTAGAGATGGCTCCTGCCCAGGGCTCTCTGACTGCCTGGGCAATTTGGCAGGTGGTGAAGAGACAGATGGGTGCTCTTCAGTGCTCAGGACCTGAGAGGATCTGGAACTAATTGAAGTCGATGCGTTAGCTGCCATCCATCCGACAACGGCTTCAATTTGGTCCTCCCGCAGCAGTGGGGTACGGCTAGCTCCTACAAAGCTGCGCATAAAGGACTGTTCCCTGGTAAAACTTGGGGATGCTGAGTCACTGGTGCCCGCAGCAGGCACAGAATCCCCACGTCCTCTCCCTGATGGCACAGAATCCTCACGTCCTCTCCCTGCAGAAACTCCACGCCCACGCCCACGACCACATGCCTTACTCCCTGCCTTCTTCATCTTGGTAGACTGATAAAGATAGGCAGAAAAGTACTAAGGGCTTAGTGTGCTTATTCCTGAACAGCTGCTAACAGGTATAAGAAACACTAATTTTATAAAGTGTGGACTAGACTTTAATATGAGCTAATGTGGCCTACACAACTGTAAAGTGGAGTGTTTGGTGAACTTTATTTAGGTTTTTTTTGTCACAAAAAGACACTGGATGTGCCTAAAGATGTAATAACGATAGTATCACAAACTTTTTGTAGCTATTACAATGTAGGAAGGTAACCTACAATGCAATAGATGAGGCTGCAAAAAATAGGCTAATACTAATCTGGCTGGGGCTGCAGGGCCCAATGCTGCAGAACGGCTCCTCTAACTACTCCTATATAGTGTGTTTGGAACCAATTTAGCTGAATACGGATGGAACCACCACACTAATAGGAGAAATCAGGAAAAATTATGAATTGGCAAAAAAGGACAATGTATGAGGCAGTGACACACACTGAGTGCACTACAATCAGACATGGTTGAAGCACACACTACAGGGTGAGCTGCACTCACACACACAGACCTTGCAGACAGCGGTGAACAGTACAGATGCAGAGCACTGTGCACTAGCGCTGCAAGACCAAAAAAATTTCTCTATCTACTCCTATATAGTGTGTTTGGAACCAATTTAGCTGAATACGGATGGAACCACCACACTAATAGGAGATATCAGGAAAAATTATGAATTGGCAAAAAAGGACAATGTATGAGGCAGTGACACACACTGAGTGCACTACAACCAGACATGGTTGAAGCACACACTACAGGGTGAGCTGCACTCACACACACAGACCTTGCCGACAGCGGTGAACAGTACAGATGCAGAGCACTGTGCACTAGCGCTGCAAGACCAAAAAAATTTCTCTATCTACTCCTATATAGTGTGTTTGGAACCAATTTAGCTGAATACGGATGGAACCACCACACTAATAGGAGATATCAGGAAAAATTATGAATTGGCAAAAAAGGACAATGTATGAGGCAGTGACACACACTGAGTGCACTACAACCAGACGTGGCTGAAGCACACACTACAGGGTGAGCTGCACTCACACACAGAGACCTTGCAGACAGCGGTGAACAGCACAGAGAACTGTGCACTAGCACTGCAAGGCACAGCGATTTATAAAGTAGCTTGGGTAAAGCAGAATAGACCAAATAGGTAGCTAAAACTGTCCCTCAGAACAACAGCATCCTATCCCTAACTGAATTCACAGCAGAGTGAGCTCAAAATGGCGGCGGCGGCTTTTATAGTGCATCATGACATCTTTTCAGCAGCCAATCACAGCCATGCCATTAGTTAAGATGCCTACATGCCTAACAGGATGTGCCCACACTTCTTAGGATCCTCATTGGCTAAATAAAATGAAAATGGCTCATTGCATTATGGGAACTTCCGATTCCGGTATACGATATTGTAAAAGTATCGGAATTAAGTATCGGAATTCCGATACCGCGAATATCGGCCGATACCTGATATTTCAGTATCGGAATGCTCAACACTATTTATAAGCCAAAATCAGACCAAATAATCAACATGTGAACATGGCTTGAAAGTGATTTTCTCCACTGACACTCGGCACACCTAGAACTAAAATTAAGTGAAGCCTGTCATTACATTTTATAGAATTAAATTATAAGTTTGTCATTATATAGCTGGGGTTTCTAAATATGTTCCTCTCAAAACTGCCCGATTTACCATCTTGTCTAAAAAGTTACAATACAGTGCATATTATTTGTAAAGTACCGCAGACGAGACCTGAAACAAAATCAGTGGTATCTATTGCAAACAGTGTGCAGATGAGCTCATGCCAGTGCACCTCACATTACTGTGCATGTGCTAAATGCTAGATGCTGCTCATTTTATATCAGGACTCTTCTTCAATAATTTTGACGACATTTGACTTATGTAAGGACTCATGGAACATCGAGCAGCATGCAAAGCAATATGAAGAGTGCATCGGCACATTCCTGAGTAGTTAAAGGGAACCTGTCAGCAAGTTTTTGCTATGTAATCTGAAGACAGCATGCTGTAGGGGTTAAAACACAGATTTCAGCAATGCCTCTCTTATTAAGCTCTATGGTTTTGTTTACGGGCAAAGATTGTTTTAGCACTAAAAGCTTGTCATTGTTGAGACACAGCTGTGCCTCCTGGTCCGACTCCGCCTCCTCCTGTGATAAGCAGCTCACTGTCTATAGCCATTGTATATAGAGAGCTTGGTGGGGGCGGGAGCAGCTTTCTCAGCTGTGCCACATTGCTAAATCTAATAACTCTGTGTGAGAACGGCTGCACCCAGTAACCTACGTGATACATCGTTGGATTCAGGGTCTCTGTCTACATCATGCTGCTCTGAGGTAAGGTAGCAAAAACCTGCTGACAGATTCCCTTTAATAAAATACCCTGTGTACTGAGACATTGCATTGGATTTAGGCAAGGACACACCATAAAATAATTACTGGTATCTGAATTCAACTTCCAGAGAGCTGAATACAAATTTTCTTTAGCAACAGTCAGCAAGTAAAATCTATGAAAGACATTGTGGGGAACTTTAACAAGGATTTCCACACAAAAACATTTGGAAATTAAATATGTTGTACAGTGTACAACTGGATAATTGGCTTATTTGGAAAAAAAAATGTACGATAAACTTTAAAACTTTTAGATGGCTATATTCCAATGTTCTTCAAAATGTTCTCAAGTTGTTGCAAAACTACATCTCCCATCATATCTTGATAACCCATGCTTCAGAGTATTATAGGAGCTGAGAGCTACAGGTTGGGCGACACTGCTATACACTGTATTACAAAGTCATAAACTACAGCAGCAGTGAAAGTTTGGTTACATTGTTACTTCCGCAGACATTGGCAATGCTCTATTTTGCTGCTACAACCATTTTTGCAAGAAAGAACACGATGCACAGCCAGATTGATTGGCTTTTTGGAATCAGCTTTTGTGAAACTTATTGTAAACTGTCATTCTGGCAAAATGTTCTATTAATACTGTATATAATAAATCTTCATATTTTATCTCATTTATAATTATGAAAAGTTTTCCATTAAATTTTTCACATGTTCCATCTTCTTGGCGAGCCAAACATTTCTCATTGTCAATGAGAGGGTGAATACCTAGAGAAACATGTTACCTGTCACTTTCTGTGTTGTCACCAAACTGCTAGCTTTTAATATAGAGGTCATAAACCATCATTCAAAAGCCAAAGTACATTTCACTAACATTTCAACTAAACAAGACTTTGCACTAAAGTAAATTAAACGAAAATCTAATTCAGAAAGTCTGCATTAACCCTTTCCCAAACACCCATTATTTTTTGACAAAGGGCAGAGCTGGTCCTAATAATCCTCCTGCAATCTATGTAAAATCCTATATTTTAAAAGTCAGACCAAGGATAGTCATGTAATCTAATATAGGTTAACTATAATGGGGGCCATTTGGTTTCACATAAGGTATACAGCATGTGATACATATCCTAATAGAATCTAAACAGACCCCCATTATAGATAAATGATGATGTTCGTATCTGTCATGGGACAAATATCTCAAGCGTCTGGGTTAGAACCCATGAGCCTGTGCTTTGTGGAGAAACACATCTTTTCTCCGGGTGTTTAGTTTCTGTTATCCTTGCTTCAGTCTTTTTAGGGTAACAGGTGTTTTCATTTACTCATTTGTCTGCCCTATCACCTTTCGGGTGCGGCTTTATATATGACTCGCCCTCTGGACCGTGGAGCACTCGGATCCGGGCAATAGGGAGACGATGGGGGTAGTAGTGGCAACCCGGTCCGTGGCTCAGGGTGGTCAGACCAATGGTAGTCTGCTATGTGCTGTTCATGTTGTCCGACTACGCCACCCGTGGATTGCGGTTATTATGAACCGCCGCTGCAAGGCAATCCCCTGAGGCCGATGGTGTGTGCCGCTAAGATTGTATGACTCCCCACGGGAAGAGTGTAGCCCCAGGGCGGTGCAGAGGATGGTGGGGGTGATGATGAGGAGAGTCCCAGTACCGTTAGTGCTGGAGGAGCAAGGAACACACAAACAACGTTCTGCAGTCCAATGCCGTTTACTCACAGTTCATATGCTCCGGGTCACTTCTGTACAGGTAGTGACCGCCCGAGCCGTGCTGCGTCCACCAGGTGTAGGGCTCGGTCAACTCCCAGGCAGTTCAGAAGTATGGCTCAGGACCCCCTTCTGTCCTCTCTCTGGCCTGCCTCACCAGTGACCCACTTTTGTCCAGCTGCTGCGGATCTGCGCGGGTAAACGTGGGCCCCGTTTCCCACTGCCCTATATGGTGCCTTCCTAGCAGGTTTGATGAGATGTCGCACCAATAAATGATCACGACCTCCGGTCTTTGGCTGAGGGTAGTTTCTCCTCCACCAACTTGGGATCCAGTACCCTTAATCTGCCTGACCCTTCACCCGATATTCTCGTGGGTTCTTAGGGTCCCTTCCACTTTCTTGTTCCTGAGCCCCTCTGTTTCTCTGTCTCTTCTCCTTCTTTCCTGTTCCTTCTTCTTCTAATTCCTTTGGCCTCTTCTCCAGGCCCACTTCTTCTTCTCCTCTCAGGCTCCGGCCTTTTCTCTATGCCTGCCTCTGAGCAGAGCTCCTACAGAGCCTCTGCTCCCTGTCTTCTTCTCTGACTGAACTGGCCCTGATCTAAGATGGTGCCCACCTTTTATACTTCCCTCTAAAACATGAGCCCATGTGACCAGCAACCAATGGGCTCCTATCTACGCTCAGGAACCGTCCCCTCCTGCTCCTACATCACTGGGTTTTCCTCCCCCCTCCCCACTCCAGCCAGGGACATGGTCTGTCGTGCCTGCATTTCTGTCTAATGGGAGCACCGTTAAACTGTCCCTCGGAAATGGGGTGAGTGTGCTGTATGCAGCTAACTGAGCCCTGGTCCATACTCCATCCTTACCCGGGAGTGGAATATCACACCTCTGGCAGAGGTGCAATACCCCTGTAGCGGCCGAACCCTCGGGGCGCTACATTCCCCCCAGGTAAAGCACAGCACGTCCTCGGGCTGGAACAGAGCAAAAACAATTAAGTACAGGATATGCAAAACATTTTCAAAACTTTTCACATTTAGAAAATGGACGACACAGTTCAAAACATTTTTCTCACTTTTAACACACTTCAATTTTCTCTTGTCAAAACATTATAGAAAACTCTTACATTACTATTTAGCAGCATATAAAACTTATTCATATAAAACATTATTTTTTTAAGCAAAGCACATTCTTGGATCCTGGCCGCAGTGCAACTTGTGACCAGGTGTTCAATCTTCTTTTAAGTGCAAAAACTTCAGTAAACTTTTAAACGTGAGGGACTCTCTGTCCTGAGGTAGACGTTACAGTCTTGTTATAAAACCAGTAGGGGGCGCTTTAGGAAGCGCAACTATTTACAGGGGATTGACCGTTCCCAGTCCTCGGCCAGTTTTGGGAAAGGGGATGGCTGCACTCAGTCCTCAGCCAGGTAGGGGAAGGGGGATGGCTGCTCTCAGTCCCCAGCCAGATTAGGGATGAGGGGCAACGTTCAAACAGGTAACAGTCTCTTAACAGTCCCAACGGCGACCACACACTCTCTGGAAACAGTTCCTTTAGCAGTCCTTATACCCTGACGGGTAACTATATACATTTGTGCGCTGCCATTTTTCAGTGGCGACGTCCTCCTTGCGCACCTTCCTCGGGATAGTCTTCAGACCCGTCCGGGTCCTCTTGGCTCTCCTCGTAGCCGTAGTGCTGCAGTTCTTCTTCGGTAAGCCGATGGACATGGAGGGTGTACGGTCCTTTTGCACCCTCATGCCGGGTAAAGGTGACCACATCACCTGGGTAAAGGTCACGTCCACGGTGTCCCTCGGGTAGATGGCTTTCGACGTCCCTGCGGGTTACAAAGACGTCGCCGACGGTGTCCGGATCTCTTATAAAGCCCCAGCCGTTCTCCATGTGGAACTTTATCACGGTCCCGGTGGCTCGGGGACCGCGGGCGGCCCGGGGATCTTGACGGGTCCTGCGCTTCTGCTCGGCACTCTGGGCCTGGAGCCGCTCCTCCCTAACGCGCCTCTCTCGCCGTTCCCGCTCGAAGGTCACCAGCTGCTGTTGGCAGGCCTCCAGACGACGGACCGCGTCCACCCGGGTCTCCTGAGTGAACCCCATTAAGTTCTCACCGGCGGGGTCCCACTCAAATTGGGCATCCTCTAGTGGGAGCGGGGTGACCTTTGCGGGCTCCGGAGCAGGTATCAGGGGCTCGCGCGGGGGCTGGGTCTTCCATGGCTGATCGCTGATCAGTTCGGCCGGCCACTCCAGCGGCAGTCCATTCGGACCGGTGTGCTGGGCAAACAGGTCCGCGCCCAGCGGTGGTATAGCGGAGGACCCCGATCTGGGAGCAGCGCCCGGGGGCACTCGGCCTTGCGACCAGGCCGGGGGTCTTTTGGTTGTGTCTGGTGGCGGCCCAGTCCAGGAAGGGGGCGCTGGTGGGGTGACGGCGCCCGGGTTTACCAGGCCTTGCGACCAGGCCGATGATGCTTCCCTCTTTACGGCGCCCGGGGTCAAGGGGCGTGGCACCAGGCAGGGCGTGGCCGCGGCGCTCGCCGCTTGAAGCCTAGCTGGGAGCAGTGGCGGTGCGGCAACAGGTGCGGTGAGTGGGGCTTTGGGTTCTGCGACGGGAGGCTGGGGCAGGCTTGCAGCTGCTGGGCCTGGGGTGGTAACATCCCCTGTACTTGCCTCGGTCCTCGTGGCTCACTCCGCGACGCCGTCTCCGGCCCTCACTCCTCCTTCACCGTCCTCAGAGGCAGGCGTACTCCAGGGTGCGGGTGATGCCTGCCGCTGGCGGGTTCCAGCCTGCCGGGCCAGTTCTTCTCTCCACCCGGCAAGAGCATCCTGCTGCGCCCGGACCATCCTCCGATCCAGGTCCTCCAGCGCAGCTTGCGCACGCTCCGGATCTCTAGGGAGCTGCGCCAGGATCTCCGCTAGGCTGCATGTCGGTTCAGCCTGCAGCAGGCTCCGGGCCAAGGTATGGGTGCGGTTGAATCTTTCCTCCATTCCCGGGTGCGGTCCGTCCAGACTGATCCAGACCGCTCCCTGCCCCACAGTTTTCTTCTCTTCCCACCCCCATTGGGGGTGGTCCTGGGGCAACTTGGTCACAATCACTTTCAGGGGCAGCCCCCCCACGTTGATAGACATTTCCACAGCCACACTCATGGCTGCTGGGGGCGGGCTCCTTCTTTGGCGCCATTCTGGGACCTGGCCCACGATGGGAGGTGGCTTCCTGTGGTCTTTTGGCGCGCACATTATGGCGCTCGTTCTTCTGGGGCGGGCGCCATCTTTAGCACAGTGAAACAGTCTCTTTTCAGGCGCGCAATACCCGCTTGTGGCGGGCTGGTAACGATCCTGCCGACTACGCCAAAGCTGACTCGCCCCCTGAGCCGTGGGGCACTCGGATCCGGGCAATAGGGAGACGATGGGGGTAGTAGTGGCAACCCGGTCCGTGGCTCAGGGTGGTCAGACCAATGGTAGTCTGCTATGTGCTGTTCGTGTTGTCCGACTATGCCACCCGTGGATTGCGGTTATTATGAACCGCCGCTGCAAGGCAATCCCCTGAGGCCGATGGTGTGTGCAGCTAAGATTGTATGACTCCCCACGGGAAGAGTGTAGCCCCAGGGCGGTGCAGAGGATGGTGGGGGTGATGGTGAGGAGAGTCCCGGTACCGTTAGTGCTGGAGGAGCAAGGAACACACAAACAACGTTCTGCAGTCCAATGCCGTTTACTCACAGTTCATATGCTCCGGGTCACTTCTGTACAGGTAGTGACCGCCCGAGCCGTGCTGCGTCCACCAGGTGTGGGGCTCGGTCAACTCCCAGGCAGTGCAGAAGTATGGCTCAGGACCCCCTTCTGTCCTCTCTCTGGCCTGCCTCACCAGTGACCCACTTTTGTCCAGCTGCCGCGGATCTGCGCGGGTAAACGTGGGCCCCGTTTCCCGCTGCCCTATATGGTGCCTTCCTAGCAGGTTTGATGAGATGTCACACCAATAAATGATCACGACCTCCAGTCTTTGGCTGAGGGTAGTTTCTCCTCCACCAACTTGGGATCCGGAACCCTTAATCTGCCTGACCCTTCACCCGATATTCTCGTGGGTTCTTAGGGTCCCTTCCACCTTCTTGTTCCTGAGCCCCTCTGTTTCTCTGTCTCTTCTCCTTCTTTCCTGTTCCTTCTTCTGCTCCTTCCTTTGGCCTCTTCTCCAGGCCCACTTCTCCTTCTCCTCTCAGGCTCCGGCCTTTTCTCTAGGCCTGCCTCTGAGCAGAGCTCCTACAGAGCCTCTGCTCCCTGTCTTCTTCTCTGACTGAACTGGCCCTGATCTAAGATGGTGCCCACCTTTTATACTTCCCTCTAAAACATGAGCCCAGGTGACCAGCAACCAATGAGCTCCTATCTACGCTCAGGAACCGTCCCCTCCTGCTCCTACATCACTGGGTTTTCCTCCCCCCTCCCCACTCCAGCCAGGGACATGGTCTGTCGTGCCTGCATTTCTGTCTAATGGGACCACCGTTGAACTGTCCCTCGGAAATGGGGTGAGTGTGATGTATGCAGCTAACTGAGCCCTGGTCCATACTCCATCCTTGCCCGGGAGTGGAATATCACACCTCTGGCAGAGGTGCAATACCCCTGTAGCGGCCGAACCCTTGGGGCGCTTCATATACTTTCACCCTGCTGGTATTTCATGCTGGTGATAGTCTCTTTTGGATGTCCAGCCATACTACTGTGGTTTAAGCCAGTCAGTGAAAGACCAGCTAGGCTTTATCTCTCTACTGTGCTTTACTCTGCACCTATCTTCTGTTTCTTTTTAACACCTTCACGTCCCAGCCAATTACCGTATTTGCATTTCCATTTTACCCCCCCTTCTTCCCAGAGTCATAACTCTTATTTTTCTGTCCACATAGACATATAAGGGCTTGTTTTTTGCGGGACGAGTTGTTTTTCTAAAATGACACCATTAATTTTACCACATAGTGTACTCGAAAAAGCAAAAAAAAATTCCAAGTGCGGTAAAATTGTGAAAAAATACAATTCTGACATTGTGCTTTGGGAATTGTTTTTATGGTGTATATTTTGTGGTAAAAATGACCATGCAATATGATTCTCCTCATCAATACGATTATGGTGATATATCAAATATGTCCAGTTTTTTTTATTTTTTGGGGGGGACTTAAAAAAAATCAGAAGTTTATAAAAAAAAAATTGGGGGGACTGTGTCATCATTTTCCGAGACCCATAAAATTTTTATTTTGTGGCCAATGGAGCTGTGTGATAGCTTATTTTTTTGTGGGGAGAGATAAACATTTTATCAGTACCATTTTGGGTTAGTTGTAACTTTTTGATCGCTTGTTACAGCATTTTTTGTGGAATTACTACAACCAAAAAAAACGTTCTTGAATTTTTCTGTTTATGTTGTTTACAAATCGAGTTAATTGTTTTTATATTTTGATAGATTGAACGTTTCTGAACACGGCAATACCAAATATGTGTATCTTTATTTTCAATAGAGGGAAAGGGGAGTGATTTGAACTTTTAGTTTTTTTTATTATTTTTTAAAACTTTTTTTTTACTTTTTACAGTTCTTGTTAGCCCCCTTGGGCTAACAAGGGGGGCTAACTGTGGCATCGCGCTTGTGCTATATATCGCAATGCCACAGCATCGCTGCATATAACAGAAATCAGTGTCTCCTTTGAAGCCTGGCTACAGGTAGGGTTTCAAACGAGCTCTGCAATGACAGGCCACAGGCAGGGTTTCAAACGAGCTCTGTAATGACAGGCATGGGGGTCATCAGCCCCTGGCTGTCATGACAACCCATCGGCGACCTGCGATCACATTATGGGCATGCCGATGGGCAGAGTTAATGACACACGCACACGTCGGCACGTGTTAAATGCCGCTGTCAAAGATAGACAGCGGTATTTAACAATCGCGGGCAGAGCACTGGCATTGTCAAGTCTGTGGTTAAGGATTTCTCAGCTCACACAGGAACCACTAGAGTCTGCGGGGTCTGGATCTTTAGACTCTATAGGAACAGGCAGGATCAGTTCCAGTTTTGATGTGTTACCTATGTTCCCGAGTGAGTTGCTATACTATAATAACAAAATACAGTTTGCAACAAAACTGATTGTGGTTCTGGAGCCACATTCCTGTACTCATAGTGGTTCTGGTGACATTTGTAGCACCCCGAGGACTCGGCTGCTACAGGGGTAGTGCACCTCGAGCCAGAGGTGTGGTATTCCACTCCCGGGTAAGGATGGAGTGTGGGACTGAGCTCAGCTAGCTGCATGCACTACACTCATCCCATTTCCGGGGGACAGATCAATGGTACTCCCACTAGGTGAATGTGCAGGTACGACAGTGTCTGTCCCTGGCTGGAGTGGGAGGGGGGGTGGAACATCCCAGTAGTGTAGGGGCAGATAGGGGAGGGGCTCTGGGCATAGAGATAGGAGCCCATTGGGTGCTAGTTACCTGGGCTCACACATAGAGGGAGTATATATGGTGGGCACCATCTTAGGACAGGGTGAGTGAGTGAGTCAGTCAGTCAGTCTGAGGAGGGCTGACGGGGAGCTGTGGCTCCGGCTGGGCCCAGCTCCAGGGCCAAGCCTGCAGTGGAGAGAGAGGAGGAAGAAAGGCCCAGAGACGCAGAGCCAGAGGGAACCCTGAGATCCCACAAGTTACCGGGTGAAGGGTTGGCGGAAACGGGTACCGGAACCCAAACTGGTGGAGGCTAATGATCCTCAGCCAGGAACCGGAGGTCGTGGTCAAGTTTTGCCACGACCCTCACCATATCCACCAGGAAGGCACACCACGTGTAGGGTCAGGAAAGCCAGAGAAGGTTTAACCACCAAGAGGCCCGAGGGAGCCGGACAAAGGTGGATCCCTGGTTGGGACGGCCAGCAGAAAGAGAGAGAGAGAACAAGAGTAGAGAAGAGAAGCAGCATAGGAAGAAACAACAGGAGCTCTGTGGGAGTAGTGCTACAAGGAGTCAGGGGCTGGCAGCTGCAGAGCTCGCCCTGACTGAGAAGTTATCACCGGACCCGGAGTCCGAGGCTGTGGGGACTAATCCTTACCCAGCAGCAGAAACCGACCGGCAGGGGATTGCAGGTCCTCTGGCCCAGAAACCCGAAGGCATGGTCACACGCGTGGGACCAGCACCGCCATCGTGGAGCGGAAGCCATTAGAAGGCCCCGAGTCACCGGCCATACGGGTGAGCACCACACGGTACACTCAGGGACGTGGGCTACTTTTACCCGCCTCTAGCAAGGTAGCCAGAAGAGTACAGTTAGCTGGGAAGGCCTACAACTCCGCCTGGCCAGGGGAGATCCCATCTGCTCAAGGACTGACCAGGCCCCGATCGCTAGCAAGTACTCCGGGAGGGTCTATCTTTGTCACCAGTAAAGACCCTGAACTACACGCATCGTCTCTGAGTGGTTCCTGCTACCCCCATCATCCACGTCGGCTGCCCTGAGGCCATACCCCTCCCGTTGGGGGTTATACCATCCCCGCTGCACCATCCTTCCACCGGCCTCAGCGGTCTGCCCTGCAGCGGCAGCTCCAAAGCTGCATTCAACGGGTGGCGTAGTCATCCAACATCTACTGCTAATAGACTCGCCACTTAGTTTGACTCCCTGGGCACGGACCGGGTCACCGCCACGAGACTACTACCCCCATCTGATCCGGCTCCGGGTAAGCCCCCGTGCACGCGATGCCGCACGACACAGAAGGCCCAGGGGCGCGTCACATTCATGTACTGATGATGGTCCTGATGCCATATTCCTATTCTGAAAGAGGTTCCGCTGACATATTTATGAAGTGATGGTTGTTCTGGTGCTGTATTCATGTACTACTGATGGCCCTTGTGTTGTATTAATGTAATGATGATGGTTCTGGTGATATATTTATCACCAAAATCATCATCAGTACATGAATAAAACACCAGAGCCAATAGTACTGGGGGAGGTAGAAGAACCCATGCAGTTAGGGGTTTCCTCTGGATCGTACGTTTCCTCTGAGATCCGCAAAAAAAAGAGTGTGTGTTTTTTTAGTGGAAAAAAGGGACATTTTATTGGGGCCTGTCCCTCAATTCCTAAGCAAAAGGATACTCGATTAACCCTTGGTAGTCTGGAGTTGGATAATCAAGGGGTGCGTTTATCGTTTTTCTGCAGTTCTCGGTTTGTCCTGACAGCAGAGGTGGTGCTAGAGAACAAGACTGAGAAAATTTCTGTGTTTGTTGACAGTGGAGCTGGAGTCAGCATGGTTGATGCTGAATTTGGGAGAACTCATGGGCTTACAAGCTGTACTTTAGCTAAGCTCATTCCTATCTTTGCCATCGACTCAGCGCCACTTGCACAGAAAGCTCTGATTCAGATTGTATATAATTTAAGACTGAGGGTGGGGTTGGTTCATTGTGAGATAATTCCTTGCTATGTCCTGCCGCTCCAATTGTACTGGGACTACCCTGGTTGGTGAAACATAATCCGTTGGTGGATTGGCAATCCAGAGTGGGGAGATTACTGCCATGAGAACTGTTTAAATATTTTCCTTTCTACAGTCTCTACAGAGACCTTACCTGCATTTTTGTCTGTTTTTGAGGATGTCTTTTTCTGACAGGGGGTGTCAGGATTTGCCTCCTCATCGTGCATATGACTGTCCTATTAACCTGACACCCGGAGCTTAAAGGGAATCTGTCACCATTTTGGAGTTATCAGATCTCCACTATGGCCATACAGGGTATAGAAAAGTAAATCTATACTTACCTGTATGGCTATAGTAGAGGTTTGATTGCAGAGAAAAGCGCTTTAATCAATTCTATTTTGTACAGGCTTGTCATCCGGGGGACGCCAAGCAATCCCCGACTATGTGCTTATTATTCCCCCAAATCCCTGCCCCCAAATCCCTGTGGATTGCTTGGCGTCCCCCGGACGCCAAGCCTGTACAAAATAGAATTGATTAAAGCACTTTTCTCTGCAAGCAGACCTCTATTATGGGCCGTACAGGTATGTATAGATTTACTTTTCTATACCCTGTATGGCCATAGTAGAGGTCTGATAGCTCCAAAGCGGTGACAGATTCCCTTTAACTACCAAAGTCCAGACTATATAATCTTTCTGGCCCTGAGAGACAAGCCATGAAGGATTTCATTGTGGAAAGTCCGGAGAAGAGACACATAAGACCCTCATCTTCGCTTGTGGCAGCAGGGTTCTTCTTTGTAAAGAAAAAAGATGGCGGTCTGCATCCCTGTTTAGATTTCCGGGAACTTAATCAAATTACCATACAAGATCCATAACTCTTCCTCTGATTCCAGATTTGTTCAGCCAGGTTTTGGGAGCTAAGGAATTCTCCAAGTTACATTTAAGTGGAGCCAACAATCTGGTTAGAATCAGAGAAGGGGATGAATGGAAAACAGCGTTCAATACCCCGTAAGGGCATTTCGAGAGTCTGGTTATGCCTTTCGGTCTGACCAATGCACCTGTGGTGTTCCAGAATTTCATTAATGATATTTTCCATCATTTGGTGGGCAGGTTTGTGGTAGTCTATTTGGATGATATTTTGGTTTACTTACCTGATTTTGAGACACATCGGGGGCATGTTAAACAGGTCCTTCAGATATTAAGGGATAACAAACTATATGCCAAACTAGAGAAATGTGTTTTTGTCATCCTGGAGGTACAGTTTTTGGGGTACCTGTTGTCGTCTTCGGGTTTTCGGATGGATCCGGAGAAGATCCGTGCTGTCCTTGATTGGGACCGTCCCGAGAACCTGAAGGCTTTACAGCGTTTTCTGGGCTTTACTAATTTTTACCGGAAATTTATCCAAAATTATTCAGTAATTCTGAAACCCCTCACTGACATGACAAGGAAGGGGTCTGATCTTTCTAAATGGTCGGATGGTCTAAATGGTCGAATGCCGCCCTGCAGGCTTTTTCCTCCCTAAAGAGTTGTTTTGCCACTGCACCTATACTCAGTCAAGCCCATGTTTCCCAATCCTTTATTGTGGAAGTTGATGCATCGGAGGTGGGGGTTGGGGCAGTGTTGTCTCAGGGTCCATCCCCTAGTAAATGGCGTCCATGTGCTTTCTTTTCTAAAAAATTATCTTCTGCTGAGAGAAATTATGACATGGGTAATAGGGAGCTTTTGGCGATTAAATTGGCGTTCGAAGAATGGCGACATTGGTTGGAGGGGGCTGTCCATCCTATTACTGTTATCACAGACCATAAGAACCTGTCATATCTTCAATCGGCTAAACGTCTCAACCCTAGGCTAGCTAGATGGTCCCTGTTTTTTACTAGGTTCACTTTCCGTCCAGGGGTCAAAAAAGTCAAGGCTGATGCTTTGTCCCAGAGCTAATCTGGTGGTGGTGACCATGAGAACCCTGCCCCAATTTTGCAGAAGGTGTAGTCATTTCGGCATTGTGCCCTGAACTGGAGGGTGAGGTGTTGGAGGCTCAGTGGGATGCCTGTCATGGGTGTGTCAGAGGTGACAGACAGTCGCCCTGCAGTTGGTTGCCGAAGATCTCTACATTTAGCATTACAGACATCTTCTTAGAGGCTGTCTCTAGGACCCAGCGGCTACCTCCCTCTGGCTAATTAACTCCCTGGCCTGGGTGTATAAATGCCTGGTGTGTTCTAGAAGGAGGCGCAGGTGATATTCATTATTCCTTGTGAAGGCTTAGCAAGAGCAGTACCTTTTCTTCTCTGGAGCTTGAGGACGTCTTTGTGCATTTGCCTGCACTTCCAAATGCCAAAACACTTGCTCAGGTGTTCATAAATGAGATCGTGAAGCTTCACGGTGTTCCCTCCGATGTGGTGCTGTGGAGGTTTCACCAATTTAAGATACACCAGGTAACTGCTCTCCTCCAAATTAAAGATGTCCGAGTGCATGCAGAGAAGCTAATTAACCAAATCTGCTAATCTGGTTGAAAAACTTCACTCAGAGACTGAACCACGCAAATGGCATACTTTATTACGTAGACATGGGGCTAAATAGTATTCTCCTTCTAGGTGGGATTAGTAAAATGTATTGCTCTTTTCTGATAACTCGGCACACTGTAATTTGCTCATCTATGTATCTCTTGGTCTGAGTAACGCCTTAGGAATTCCAATGGGAGAGTGTGAGTTCGTCTCTCAACGCCATCTTTGCCAACTCGACATGAATCTCTCCGTTATCAGCCATGCACATGCATACGTCATTCCCAGGAAATCATTTCTACAATAAGAATGGAAACTGTTAGTTATATATTCATTAACTTTTAACATAATCCATGTGCATATACACATTTGCATATATACATACACATAGATTATTCCATCATCGCTATATTGATTCACATTGATTAGGTAATCTACTAAAAGAAACTAATTGATTTTCTATAATATATATATTTTACCTTGACAGTGTCAGATCGGGGGACCCAGTTTGTTTCCAAGTCCTGAAAGGCATTCTGTTCTTCACTGGGGGTGCAGCTGCTGTACTTTTCACCTGTCTTCCACCCTTAGTCAAATGGACAGACCGAGTGTGTCAATCAGAATTTGCAGACCTACCTTCTGGTGTTTCATTTCCGAAAATCAGGAGGATTGGTCATTCTACCTACCGCTAGCAGAATTTGCAGGTCACCGTTCTTCGGTGCATACGGTTATCACCCACAGTTTGGCACCTTTAGTGGGGCAGGAGCTTCAGGAGTTCCTGATCAGGAACGGTTTGCTTCGTCACTCTCCTCGGTATGGCAGGGTGTTCTGAGTAATTTAAAGATCATGGGAGACAGGTATAAACATATGGCTGACAGAAAACGCTTGCCAGGTTCGGACCAGAATGTGAATGACTTTGTGTGGTTGTCTACCAGGAATATAAGATTGAATGTTCCCTCTTGGAAGCTGGGGCCTAGGTTTATTGGTCCCTATAAAATAACTGCCCTCATTAACCCAGCAGCGTTTAGTTTTGAACTTCCTCAGGCCCTTAAGGTCCACAACGTGTTCCATAGGTCCTTATTCAAAAAGTATGTGTTACCTCTTGAGCCCTCGCCTCTACCACCGCCCCCAGTAATGGTTGATTGTAATCTGGAGTTCCAAATTTCGAGGACTGTAGATTCTCATCTCCAACATCATTCTTTACAATACTTGGTGCACTGGAATGGCTATGGTCCAGAGGAGAGGATGTGGGTTTCAGCATCAGAGGTGAACGCTCCCAGATTGGTTCGCTCATTGCACACCTCTTATCCTGAGAAACCCGGTCCTAAGTGTCCGGAGGTACTGTCACGGGTGAGTCAGAGGTGACAGACAGTCGCCCTGCAGTTGGTAGCAGGAGGTCTCTACGTTTGGCATTACAGACATATTCTTAGAGGCTGTCTCTAGGACCCAGCGGCTACCTCCCTCTGGCTAATTAACTCCCTGGCCTGGGTGTATAAATACCTAGTGTGTTCTAGAGGGAGGTGCCGGCGATATTCATTATTCCTTGTGAAGGCTTAGCAAGAGCAGTACCTTTCCCTCTCTGGAGCTTGAGGACGTGTTTGTGCATTTGTCTGGAGTCATCTAAAGCTAACCACTTTTCCCCTGTTTGTCCTTCCTTGTTGTCTATAGTGTTTAGTGGAGATCGACTAGTGCTCATCTCCTCCCTTCCCTAGCTTGAGCCTAACGCCAGGGAAAGACAGGGTGAGGTACGTGTGCAGCGATTGGTTAAGAGTAAATACAGGGATGTTAGGGGAGACAGGGTGACGCTAGATCAACCTAGGAGGTCTCCACTTTCCCCCCTTTCCCCTAGAGTCCGCTCGATTTTCCCTTTGTGTTGTACTAAGTCTTTCCCACACCTTGCGTGACAACGCCCCTGCCTCCTGCCTTTCAGGAAGGTTATTCGTACCATCTAATCTGCACCGCAAAGTAATTAGAGAACATCCCAACTCTGTGCTTGCTGGTCATCCAGGTGGTAAGGCAACTGCGGACCTCCTTTCTCATTGTTTTTGGTGGCCGGGGTTGAACACGTGTCTGCTTGTAGTATTTGTGCGTGTTCTAAAGTATAGCATACCCGTCTACCTGGTACTCTTCTTCAGCTACCTATTCCAAGCAGGCCATGGACACACTTGTTCATGGATTTTATTACTGACTTATCAGTATCTGCAGGCAAAATTGTGGTTTTAATGGTTGTAGATAGGTTCAGTAAAATGGTTCACTTCATCGCATTACCATCACTTCTGAATGCCAAGACTCTTGCTCAGGTGTTTATAAATGAGATCGTGAAGCTTCACGGGGTTCCCTCCAATGTGGTGTCAGATTGGGGGACCCAGTTTGTTTCCAAGTTCTGGAGAGCGTTCTGTTCGCGACTGGGGGTGCAGCTGTCCTTTTCCTCTGTCTTCCATCCACAGTCGAAAGGGTAGACCGAGCGCATTAATCAGAATTCGGAGACTTACCTTAGGTGTTTTGTCTCTGAAAACCAGGAGGATTGGGCATCTTACTTACCACTGGCATAATTTGCTATTAATAATTATTGCCAAGAATCTACCAGCAGGTCACCGTTCTTTGGTGCATACGGTTTCCATCCACAGTTTGGTACTTTTAGTGGGGGAGGGGCTTTGGTAGTTCCTGAGGAGGAACGTTTTGCTTCGTCGCTCTCCTCTGTGTTGCGGGGGGTTCTGAGTAATTTGAAGATCATGGGAGACAGGTACAAACGTATGGCTGACATAAAACGCTCGTCAGGTCTGGACCTGAGTGTGAATGACTTTGTGTGGTTGTCTACCAGGAATATCAAGTTGAAGGTTCCTTCCTGGAAGCTGGGACCTAGATTTATTGGTCCCTATAAAATAACCGCCATCATTAACCCAGCAGCGTTTTGACTTGAGCTACCTCAGGCCCTTAAGAGCCACAATGTGTTTCACAGGTCGCTACTTAAGAAATACATTTGCATCTCACAAAATTAGAATATCATTAAAAAGTTAATTTACTTCAGTTCTTCAATACAAAAAGTGAAACTCATATTATATAGAGTCATTACACACAGCGTGATCTATTTCAAGTGTTTATTTCTGTTAATGTTGATGATTATGGCTTACAGCCAATGAAAACACAAAAGTCATTATCTCAGTAAATTAGAATAATTAACAAAAAACACCTGCAAAGGCTTCCTAAGTGTTTAAAAAGGTCCCTTAGTCTGTTTCAGTAGGCTCCATAATCATGGGGAAGACTGCTGACTTGACAGATGTCCAGAAGGCAGTTATTGACACACTCCACAAGGACCCAGAGTTCCAATTTTCATTTGGAAATCAAGGTCCCAGAATCTGGAGGAAGAGTGGAGAGGCACACAATCCAAGCTGCTTGAGGTCTAGTCAGTGTCACGGGTGTGTCGCCACGAAGATCGTCACGATTACACAGCCTGACTTCTCGCAGCTGACTTTTTGGTGCTTTGTGTTTTTCGGCAGTGAGGGAGTTAATTCTCTCTCTCTCTGTGCTAGGCGAGGTCCAGCCTCGCCCAGCTGCAATCAATGCTGCTGTAGTGAGACTCCTTCAAGTGCCTGCTGGTCTGTTAGGGGAGTGTCGGTGAAAGCATTTCATGCAGACTAACAGAGCGGATCGTGGTATTTGGAGTTTCAGAGCTAAGTGCATTTGGAGTGTTTTTTCCCTTCATCGCTTTATCATTTATCTCCTTTCCCGTTGGTGTTCCCTCTGTTGTAGTTGTGTAGTTTTTGTATGCAAGGTGGTTTTGGTTTTTCCCTTGTGCTGTCTCGTTCGTCTAAGTACTGTGTGTGGGCATATTATTACTTGTCCCCTTTTGTTGTGATTGGGGTCCTTCTCAGGACTAGATTACTTAGGTGCAGGGATCCTCAGGAGGTAGGGGTTACGCTGGCGGCCTGGACCTCTGTACCTTTAACAGTACCTCCAGGTTGAGGGATTAGTCAGGGCCCCAGCTTAGGGTCAGCTTAGGCCCCCTACCTCCAGTATACAGAGACAGCGTGACATTTTCACCGACCACTTAGATTTTCTCCAGCTACCATGGATTCAGTAGCCGGTCTAGCTCGGCAGTTGCAGAGTTTGTCCATGGAGCTGGCGGACGTTAGGTCCAAGGTTTTGTATCCTCAGGAGCAAGCCGGACCAGAACCTAAAGTAGCTCTCCCTGACAGGTTCACTGGGGGGCGGGACAAGTTTTTTGTTTTCCGGGAGGCATGCAAGTTGTACTTTCGGCTGCGGCCTCGGTCATCGGGGAGTGAAGAACAAAGGGTGGGAATTGTCATCTCGCTCCTACAAGGGGACCCACAATCTTGGGCGTTCTCTCTTCCCCCGGGCTCCCCGGCTCTCCAGTCAGTGGATAGGTTTTTCGCTGCTCTGGGACTCGTATATGATGACCCAGATCGGATCTCCCTTGCTGAGTCTAAGTTACGTAGGATCCAGCAGGGAGATCGTCCGGCGGAGGAATTCTGTTCGGAGTTCCGTAGGTGGGCCACGGACACCAAGTGGAATGACCCGGCTCTTAGGAGCCAGTTTTGTCAAGGTTTATCCGACAAATTACAGGATGTGTTGGCACAGTATGACTCTCCCGCGTCACTGGAAGCCGCTATGGCCCTTGCTATTCGCGTTGACAGACGGCTTCGGGAGAGGTGCGGGATAACTCTACCCCCTGTGATGACTCCACCTCCTACAAGGTCCCCTCATATGGTGGTTCCCCTGGTCAGTCCAGAGGAGCCTATGCAATTAGGAGGGACATCATTTCGGGGGAGGGGACCGGTGGTGCGCCATAAGACAGGAAGGTGTTTCTTCTGCGGGAGAAAGGGACATTTTATTGGGGGGTGTCCATCCCGTCCCTTGCAGAGTGAAGAGTCATCGGAAAACTGTTGATCCCAGGTTGTGTGGTGGACGGCAATCTGGGAGTAGGTATTTCGTCCCTAGGTTCGTCTCAGTTTCTCGTACCGGCGGAGGTGGTGTTGGGTACGAGAACTGAGAGGATATCTGTTCTTCTGGATAGTGGGGCCGGGGCTAATCTGGTTGATGCTCGGTTTGCCCGGGTTCAAGGTATGCGATTGAGTGAGTTGGCTAAACCCATCCCCATATTCTCGATCGATGCCAGGCCTCTCGGTCAGGGAAGTTTTTTGCAAGCTGTGCATGACGTAAAACTTCAAGTGGGGGCGATACATAAAGAACTGTTGTCTTGCTACGTGTTGGAGGGTCTTCCCACTCCTATAGTGTTGGGCCTTCCTTGGTTAACTAAGCATAACCCGGTTATTAATTGGCAAACCAGAGAGATAAGCCAATGGAGTAAATTCTGTAATAAAAACTGCATGAACACGGTCATCGGTGCGGTTACTCCTTGCGTCTTACCTCCATTTCTGGCGGACTTTGAGGATGTATTCTCGGAGAAAGGGTGTCAGGAACTACCTCCTCATCGCGAGTATGACTGTTCTGTAAAACTGCTCCCTGAGGCCAAGTTACCTAAAGCTAGGTTGTATAACCTTTCTGGTCCTGAGAGGCAGGCCATGAAGGATTATATTTCAGAAAGTCTGGCTAAGGGGCATATTAGACCTTCATCTTCACCGGTGGCTGCAGGGTTCTTCTTTGTTAAGAAGAAAGATGGAGGCCTACGCCCTTGCCTGGATTTCCGTGAACTTAATCGGATTACGGTCCGAGATCCGTATCCGCTCCCACTTATTCCCGATCTCTTTAATCAGATCGTGGGCGCCAAATGGTTCTCTAAGTTGGATCTCAGGGGGGCGTACAATCTGATTAGGATGAAGGAGGGGGATGAGTGGAAGACGGCGTTTAACACTCCGGAGGGGCATTATGAGAACCTTGTCATGCCATTCGGTCTGACTAATGCCCCGGCGGTGTTCCAACACTTTGTTAATGACATTTTTCGCCGCCTGGTGGGACAGTTTGTTGTCATATATCTGGATGATATCTTAATTTACTCGCCGGATCTGGTGTCTCATCAGGAGCACGTTAGGCAGGTGTTACAGATCTTGCGGGATAATAAACTGTATGCCAAATGGGAAAAGTGTGTGTTCGCCGTACAGGAACTCCAGTTTTTAGGCTTCCTGGTTTCAGCGTCCTGTTTTCGTATGGACCCTGGGAAAGTGCGGGCAGTTCTTGAGTGGGATCGGCCAGAGAATCTTAAGGCACTACAACGTTTCCTGGGGTTTGCTAATTATTACCGGAAGTTCATTCGTAATTTCTCGTCCATGGTTAAGCCTCTCACAGACATGACTAAAAAGGGGACGGATTTTTCTAGGTGGTCTGACAAGGCTTGTCAAGCATTCTCCTCCTTGAAAAAATGTTTTGCCTCGGCACCCATACTCATTCAACCGGATGCGTCACAGCCATTCATTGTAGAGGTAGACGCTTCCGAGGTAGGGGTGGGAGCAGTATTGTCACAAGGTTCGTCCTCTGGTAAGTGGCATCCGTGCGCCTTTTTCTCTAAAAAATTGTCGTCCGCTGAGAGGAATTACGATGTCGGCAATAGGGAACTCTTGGCCATTAAGTTAGCTTTTGAGGAGTGGCGCCATTTTTTGGAGGGGGCAGTCCATCCGGTCACCGTCATCACCGATCACAAGAACCTGCTATATCTGGAGTCCGCGAAACGTCTGAATCCCAGACAAGCTAGGTGGTCATTGTTTTTTACCAGGTTTAATTTTGTCGTTACATATCGTCCTGGGTCAAAAAATGTAAAGGCGGATGCCTTATCTCGTAGTTTCCCTGGGGCCGGGAATACGGACGACCCGATTCCTATCCTTCAGGAGGGGGTGGTGGTTTCGGCAGTATGCTCTGAGCTGGAGGAGGAGGTATTGGAGGCTCAGGGGGACGCCCCTGTTGGACCTCCGGGGAGACTGTTTGTTCCAGATCAGTTGCGACAAAAGGTGATCGAGGCACACCATAACTCAGTTTTTGCAGGACACCCGGGGAGTAGAGCAACTGTGGATCTCCTCTCGCGTCGGTTTTGGTGGCCTAACTTACATAAGGAGGTGGTAACTTTTGTCGCGTCCTGTGGGGTTTGTGCGCGCTCTAAGACCTCACATACCCGTCCGTCTGGGGCCCTCTTACCTTTGAAGATCCCGGAGCGTCCTTGGACTCATCTGTCTATGGACTTTATTACGGACCTCCCTCCGTCTTCGGGTAAAACGGTCATACTCGTTGTAGTGGACAGGTTCAGCAAGATGGCACATTTTATCGCTCTTCCGGCTCTCCCTAATGCTAAAACTCTTGCGCAGGTGTTCATTGGGGAGATTGTGAGGCTTCACGGGGTACCCTCCGAGGTGGTGTCTGATCGGGGGTCTCAGTTTGTGTCCAAGTTCTGGAAGGCGTTTTGTGCACGGCGGGGTATGCATTTGTCGTTCTCATCGGCTTTTCATCCTCAGACCAATGGTCAGACGGAACGTATGAACCAGAGCTTGGAGACATATCTCCGGTGTTTTGTGTCAGAGAACCAGGAGGACTGGGCTTCTTTCTTACCTCTGGCAGAGTTTGCTCTTAATAATAGGCGGAGCGAGTCCACTGGTAAGTCCCCGTTTTTTGGGGCATATGGTTTTCACCCCCAGTTTTGTACTTTCAGTAGGGGGGGCTCTTCGGGGGTTCCTGAGGAGGAACGATTTTCCTCATCACTCGCTTCAGTATGGAGAGGGGTGCTGAAGAATCTGAATACTATGGGGAACCGATACAAACGTATGGCTGATAGGAGGAGAGTGTCTGGTCCGGACCTAAGTGTGAACGATCGGGTATGGTTGTCTACCAGGAATATAAAACTTAAGGTTCCCTCCTGGAAACTGGGTCCCAGGTTCATCGGGCCATACAGAATCAGTTCTATTATTAATCCGGTGGCATTCCGTCTTGACCTCCCCACTACGTTTAAAATTCACAACGTGTTCCACAGATCGTTGCTTAAGAGGTATGTGGCGCCGGTGGTACCGTCACCTTTACCTCCCCCTCCAGTGGTGGTCAAGGGTAACTTGGAGTTCCAGGTATCGAGGGTCATCGATTCACGCTTTAATCGCCGGTCCCTTCAGTACCTGGTTCATTGGAAAGGGTATGGTCCTGAGGAGAGGATGTGGGTTCCTGCGTCGGATATTAACGCAGACCGATTAGTTCGGGCCTTCCACACGACTCACCCGGATAAACCTGGCCCTGAGGGTCCGGAGGCCCCTCGTAGAAGGGGGGGTACTGTCACGGGTGTGTCGCCACGAAGATCGTCACGATTACACAGCCTGACTTCTCGCAGCTGACTTTTTGGTGCTTTGTGTTTTTCGGCAGTGAGGTAGTTAATTCTCTCTCTCTCTGTGCTAGACGAGGTCCAGCCTCGCCCAGCTGCAATCAATGCTGCTGTAGTGAGACTCCTTCAAGTGCCTGCTGGTCTGTTAGGGGAGTGTCGGTGAAAGCATTTCATGCAGACTAACAGAGCGGATCGTGGTATTTGGAGTTTCAGAGCTAAGTGCATTTGGAGTGTTTTTTCCCTTCATCGCTTTATCATTTATCTCCTTTCCCGTTGGTGTTCCCTCTGTTGTAGTTGTGTAGTTTTTGTATGCAAGGTGGTTTTGGTTTTTCCCTTGTACTGTCTCGTTCGTCTAAGTACTGTGTGTGGGCATATTATTACTTGTCCCTTTTTGTTGTGATTGGGGTCCTTCTCAGGACTAGATTACTTAGGTGCAGGGATCCTCAGGAGGTAGGGGTTACGCTGGCGGCCTGGACCTCTGTACCTTTAACAGTACCTCCAGGTTGAGGGATTAGTCAGGGCCCCAGCTTAGGGTCAGCTTAGGCCCCCTACCTCCAGTATACAGAGACAGCGTGACAGTCAGTGATGGTTTGGGGAGCTATGTCATCTGCAGGTGTAGGTCCACTGTGTTTTATCAAGACCAAAGTCAGCGCAGCCGTCTACCAGGAAATTTTAGAGCACTTCATGCTTCCCTCTGCCGACAAGCTTTTTGGAGATGGAAATTTCATTCTCCAGCAGGACTTGGCACCGGTCCACACTGCCAAAAGTAGCAATACCTGGTTTCAAAACCACAGTATCGCTGTGCTTGATTGGCCAGAAAACTCGCCTGACCTTAACCCCACAGAGAATCTATGGGGTATTGTCAAGAGGAAGATGAGACACCAGACCCAACAATGCAGACGAGCTGAATGCTGCTATCAAAGCAACCTGGGCTTCCATAACACCTCAGCAGTGCCACAGGCTGATCGCCTCCATGCCACGCTGTATTGATGTAGTAATTGATGCAAAAGGAGCCCGGACCAATTGCACTATTGAGTGCATTTACTGAACATACATTTCAGTAGGCCAACATTTCAGATTTTAAAAGCATTTTTCAAGCTGTTGCTATAAAGTATTCTAATTTACTGAGATAATGACTTTTGTGTTTTCATAGGCTGTAAGCCATAATCATCAACGTTAACAGAAATAAACACTTGAAATAGACCACTCTGTTTGTAATGACTCTATATAATATATGAGCTTCACTTTTTGTATTGAAAAACTGAAATAAATAAACTTTTTGATGATATTCTAATTTTGTGAGATGCACCTGTATGTAGAACCTCTTGAGACCTCTCTCGTACCGCCACCCCAATCATTGCTGATGGTAATTTGGAATTTCAGATTTTGACGATTGTAGATTCTCATCTCCAGCGTCGTTCCCTACAGTATTTGGTGCACTGGAAGGGTTATGGTCCAGAGGAAAGGATGTGGGTTTCAGCATCAGAGGTGAATGCCCCCATGTTGGATCGTGCATTCCACACCTCTTATCCTGAGAAACCTGGTCCTGAGTGTCTGGAGGCCACTCATAGAAGGGGGGTTACTGTCACGGGTGTGTCAGGTGTAATAGACAGTCACTCTGGATCTGGCTGTAAAAGGTCACTGCGCTTGGCATTGCAGACACCTTCTTAATTCTTCTTCTTTTAAGACCCAGAAGCGACCACCCTCCTGCTGCTGATTGACACAACTTTGCATGGGAGTTAAAAGCTCTCAGTTTGCTCCAGGCAATTGCCGGTGATACTTCTATGTACCTTTGTGCATGCCTGGATCACTAGCTGTTAGCTGGCTTCTTCTCTGGTGCCCTTGGAGGACAGTTGGCGTTTCTCCTCTGGTGTCTGCTTTGTTTGTCTACCTTGCTGTCTTTAGTTTGTAGTGGGGCCTGACTAGTGCTCACCCCTCCCACTCCCTATCTAGGGCCAAGCTCTAGGGACATACAGGGTTTAGGGTCCTGCTTTGCGATAGGTGTGGAAACTATATAGGGACGGTAGGGTAGGTAGGGTGTTATTAGATCTGCCTAGAGGTCTCCATTCCCCCTTTCCTTTCCCTAGTGTTTGGGCTTCCTCCCCCTCTTCCCTTTGTGTTGCACTTAGTCTTTCCCACACCTTGTGTGACAGGAAGCTATTTGAGTTCAGATTTTGCCAGAATGGTTTGAGGGTGCCATGTCGCATTGGCAGAGCCCTTGAGGTGTCAGGACACCAGAACCCCCCATAAGTGACCCTATTTTACAAGTTATACCCCAATGAATTCATCTTGGGGTGCAGTGAGCACGTTGACACCACATGTGCCTCAGAAACTGCTATACCAATGGTAAAGAAAGAATAATTACCTTTTTACCACTAAAATGTTGTTTTAGCCCCAAATTTTTACTTTTATAAAGGCTGTAAGGTGGCTAACAGTCACATAGTCGATGAGAGGTATGTATCACAGAGATGGCTGTCCTCTGTGATGTAACCCTGAGTGTTGCTCTAGTGCACGTAAGCACTAAGAGGACTGATTGGTGCACCTGGGACCGTGTTACGGGTAGTTTGGAGAGTTGGGTGGTTCCAGCTACCCACATCCCTCACCTCTGGGTGTGGTTAACAACCTATAAAATGGAGGCCGTTTGTTTGGCACATGGTCTGTGTGTTTGGAGGGAGAAGGCCTCCTGTGTGTTGTTGTCTCCAGACCGAGCCAGGATACTGGACACTACCCAGCCTGTGTGCCCACAGGACTGGTTAAGCAGAGACCTGCTTAAAGGACACTTTACTTTGTTTGCCTGAACTAAAGGCGGTTTATTTCCTTTTTGCTTTTTGGTTTATGAAGTAATAAACCAACATGGACTTTTAAAGGCACACGCTTCCTTTTTGCTTCCCGTCGCACCCAGGTGAGTAAAAACCCTACAATTGGTGTTAAAAGTGGTGGCAGCATTCTCAGCAGATACGTGTGACTGCTAGAAGTAGGACTGAATGTCCTGAGTAAATGCTGGCGCAAGCCAGCAAGCATCGCCAGACCAAATGGAGGACCTGCTGAAACTCCTGGTCCAGTCGCAGCAGCACCAGCAGAAGACCAGCAAGCTGTTGTTACAGCAGATCTAACAGCACCAGCAGGAACAGCGGCAGCAGATGCAGCTTCTGGCAACCGCCATCCAGGGCAGGACGAGCGCTCCAACCACAAGTCCGGCTGATGACTCCCACGTCCGGAAGGTGGTAAGACGGGCATTGCAGAAAATGACCCCAGGGGATGACGTTGAAGCCTTCCTGACGTTGTTTGAAAGGGTCGCCAAGAGGGAGAAACTTCCGCCAGAGCAGTGTACAGAGGTACTGGCGCCATAGTTGATGGGGGAGCCCCAGAAGGCTTAATATGATTTAGCATTGCAGGACGCCAAAGAGTATGGCAAAAAAAAAAAAGAGATTCTGGAGCGCTTGGGGGTAACAATGATGATCAGGGCGCAGCGTATCACCGGGACAAACCCCCTCGCTCTCAAATGTTTGACCTTTTGCACTTGGTCCAGAAGTGGCTGCAGCCGGAGTCATCTATGCCTGTGCAGATGGTAGTGCGAGTGGTGATTGACAGGTTTGTGCAATCCCTGCCGAGGCCAATACAGACTTGGGTTGCCCAGGGTGATCCCCAAAATGTCAATGAACTGATTGGACTCGTCGAGAGATACCAGGGGGTTGAGGGTTCTTTGGGAAGACAGCCGACTCCATACTGGGGGTCCCAACAGGGGGGCGGAGGCCCAAAAGGGGGTGGAGCATCCAAGGTCCAAAGGGGTGGGGGAGGTAATGCCCAAGGTCCCTATGGGTGATTTCATTTTCTGGAGGTGCCACAGCCCAGGCCACATAGCCGCCCATTGTCCCCTGACCCCTGAGCAGATGGACTGCAGCGTAGGACGCCGCTGTTCATATTATGCATATCCGGTCTGCAGTGTGAACTGTCCACCCAGTGAGGGGCCTCAAGCATGTCCTGTAAAGGTGAATGGTTTGCAAGTAACAGCACTACTAGAATCCGGGAGTCTGGTAACCCTTGTGAGGGCCACACTTCCTCTCCAACTGATCCCTGGGGAAAAAAGTCAGTGTACGGTGCATTCATGGTGATGCTAAGGACTACTGTAGCACCCTGAGGATTCGGCTGCTACAGGGGTATTACACCTCAAGCCAGAGGTGTGATATTCCACTCCCGGGTAAGGATGGAGTGTGGAACTGAGCTCAGTAGGCTGCATGCACTACATACATCCCATTTCCGGGGGACAGACCAATGGTACTCCCACTAGAGAAATGTGCAGGTACGATAGTGTCTGTCCCTGGCTGGAGTGGGAGGGGGGTGGAACATCCCAGTAGTGTAGGGGCAGATAGGGGGAGCAGTCTGGGTAGTGCTAGGAGCTCATTGGGTGCTGGTCACCTGAGCTCACACATAGAGGGAGTATATAAGGTGGGAACCATCTTAGATCAGGGTCAGTCAGTCTGTCAGTCTTTGGTAGAGTGAGTCAGAGGAAGAGAGCAGAGGAGGAGAGCAGCTCCAAGGCCCAGAGAGAGAGAGGAGAAAGAAGGACCCAGAGGGGGAGAAGAGAGAACTCCAAGAACCCAAGATTAGATCAGAGGGTGAAGAGTTGGCACAAGGGTACCGGATCCCAAGCTGGTGGAGGGCCCTAATCCTTAGCCAGAGACCGGAGGTCGTGGGCAGGATCTGCCACGACCACCCACTAAATCCACCCGGAAGGCAAACCAAGAATAGGGTCAGGGAACCCAGAGACAAGGGTTTACCAACAAGAGGCCCGAGGGAGCCGGACTTAGGTGGATCCCTGGTGGGGAAGGCCAGAGAGAAGGACAAGTCAGAAAGGGAGCTCAGGACCACGCTCCAGAATCACCTGGGGGTTGGCCGAGTCCAGGACCTGGTGGACGCAGCACGGCTCGGGCGGTCACTCAAGGCCGGAGTGACCAGAACAACAGCAGTAAGTAAAAACCCTGAACTGCACAGCCCGACTCGGAGTCTTATTACCACTCTCACTGCACCACCACAACCACCACCCTCTACAACTGACCCCCTGAGGCTATACCCCTCCCGTTGGGGGTTATACTACCTGAGCTGCACACACACCACCAGCCTCAGCGGACCCTGCTGCAGCGGCGGCCGTAGTGACCGCAAATCAACGGGTGGCGTAGTCGACACTAAAGAACATCCAGTAACATCTGTAGGACTGCCACACACTGAGCTTGACACCCTGGGCACGGACCGGGTCACCGCCACTCGGAGACTACAACCCCCATCTGATCCGGCTCCGGGTATCCCCCAAACAACACTGGCCCAGGGGGCGCGTCACTACCCCATGGCCAGAGTGGACATTGAAATGGCCCAGGGTACTGAGTCTCACAAGGTCGGCGTCGTTCAGGACTTGTTGCACCCCATTATTATAGGCCGGGACTTTTGTTTATTTTGGGATCTGTGGGGGAAGGGTTCAGGGTTCACTGGCTCGGATAAGAAACCAGTTAACCCTGAAGAGGTATCACCACACCCAGAGTCAGACGGGTTTCCCTTTTGTGTCCTTGTGGGGGGTGAGGAGGTATTGGCTCGGATGTCACCGGGAAATATTAAAGTATTGCAGGTCCTGTCCTATGTGTCAGTTAACCGCCCCCATCATCGAGTGAATTGCTATGGACTTGGTCGGTCCCTTAAGTCAGCTCGTGGTAATCAATATATATTGGTCATCTTGGACTATGCCACCCGCTATCCTGAAGCGATCCCTCTGAGAAACTCCACTGCCAAGAGTATAGCTCACGAGTTGGTCCATGTTTTCTCCTGGACAGGGTTGCCAAAGGAGATCCTGACCGACCAGGGAACACCCTTTATGAGTAAGGTGATGAGGGAATTGTGCAAGGTCCTGCAAATCTCCCAACTGAGAACATCAGTATACCATCTTCAGACAGATGGCCTCTTGGAGAGGTTCAACAAAACTCTGAAGGCCATAGAAAAGGATAGGAGAGACTGGGACTGTCTCCTGCCGTATCTGTTGTTCTCAATCCAAGAGGTTTCACAGGCCTCTACTGGGTTCTCGCCATTTGAACTCCTGTATGGCCAACATCCACGGGGTCTTCTGAACGTAGCAAAGGAAACCTGGGAAGCCGAGGTCACACCCGACAGGAGCGTCATCGAGCACGTTGCCCTGATGCAGGAGAGGATTGCATAGGTGATACCCATCGTAAAAGAACATCTCCTCCAGGCACAGGAGGCACAGGCCAGGGTCTACAACCAGTCAGCCAGAGTGCGGTAGTTCAATCCTGGTGACAAAGTTCTCGTGTTGATTCCTCCGTGGAAAGTAAGATCTTGGCCAAGTGGCAAGGGCCGTATGAAGTGGTGGAAAAGGTTGGTGAAGTGAATTACAAGATTCATCAACCAGGACGACGTAAGCCATACCAGATATACCACGTCAACCTCATCAAGCTGTGGCAAGACAGAGAGGCTGTTGAAGCTCCATGCTTGCTGGTCAAACCAGAAGGTGACGATGGAGGAGTCGCAATAGCGGAGACGCTAATGAAGGCCCAAAAACAGCAGTGTCGGGAGTTGCTGCAGAAGAATAGGGATCTGTTCTCGGAATTGCTGGGCTGCACAAGGGTCATAGAACATGGGGTTCTGACGGAGCCACATGTGTGGGTGAACTTGAAGCCCTATCGGATACCTGAGGCCCGACGAGAGTTGATCTCCAAAGAGGTGGCTCATGTACTGAAACTCAGGGTCATTGAAGAATCCAAGAGCGGTTGGTTGAGTCCGATTGTCTTGGTCCCAAAGCCCAATGGTGAATGGAGATTCTGTAATAACTATCGGAAGTTGAATGAGGTCTCCAAATTTGACGCATATCCCATGCCACGTGTCAATGAGCTGATCGAGAGACTTGGGCGAGCAAATTACATAACCACCTTGGATTTGATGAAGGGATATTGGCAGATCCCCATGGCACAGGGAGCCAAGGAGAAGACTGCGTTTTCTACGCCAGACGGATGCTTCCAGTATGTCCGGATGCCGTTTGATCAAACCCCAAATTAGTAAAGTGGAGGCAATCCAAACCTGGTTGAGACTGCTGTCAAAGAAGCAAGTTAGAGCCTTCCTAGGGATCGTGGGATACTACAGGAGGTTCATACCAAACTATGTCATGATGGCCTCACCCCTGACTGACTTCCTTAAGGGGACAAAATCAGCTATGGCCAAGTGGACTGCAGAGGCGGACACGGCCTTTCTAGAAATGAAAGTGGTTCTGTGTAGGCAACCGGTTCTAGTTGCCCCCGACTTTAAGAAAGAATTTATACTTCAAACAGAAGCCTCAGATGTCGGTTTATGAGCCGTCCTTTCCCAGGAAATACACGGGGAGGAGCACCCTGTTCTCTACCTGAGTAGAAAGCTGTTCTCATGCGAGAGGAATTATTCGGTCATAGAGAAGGAGTGCTTGGCCATAAAGTGGACAGAGGACACTTTATGGTACTATCTGTTAGGACGGAAGTTTAGATTGGTATCCAACCATGCCCCACTCAGGTGGATGAGGGAAACAAAGGGGAAAAATGCTAGGGTCACTCACTGGTTCTTAGTCCTACAAGATTTCAACTTCCATATAGAACATAGAGCAGGGAAGCTACATGGTAATGCCGATGCCCTCTCGAGAATCCCCTGTCTGGTAGTAGAAGTTGCCAAGTCCCACGGCTTTAGGCAGAGGGAGGAGATATTTAAGGTGGCTAATGGCCGCATAGTTAATGGGAGGTATGTGATGTAACCCGGAGTGTTGCTCTAGTGCATGTAAGCACTAAGAGGACTGATTGGTGCACCTGGGACCGGGTTACGGGTAGTTTGGAGAGTTGGGCAGGTCCAGCTACTCACATACCTCACCTCTGGGTGTGGTTAACAACCTATAAAATGGAGGCCATTTATTTGGCACATGGTCTGTGTGTTTGGAGGGAGAAGGCCTCCTGTCTGTTGTTGTCTCTAGACCGAGCCAGGATACTGGACGCTACCCAGCCTGTGTGCCCACAGGACTGGTTAAGCAGATAATTCCTTAAAGGACACTTTACTTTGTTTGCTTGAACTAAAAGCAGTTTGTTTCCTTTTTGTTTTTTCGGTTTATGAAGTAATAAGCCGACATGGACTTTTAAAGGAACATGCTTCCTGTTTCCCTCTCATCGCAGTCGCTCCCAAGTGAACAAAAACCCTACAAGGCTAATAAGAAAAGATGGACCTCACAGTTTGTTTTGCAATTGTGAGTGCGTCAATACCCTACATGTAATAGGGAACTTCTTTTCAGGCACAGTGGAAAGCTCAGAAGGGAAGAAGCGCCATATTGTAGTGCAGATTTTGCCGATATGGCTTGCGTGTGCCGTGACCCACAGTGAAAGCCCCTGAGGTGACAGAACAGCAGAACTCCTCTATAAGTGACCTATTTAAGAAACTACACCTCTCAATGAATTCATCTAGGGGTGCAGTGATCATATTGACACCACAGGAGTGTCACAGAATTTTATGCCATTGGGCAGTGAAGAAAAAATAATTACATTTTTAACACAAAAAAATTGTTTTAGCCCCAGATTTTACATTTTCACAAGGGGAAATGGGTAAAAATGGCACCAAAATGTTTCACCCAATTTCTGCTGAATGTGTAAATACCCCATATTTGGCTGTACAGTACTGCTTAGCCACATTGCAGGGCTCGGGAGGGAAGGAGCGCTATTTGACTCTTGGAGCACAGATTTTCCTAGAATAGATTGCAGACTCCATATACAGAGCCCCTAAGTGCCAGAATCCCCCCTCAATTGACCCCATTCTGGAAATTACACCCCTCTGGGAATTTATCTACAGGTGTAGTGATGATTTTGATTCAACAGGTGTTTTCCAGAAACGAGCAGCAATGGATGTTGCTAATAGAGATGAGCGGTGTTCGACTCGAACTGTTCGCCAATCTCAAATTCGAGCTGTTTTGGGCGGTGTTCAAGCCGTTCAACGAACCCGAACGATTTGAAAAAAATCCGGCTGTTCGAGGTTATGTTCGATAACTGTTTGTGCACCAAAATCGTGACTGGATTTTTTCACAGTAATGCTAATAATCAATGTTAATACACAGTTTGAGTGTACAGCAGGGCGGGGGGAGGGGCATGGGATGGATCTCTGCAGAAATAATGAAGATCTCCATTTTTTTTTTCTCTTTCCCGCATTTACAGTGGGGAGGTGCTGTCTGTCAGCTTATCAGCAGCGCACACATGGAGCGAAGTACTTTTTTTCACACAAGCAAGGGCATGTGTCATTGGCTGTGTATGTCACATGTCCTTGCCCTATAAGACCCAGCCATTTTCCCCGTCGCCACCATTTTCTCACTGCTGCAGCTGAGTGTTAGACGGCACTGCTGCTGCTGTTAGCGCTATATTGTGTAACTGTGAATTGCAAGAGAATTTTCTCTTAAATAGACAGAAAGGTTTAGGGAGTAGGGACTAGTTTGTAACTGCAGCCCTTTTGAGGGCTAGGTTCAGCAGTTCCTAGCACTTTTAGCAGGCAGGTCTGTGCTCTTAAATAGACAGATAGGTTGGGAGTAGTGACTAGTTGTAATTCCAGCCCTTTTGAGGGCTAGGTTACATCAGTTCCTATCACTTATTGCCAGGCAGGTCTGTTTTAGTGCTGTGCAAGTGTTTTTCACAGCATTTGGCTAAATCTAGCTAAGCAAATCCTTTTGGGCCTCTTGCAGTGTGTGTTAGTCAGTGGAGTAGCCTATCTGTGTTGCAAGCTACACCACCTGTGTATGTAATACAATTTTTTTACTGCACCTAGCCAAGTAAAACCTTTTGGGCATATTAGCAGTGTGTGGTACTCATTCTATTAGGCCATCTATACTAAGCTCCACCAGCTTTCAAATTACTAATAATTTTTAGCTGCATCTTGCCTGGAAAATAATTTTGGGCCTGTAGCAGTGTGTGGTCCTCATTCTATTAGGCCATCTATACTAAGCTCCACCAGCTTTCAAATTACTAATAATTTTTAGCTGCATCTTGCCTGGAAAATAATTTTGGGCCTGTAGCAGTGTGTGGTACTCATTCTATTAGGCCATCTATACTAAGCTCCATCAGCTTTCAAATTACTAATAATTTTTAGCTGGATCTTGCCTGGAAAATAATTTTGGGCCTGTAGCAGTGTGTGGTACTCATTCTATTAGGCCATCTATACTAAGCTCCACCAGCTTTCAAATTACTAATATTTTTTAGCTGTATCTTGCCTGGAAAATAATTCTGGGCCTGTAGCAGTGTTTGGTACTCATTCTATTAGGCCATCTATACTAAGCTCCACCACCTGTGTATCTAATAAAATTGTTTTACTGCTTCTAACCCAGCCAATCCTATTGGGCTAGTACCACAATTTGGCCACTCAGCTCTGTTCGGTTTCCATCCATCGTTTTTTGTGCAAACAACTCCAGAGTTGTCAATTAGTTAACCACCAAAATGAGTGGCAAAAGGCCTGCTGCTGGTGGAAAGGGGAATAGGCATGTTGGGAAGGGAAAAAAAGGTTGTGTCCGTGGGGTAGGTGTTAAAGCAACAGTAACATCTGCAGAAGAAAGACCATCTTCCAGCCAAACTAAGATGTCTACTTCTTTTAGTTGACAATGTGATATGATCCCTTTCTCACGGCCATGCCCATCGCTACAAATTCCAGATGAGGCACAAAAACAGCAGGTGCTTCAACGGATATCAAGTGCTCCTTTAAGTGGGCTCTCCTCCACATCAACTTCAACATCACAAATACTCCAGTCCTCAGAGGTGTCACCCCAATTGCACTTGCTTCCTCACAGCTCCCAAGTTTCCAGCTGCCCGTCTGAGTATGGGGTAGAACAGATGGTTGAGTCTGCAGAGCTGTTTACTCATACTATAGCCTGGGAATCAGAGGTCGGCTCCAGAGCTTCTGTGAATCCAGACGAGGAAATGATCTGCACTGATGCCCAGAATCTTTATGAGTCGGATCCAGGACCAGATGAAGAAGGTTCTGAGCATAATGTAGACCCTCGTTCCCAAACTGTAACTCCTGTTGGTGGAGACAATGAGGAAGACGATGATGAGACTCAAATACCTGATTGGAGCGACAACTTGAGTTTTTTGTCAGGGCAGGAAGAGGTTGGCTCTGAGGACGACGGGTGTGAGAACACACAGGGTGATGATGACGAGGTTGCAGATCCCACTTACTGTGAACCCACGGTCAGCCAGTCGATGAGGTCAGCAGAGGAGGTGGAGGAGGATGCTAGTGACGGCGAGGTCAGGTTGCACCTTCCTGGACAGAGACGTAGTACTGGAAGAACGTCAACAACTGCATCCTCAAACACAACTCTGCCTCTGACCACAAGTCGTGGTGGCTCTTCAGGTCGCATGGGTTCTAAGCCTTGCATAGCCTGGACATTTTTCAGATCGATAAGGATGACCCAACTCGTATTATCTGTAACATTTGTCACCAAAAGCTAAGTAGAGGCCAAAAAATCCATAGTTTGAGTACTTCATGCATGAACCGTCACATTGATATGAAGCATAAGTTGCAGTGGGAAGCTCACTGTGCTACAATGCGGCCTAGCGGGCCGGGCCAACCACCGTCTGCCCCATCTTGTGCATCCGCGGCCTCTTCATCCTCTGTGACTGGGGGGACAGCAGTCACACCTGTTTTGGGATGCAGACCTGCCACCTCTTTACCCGCAACAGCCAGTGTGATTGGCAGGTCATCATTTCATTTGGAAGTGGAAACACCAGTTGGTGTTGAGCGCTCTCCGACATCGAGAGCACCACCTTTGGATCAAGGCAACCTAACTTTCCGCCTGCATCTTCCTCTCAGACAGGCAGTTTGCCGGGGACACCCTACTTAACCCCGTCTAAGCACAACAGCCAGTCCTCGGTCCCTCAGATGTGGACAAGTAAAAGACCATTTCCTCCTAGCCATGAGAAAGCTAAGAGGTTGAATTTCACCATCTGCAAGCTCTTGGCTACAGAAATGCTGCCTTTCCGCCTGGTGGACACAGAGGATTTTCGAGACCTTATGTCCGTCGCAGTGCCCCAGTACCAGATGCCCAGTCGGCATTACTTCTCAAAGAAAGGTGTGCCTGCACTCCACCAGCATGTCGCACACAACATCACCACTTCTTTGAGAAACTCTGTGTGTGACAGGGTGCATTTCACCACAGACACTTGGACGAGTAGGCATGGACAGGGGCGTTACATGTCGCTGACTGGGCACTGGGTAACTATGGTGACAACAGGACAAGGGGCTGCTGTCCAAGTCTTGCCGTCCCCACGAGTTGTGCATCAATCCTCTTTATCTTGAAGTTCCTCCACTGCTTCTGCCTCCTCAACCTCCTCTCGGTCCTCCACCTGCACCCAAAGCCTGTCTGGTCATGCCACCCGCTTTCTAACTGCGCAGAAGGGATCCTGCACACCTCCTTACTATGCTGGCAGCAGGGCTCAACGGCATCAGGCAGTTTTTACTTTGAAATGTCTGGGAAATGTGAGTCACACAGCTGAGGAGTTGTGGTCAGCTCTGGAGAACCAGTTTCATGAATGGTTGTCTCCACTGGACCTGCAACCAGGGAAGGCCGTGTGCGACAATGCTGCAAACCTGGGTGCGGCCCTTCGCCGGGGCAATGTCACACACGTGCCTTGTATGGCTCACGTGTTGAACCTGGTTGTCCAGCAATTTTTAGCCCACTATCCCTGACTAGATGGCCTTCTGCAGAGGGCACAGTCGCTGTGTGCTCACTTCCACCGTTCGCATCCCGCAGCTCAGCGACTTACATCTCTACAGAAGTCGTTGGGCTTGCCACTTCACCGGCTGAAATGCGATGTGCCAACATGGTGGAATTCAACTCTGCACATGTTGCAGCGACTGTGGCAGCACCGACAAGCCCTGGTGCAATACGTTCTGATTTATAGCCTGGGCCAACGAGATCCAGAGGTGCGGCAAATCACGCTGGAGGAGTGGTCTCAGATCAGGGACCTATGCACCCTTCTGCACAGTTTTGAAATGGCGACGAAGATGTTTAGTGCTGACGATGCCATTATCAGCATGACTATTCTGGTGATTTACATGCTGGAGCACATGTTAAACAGAATTCGGAGTCAGGTGGTGGGACAAGAGGAGGTGGAGGAAGTAGAGGAGGAGGAAGTTGTATGCGGAAGGGCTAACATCTGCAAGGTCCAGACGGTCGGCAGCACCAAGGCGGCAGGCATGGGAGAGTGGGGGAGAGGGATTAACCAGGGCGCATGGTAGCAGCCAAACTAGTGAGGAAGGTGCAGGAGCCCAGGAAGAAGTGGAGGACGAACTGGCGATGGGCATGGAAGACTCATCAGATGAGGGAGACCTTGATCACATTTCTGTTGTGCGAGGTTGGGGGGAGAGGGCAGAGGAAGGAAGCATGATTCTTACCTCGCCACCAACACAACAAGGACTTGGTGCTCCTGGATGCGCAAGACACATGAGTGCCTTCTTGCTGCACTACCTGCAACATGACCCTCGAATTGTCAGAATTCTAAATAATCCTGACTATTGGGTAGCCACACTCTTAGATCCCCGGTACAAAAGTAAATTTGCCGAATTAATTCCTGCCATAGAAAGGGATTCACGCATGCAGGAGTATCAGCAGAGACTGTTGCATAATCTTACATGTGCTTTTCCACAAAACACCAGTGGTGCACGTAGTGAATCTCACAGTTCTAACTTGCCAACCGTGGGACTGTCGAGTCTTCAGCACTCAAAGCGTAACAAAAACACAGTATCTGCTGGTAACAGCAATTTTGCAGAATCCTTTCACCACTCTTTTTAGCCCATCCTTTGCAAGGCCACAGGAGACAAGAAGTCTGACATATAGTCAACGCCTAGAGACGATGGTACAGGAGTATCTCCAAGTGAACATCGAAGCCATGACTGTGTCACTGGACCCTTGCTCTTTTTGGGCTTCCAATCTGGATAAATGGTCGGAGCTCGCCACCCACGCCTTGGAGATCTTGTCATGCCCCGCAGCCAGCGTTCTCTCTGAACGTGTGTTCAGCGCTGCTGGTGGTGTGCTGACAGATAAGCGCACGCGGCTGTCCACTAACAATGTAGACAGACTTACGTTCATAAAGATGAACAAATCATGGATCCGCAAGGACTTTTCTACCCTTGTGTCATCCTGGGGAGAGTAAAAGCTTGAGGATTTGGTAAAATCACCTCACCAACCGTTTTAAGCAACTCTGGGGCAATTGAGTGGTGTCTGTGCCCCAAATTTTTGGAAAAAATGGAGACTCTTTTTGGAGTCCCCTTGCTGTGTTTTACGTGACGTTGGCATCGTCAATTACAGGTGGGTTGGGTCTCTTCCCCCCCCCCCTTTTAACCATAAGAAACTACATACACTATGGCTTGGGGTAACACAGATGGATGAGTCTGTGCAGAATGAGTGTGTCCCATAATCTTTGGGGTGGTTCCTTGCTGATGTTATGCATTTATTAAATATAGCTTGGAACTGGTATCTTGATAATGGCGTTCCATCAATGTGTGATAGGAAGAAATTACTTTGTGATCTGATGGTTATATATGTTTTTACTATTGTTACCCGACTCAGCGTACCATTTGTGGGTTGTAGAAGTACCCAAGTGCCCCTGCCCACTGGAACCGTTTTCGATTTGCGTATGCGTAGACGTATAGCATTATTGGCTATGACTACGTCCTGGTGTAATAAGCCCCCACTGGTGTTAATTTTGGATTGAGGGACTAATTTGCTTATGCATAGTGTAGCACCCTGAGGATTCGGCTGCTACAGGGGTATTGCACCTCAACCCAGAGGTGTGATATTCCACTCCCGGGTAAGGATGGAGTGTGGAACTGAGCTCAGTTAGCTGCATGCACTACACACATCCCATTTCCGAGGAACAGACCGATGGTACTCCCACTAGAGAAATGTGCAGGTACGACAGTGTCTGTTCCTGGCTGGAGTGGGAGGGGGGTGGAACATCCCAGTAGTGTAGGGGCAGATAGGGGGAGCAGCCTGGGTAAAGCTAGGAGCTCATTGGGTGCTGGTCACCTGAGCTCACACATAGAGGGAGTATATAAGGTGGGCACCATCTTAGATCAGGGTCAGTCAGTGGTCAGTCAGTTGTCAGTCAGCCAGTCAGACAGTCAGACAGTCTGTCTGAGAGCCTAAGAAGCAGAGCAGAGGAGAAGGAAGAGAGACCCAGAGGCGCAGAGGGGACCCCAAGATCCCAAAATAAGGACAAAAGGGTGAAGGGTCGGCAACAGGGTACCGGATCCCAAGCTGGTGGAGGCTACAGCACTAATCCTCAGCCAGAGACCGGAGGTCGTGGGCAGGATCTGCCACGACCACCCACTAAATCCACCCGGAAGGCAGACCAAGAATAGGGTCAGGGAACCCAGAGACAAGGGTTCACCAACAAGAGGCCCGAGGGAGCCGGACTTAGGTGGATCCCTGGTGGGAACGGCCAGAAGAAGGGAGAGTCAGAAAGGAGCTCAGGACCACACTCCGGAGTTGCCTGGGAGTTGACCGAGTCCAGGACCTGGTGGACGCAGCACGGCTCGGGTGGTCACTGCTGTACACAGTGACCCGAGATCTTACAGCCCGAGGACGTGCTGTGATTTACCAGGGGGGAATGTAGCACCCTGAGGATTCGGCTGCTACAGGGGTATTGCACCTCAGCCAGAGGTGTGATATTCCACTCCCGGGTAAGGGTGGAGTGTGGAACTGAGCTCAGTTAGCTGCATGGCGTCAACTTTGGCGTAGTCGGCAGGATAACGTGCCCGCAACAACCGGGTACTGCGTGCCTGAAGAAAAGTTCACCGTTACCTCAAAAAGAAGTCTCCTGCCGGTTCCGGAGGGTCCCCGCCAACGGACCCCATCACAGGTCGTTTCCCGCCGGTTGTCCGCCATTTGCAGCTTTTTCCCGCCATCCATGGAGTTTCCCGCCACTGGGAGACGATTCCCGCCATTTCCGAAGATTTCCCGCCTTGGAAGAGCGGACGCCATTATGGGCGTGCCAGAGGGTGGCAAAAGGCCACCTCCCATCGTGGGCCAGGTCGAAGAATGGCGCCAAAAGCGGAAACCGCGCCCACCAACAGAGACTGTGATGCTGGAAGTGTCCATCAGCGTGAGAGAACTGCCTCTGGAACTGAAGTTGCCCCGGGACCACCCTCAATGTGGGCGGAGACAGAACAAGAGAACGAAGATGGGTGCAGCCTGGAGGAGTCTGGAGAGAGCGCACCCGGAGACAAGACGTCTGGAGGAGAGTCCAGAGAGAGCGTACCCGGAGATGGAGGGAGAGACAGGCAGCACCGACCCAGTGGTCAGGAGCCTGCTGCAAGCAACAACCCCACTAGGCTTAGTGGAGATCCTGGCACAGCTCCCCCGAGACCGGGAGTGTGCACAGACCGCGCTGGAGGGCCTCGCACGGAGGATGGCCCGGGTGCAGCGGGAGACGTTGGCGGAGTGGAGCCGAGAGATGGCCCAGCAGACCGGAACCCGTCAGCGGAGCACGCCACCCGAGACGAGGAGACAGACCGCCTCTGAGGATGGCGCAGGAGGAATGAAGGCAGGAGACGGCGCCGAGAAGGGAGCTGAATGGACGGAGGCAGGTAAAGGGGACGTCTCTACCCCGAGCCGGGAAACCGCGCGCCTGCCCCAGCTCCCCGTCGCAGAGCCCGAAGTTCCCCCTGCCGTGCCCGTCGCTGCATCGTCACCGTGCCAGACTAGGCCTCAAGTAGAAGCCGCGGCCGCGACCCCTGTGACGTCACACGCCTCGACCCTGAGCGCGACCAAACAGGAAATACCATCGGCCTGGTCGCAAGGCCTAGTACCCCCGGGCGCCGCTATTCCAACAGCGCCCCCTACCTCCGCGGAGCCACCGGCCTGGTCGCAGGGCCGAGTAACCCAGGGCGCCGCCGTTCTTACGGTGCCCTTTGCCTTTAGGGTGCCCCAAGCCTGGTCGCAAGGCCTGGTCGACCCGGGCGCCGCTACCATCAACGCGCCCTCAACATCTAGAGTGCCGCACCTGGGTGAAGACCTGTTCGCCCAGCATACGTGCCCGGATGGGCAGCCCTTTGTATGGCCCCAGGAGTATATTCAGCTGGAACTCCAGAGAGCAAGGCCCATGTGCGAACCCCTGATTCCGGCTCCGAAGCCCGTAAAGAGGACCTCGCCCCCGCTGGAGGAGGCACAGTTTGAGTGTTACCCCACCGGAGAAGACCTCATGGGGTTCACTCAGGAGACTCGGGCGGCCGCAGCGGAGCGTGCAGAGTGCTGCTGGCAGCAGCTCGAGGTCTTCGAGAGGGAGCGGAGAGAGAGGCGGGTCCGGGAACAGCAAATGCAGATAAGGAGCGCGGATCAGAAGAGCCGGACCAGGAGGAAACCCCGTGCAGCTCATGGTCCCCGTGCCACCGGGACTGTGATAAAATTCAATATGCAGCACGGATGGGGCTTTATTAGAGACCATCAGACCCCCGGCGACGTCTTTGTAACCCGCAGAGACGTAGAAAGCCATCTGCCGGAGGGACACAGAGGTCGTGACCTGTACGTAGGGGACGAGGTCACCTTCACCCGGCACAAGTGTGCCAAAGGACCCTACGCCCTCCATGTGCATCGCCTGACGGAGGAGGAGCTGCGGTGTGAGGAGGAGCAAGAGGACCCGGACAGGTCTGAAGAATCTAAAGAAGGAGCAGGAGGACGCCGTCGTTGAAGTACGGTAGAGAGAGACTGTACATAGTTACCCGTCAGGGTATAAGAACTGTTCTAGTTAAAATATAGTCCCCGTTGGGACCAGCAGATTGAACTGAAACCCGTGTGTCCCTATTCCCACTGACCGAGGACTGAGAGCGGTCATTCCTCCCTAATACCTGGCCGAGGACTGAGAGCGGCCATATTCCCTTGTATATAGTTGCGCTTCCTAAAGCGCCCCCTACCGGTTTTATAGGAAACTGTTTTCTTCCAAGAGAGACTGTCGCACCTTACCCGGTCACAAGTTGCACCGTGGCCGGAGGAACAAGAATGTTATTTATGAAAAGTTTTATATGAAAAATTTGATAGCTGATAATATATATGATGTTTTATATGTTGATGTTTATGAAAAAAAAAAAAAAAAATTGTATGTTTTGATGTTTTGTTATCTTACAGCCCGAGGACGTGCTGTGGTTTACCAGGGGGGAATGTAGCACCCTGAGGATTCGGCTGCTACAGGGGTATTGCACCTCAACCCAGAGGTGTGATATTCCACTCCCGGGTAAGGATGGAGTGTGGAACTGAGCTCAGTTAGCTGCATGCACTACACACATCCCATTTCCGAGGAACAGACCGATGGTACTCCCACTAGAGAAATGTGCAGGTACGACAGTGTCTGTTCCTGGCTGGAGTGGGAGGGGGGTGGAACATCCCAGTAGTGTAGGGGCAGATAGGGGGAGCAGCCTGGGTAAAGCTAGGAGCTCATTGGGTGCTGGTCACCTGAGCTCACACATAGAGGGAGTATATAAGGTGGGCACCATCTTAGATCAGGGTCAGTCAGTGGTCAGTCAGTTGTCAGTCAGCCAGTCAGCCAGTCAGACAGTCTGTCTGAGAGCCTGAGAAGCAGAGCAGAGGAGAAGGAAGAGAGACCCAGAGGCGCAGAGGGGACCCCAAGATCCCAAAATAAGGACAAAAGGGTGAAGGGTCGGCAAAAGGGTACCGGATCCCAAGCTGGCAGAGGCTACAGCACACCTAAGCCAGGAACCGGAGGTCGTGGGCAGGATCTGCCACGACCACCCACTAAATCCACCCGGAAGGCAAACCAAGAATAGGGTCAGGGAACCCAGAGACAAGGGTTTACCAACAGGAGGCCCGAGGGAGCCGGACTTAGGTGGATCCCTGGTGGGGAAGGCCGGAGAGGAGGACAAGTCAGAAAGGGAGCTCAGGACCACACTCCGGAGTTGCCTGGGAGTTGACCGAGTCCAGGACCTGGTGGACGCAGCACGGCTTGGGTGGTCACTGCTGTACACAGTGACCCGAGCAACACCAGTAAGTAAAACCCTGGAACTGCATTTTATGCCTCTGAGTCTCCTTGCTGCACCTTCACAATCACCATCCTCCACGGCTGACCCCCTGAGGCTATACCCCTCCCGTTGGGGGTTATACTACCAAAGCTGCACACATACCAACAGCCTCAGCGGACCCTGCTGCAGCGGCGGCCTTTTGACCGCAAATCAACGGGTGGCGTAGTCGACACAAAGAACTCTAATAACATCTGTAGGACTGCCACACACTGAGCTTGACACCCTGGGCACGGACCGGGTCACAGCCACTCGGAGACTACAACCCCCATCTGATCCGGCTACGGGTATCCCTAACAACATGGCCCAGGGGGCGCGTCACATAGCGCCCCGAAGAAGGCGATCACAAATACAGTAGACAGTAGTGTTTCTTCGAATTGTGAGTATCATGTTAATGGTGTTAGGGATATGATGTGAGAAATCAGTTTTAGTGACACGGGAAGGGACGTCTACACTCCTGACTTGGCTGACCCCTTTTCCACCCTTTTATGGATTGTCTGATGATGAATCTTTTTGTCACATGTCCCCAATTCAGTAGTTGGAAGTGAAATGCTACTCCAGTCAGCCACCACTGCGCTAACGCCCCTGATAATGCCCCTCATCATTAGCTGGTGGAGAAATTCTATGGTGACTTCTAATCTGGCTTGTTCACATTGGTCAACCCGTCTGCCTGCTACTAGTCGTGTCCACTGTTCCCATGCCTTACCGTATGCTTGCCACATCGACGGGCAACTGACGCTCTGATTAATGGCATCAACTATTCTCCACTAGATCCCATAGGGAGGCTGGGCAACTGTTGCCCGATGGGTGGGCGTTGGGGAGGAGCTCTGTGAAAATCTGCCAATTGAATTGTGATAAAGCGTTAGCAGCAGTGTTAGACCCCTCAGCATCGTGGCTAGCGCGGACCCATACATTGTGTTTTAGGCACAGGAATGCTAGCCGGCGTAGTAGGCCTAGCACTGGGAGAGACGATGATGCCATATTATTAATGAAGTGCGCTAGGCTGGTGTTTTTTGTTATGAAGAGTATATTTTTGTTCGCCAGGCGTGCGCCCCATATTTCTATTGCTACCACTATGGGAAACAATTCCAGGACTGTCTGTTTTTTTGTCAGCACTTGTTCTGCCCAATACGGAGGCCATAAGCTTGTGCACCATTGGTTATTTAGTATCGCTGCATATCCGCCTGATTCTGCCGCCCCGGTGAATAATCTTAGTTGAATGTTGGACTGTTCTGCTGACATAAATAATGTGTGACCGTTGAATGATTATAAGAAGGTTTTCCACACCTCTAAGTCCGCCCGTAGCTGCCTGCTGATTCTGATTGCATGACTCGGTTTAGATGCCCCTTTTGTTGCGGGCGATAAATGAAGAGAAAAAATCCTTCTGACTGGCATCACCCGGCTCGCAAACACGAGGAGACCTAGTAATACTTGCATCTGCTGTAGTGTTACTTTCCATACTGCGCAAAAACCCTAGATCAGGTGTAATGTTTTGGTATTTTTTTCCCATGGGAGGCGGAACAACCTTGCTGTGGTGTCGATTTCGATGCCTAAGAACGATTTTTTTTAGTTGTGGGGCCTATGTTTTTGGTTGGGCATAATGGGACTCCAAACCGACGGGAGATGTTTGTGAATTCGTTGAGTAAGGGGCAGTGAAAGTGGATGACCAATCGCCACATGCCAGAAAAAGAAAGGAAAAAATCAGCTCACCCACCTAGAAGATCAACAGCACGGAGCCAGGAGTGCTACCAGATGAACATGAGGAACCAGGAAGATCCAGCTGAACAAATCTTCTAAAATCCACTTTTTATTGGGTCATACAAAAAATATTTTAAAAGTCCACCTTGGAGAAGAACAGCAAACGCGTTTCGAACTAAAGGTTCTTAATCATTGCATAGCAAAAAAACAGCAAGGAAGTGGTATTTATATGTCATGTCCTGCTATGCACCTGTTCAAGGCTGAGTTAATCAGAAATTTAAACACACACACCATGTTAAAATCGTATAGCATAGAAACAATGCATATAAATGTAAATAATCCAAAAGAAAAAGAAAAGAAGAAAAAAGGAACATATATATATAATAATAATCTATAAATGATCACTCCTAATGATACATCAAATCATGTCTGATGTTTAAACCCGCTGGTACACGTGTATTTAAAGTATAAATCCACCAACTTTCTCTATTAAGGAGCTTTCTCCTATAATCATCCACCAAATCTCCACCAATCGCCACGGCCTACGGAGGGGCCACCACAGTCTGTGAATCCTTCCTTATTTAGCATAGAGTCTACCAATACTTTGGGCGTATTAGCCCAGCTGTGAAGCAAGCTGCACCGCCTGTGTATCTAATAATAATTTTTAACTGCATCTAGCCTAGGCAGACTGTGGCGACCCCCAACCAAACCCAGACACTCTGCATCTAACCCAGCCAATCATTTGATAGTATTGCTAGCAGCAGAGTCGCATGGGCTCTATGCCTTGCATAGCCTGTGCATTTTTTCAGATCGATAAGGATGACCCAACTCGTGTTATCTGTAACATTTGTCACCAAAAGCTAAGTAGAGGCCAAAAAATCCATAGTTTGAGTACTTCATGCATGAACCGTCACATGGATATGAAGCATAAGTTGCAGTGCAAAGCTCACTGTGCTACAATGCGGCCTAGCGGGCCGGGACAACCACCATCTGCCCCACCTGTGTCATTCTGGGGAGACTAAAAGCTTCAGGATTTTGGAAAATCACCTCACCAACCATTTTAAGCAACTCTGGGACAATTGATGCCACTTAAGTGGTGTCTGTGCCACAATTTTGGGAAAAAATGGAGACTCTTTTTGGAGTCCCCTTGCTGTGTTTTACATGACGTTGCCATCGTCAATTCCAGGTGGGTCGGGTCTCTCCCCCCCCTTTTAACCGTAAGAAACTACATACACTATGGCTTGGGGTAACACAGATGCTTGAGTCTGAAGAGCTGTTTCCTCATACTATGGCCTGGGAAGCAGAGGTCTGCTCCAAAGCTTCAGTGTCTGCTAGTCAGCGGAGTAGCCACCCCTGTAGATCTAATTACAATTTTTTTTTTCAAATTCAAGTTTTTTTTTATTTTTGTGTTGAAAAAGTACGAGAAAATACAATATACATAGTAAAAGGGGTAGTATAACTATAAATCTATGCATAACGACAATACATTGAGGGGTACAGGGAGGGTTTTCCATCAATATCCAGATCAAGCATGTATTTTTCCATATGAAAGATAGAGAAAAAGGGAGCGGACCACGGCAGACTACCAATCAATAGAGTGCGATTATGATCATTGTTGTGCCGACATCACGGATAACTTTAGTTGGGGGCTAGATGGTAGGCGTCAGAGTTTTGCAAATCAATCCAATCCCTCCAAATCACACAGTATCTATCAACATCAGCCGGTGAGATGGTAATCAGATGCTCCATCTTATTAAGGAGGGAAATCTCTGCAAACCATTCCTCCACAGTGGGTGGGTCTCTGCTTTTCCAGTGTCGTGGAATGACATTCTTAGCCGCCTGTATTAGGTAGCTTATTGATGACCTTTTATAACTACGTTTACTTATTGGTAACATTGATAAAAGGAGGGCTTCTGGCGTATTAGGGAGAGTCAAACCAGTTATTTTCTCAATCATGGGAACCACCTTTGCCCAAAATGCATTTATTATAGGGCATGCCCACCATATGTGTGACATTGTCCCTTCCCCCTCCCCACATCTCCAACATTTATCTGAGACCACTGGATACCATCTATGAAGGACTGCTGGTACCCGGTACCATCTAGAGATAATTTTGAAGGTTTCCTGAGCTTTGGACCCTATTGAGGTTTTATGTGTTAGGAAGAAACATTTATCCCATTGTGAGTCAGAATAGGACTTCCCCAGTTCCCTTTCCCATGCACTGCAGAATCCTGGCCTATTGTCAGTTACCTGGGCAAAGAGGAGATTATACAGTAGGGAGATGGAGTGTGTAGGGGGTGACAATGATAGGCTCAATTTTTCAAAGTTTGTGAGATCTCTATGAAGATATGTGCGCTTCTTCACAGTTGAATAGAAGTGTTGTAACTGGCTATATTCAAAATTAGCCTTCGGGGAAGTGGCTCTTCCCTGTAACAAGTCATTGAGGGGGAGCAGCGAAGTATTGGAGATGACATGAGAAAATAATATCGGATGGGATTTATTTGAACCGAGAAATCTATTTGCAGATAGTCCTGGTGGGAAATCTGGATTATCTGAAATCGGGAGCAAGGGGCCCTGGGGGTCGATCGAGGATAAGCTTTTTTTGGGGGATCTCAAAGCCAAAGCAGTGGCATAAGTACTATATGACATGAGGCCAAGAGAGGGGACAATTAAATGGGCGCACCATGGGAGAGTGGTAAGAGCCTTAGGACAAATGGATTGAGCTGTTTTGACCCACAATTTCCCCTCCGAATGATGGAAGAAGTCCAGGATTCTAGCGTGTACTGCTGCCATGTAATACCTTCTACAATCCGGAAGGCTAAGGCCCCCCTTTTGTTTGTGTCGGATCAGAACGTCCCCCCAAATGTGTGGACGCCCACTTGTTCAGATAAATCTGCAAAAGCTACCGCGTAGTCTTTGAGGGGAATTACCACGGGAATGGTTTGGAAGAGGTATAAGAGTTTAGGTAGGATGTTCATTTTTAGTATATTTATTCTGCCGAACCAGGAAAAATCCTTCACCGTCCAAGAAATAAGATCTCTATAGAGTTGTTCAATAAAGGGCCCAAAATTAAGATGAAATAGACGAGAGAGTTCTCTATGAATACGAATTCCTAAGTATTTGATACCCTGTGAGGGCCAGGCAAAGGGAAAGTTGGACTGGATGGAATCCTGTATGGATTTGGGGAGGGAGACATCGAGGGCCTCAGACTTCGCTGCATTGATTTTAAAATTTGACCATGTGCCAAAGTGATCTATTTCAGCCATAACAGCAGTGATGGATATATGTGGTTGAGTGATATATACTAGGACATCATCAGCAAATGCAGAGCACTTGTACTCAGTGCCTCCCACCTCAATCCCCCTAATATTGGGGTTATCGTGAATTGATGAGAGCAGGTGCTCCATCACTAGGATGTAAAAGAGAGGGGACAGAGGACATCCCTGCCTTGTCCCATTGGTGATTATGAAAGGTGATGATAATGTTCCATTTATCTTCAGCCTAGCTGACAGATTGCGATACAGGGCCATGATTTTGGTTATAAAAGGGTCCCCTACCTCAAGCTTTTTAAGAGAATAATATATGGCGTGCCAGGAGACTCTATGGAATGCTTTCTCAGCATCCAACGAGAGTATCTAATTACAAATTTTTAACTGCATCTAGCCCAAGCAATACTTTGGGCCTAGTAGCAGTGTCTGCTAGTCAGCGGATTAACCCAGCTGTTAAGCAAGCTACACCACCTGTAGTTTGGACACTTAATTTTTTCAAAGGAAATGCTTCGGGCCCCCGGGACACTCAGTGAAGAGCATCGGGGAGGCACCCCAAGGCACAGGGGCTGGGACTGGCGGTAGGACACCTTGCGGTGGACCGCTAAGCTCGATCCTTATAAAAGCTTTTTAACTGCTGCAGCTTTAGTGGACGCTACTGGAGCTGGAATTACCGTGGCTGCTGGCATGAGACTTGCCCTCCAATAGATCCTTGTAAAAGGATTTTAAGTGTACTCATTCAAATTAGAGAGACAATTTAAATTAAAAAGCTTAGACCTGCCTCCACCGCAGGGGGGCTCGCTCGACTCACCAGCGGACAGGCACCAGTATTGGGAGAGGGGGGCTGGCCGGCAGGGTCCACCGCAGCTCTGGCACAAACCCAGCGACACGGAGGTCACACGGGCAGGAACGGACTGGCGTGTCGGCTTCGCACTTTTTTGGTTTTAGAAGGGCATGACATGCCTATATCTATGTCTCCCCCTCCTTTTACTCCTCCACCTCTTTTCTTTTCGCATGACTATATATACTTGTCACTTTTCCATGTGTTAGTTGTATCTTCTGAGCAGTTTGTCAGCTTTTCGACACCTTTGAAGTGTTTTCTATGTGTTTTCTATTTGTTTCTATGTGTTTTTGTTTGCCTGCCATTGGTTTTAACGGTGTTCGACGGTGTTCGATGAACAGTTCGGCGAACATACGGGTGTTCGACGAACCGAACTGAACTTGAACACTACAGGGGTGGCTCAACACTAGTTGCTAACTGAAAATTGCAAATCTGCCAATGTAGTGCCTGTACATTGCAGTGCCCGGTACGTTGTAGTGCCCAGAACATTATGCCCAGCTTGTGCTTCTGGAGACATGCACTCGTAAATTAAGCAGTCTTTCATTGCTATAGAAATGCCAAACATGTGGATGTTAAGGCACAATGGCGCTCAGAAGGGAGGGGGGCATTTGGATTTGGGAGTGCAAAATTCACTGAATTTCTTTTTTTTGGGGGGGGGGGGCAGCACACTTTTCCAGAGCCTTTGTGTTACCAGTAATGTGGAAACCTTTATATTTCCATTGACACATACCGGACCTGAGTGGGGACCTGCTTCTATTGGGAATGTTTTACATAACATTTATCCTGTGCTCTACGCTGAGTACTTACGTCGGGTTTCCGTCTAAATCTCCAAATAGCATGATTCAGATGAAACCCCCAATGGATCCGATCATTATAATTTGGTAGAAGAGTTACTCTGAACTCCATCTGACCTCTGTTCAGCTGTGTCCTTCTTTTCAGAGGTGCACAAAACTTTTATATAAGCTTAAAAAGACAGACACCCCCGGATCATAGGCCAGACAGCATCCACAGTGCCTCCATCTGCCTCCTTATACGGAATCTTCCCATCGGGGTTTCCATCTTAATCATGTATTTCAGAGATTTACACTCAGTGTAGAGCGCAAAATAAATGTGAGCCAAAGCCATACTGCGATCTTTGGGAGGCAGAATGAACAAATCAGCAGCAGGTGAAGAATTTGTCCAGTTTATGTTTTATGCCGTTCTTCCTGCAGTATAAGTGATTAGACGACTTTATTCAGCGGGTCGGTGTGATTACAGCGATAACAGATTTATATATTTTTTTTTATTTTTGGCTGCTATACACTAAAAGGCGATTTAAAAAAATATATATATTTGCATCGTCATATTTTGAGAGCTATCATTTTTCAATATTTTTGTTGACAGAGTTATGTGAGGGCTTGTTTTTTGTGGGACTAGCTGACGTTTTTATTGGTACCATTTTCGGGCACAGAATATATTTTGATTGCTTTCTATTCTGATTTTTGGGAGGCAGAATGAACAAAAACCAGCAATTCAGGAATTGTGTTTTGGCATTCTTTTTTTATGCTATTGTGTGGTAAAATTGATAAAACAGCTTTATTCCTCGGGTCAGTATGAATACAGCGATATCACATTTATATAATTTTTATTTGTACATAAAGATACGTATTTATGGGTATAACTTTTTTATTATTTTTTAATTTGTGATTTTTTAAAAGCTATTTTACAATTTTTTTTACCTTTTTTTAAAAAATTTTTTTTTACTTTTTTAGTCCCTCTGTGGTCTATGCTGGCCACCATCACTGGCAGACCCGGTTTGTGGGGTTTGTGCAGGCACTACCACTGTTTGTGATAGTCGGAGCTCGGATATCGCACAAGCACAGCTCCAGTGCCTTACATAATCTCCATGACTTACCTATACGCCATCGGTCGGGAACCTCTATCCGACCATGACGTAAAGGTATGTCAAATGTCATGAAGGGGTTAATATATGATGATAAAGGCTGGGGCAGCACATGTGTAAAGCATTGGTGAAAGAACCACTAACATGCTTACCATTCATGGAGGAGGTGGTTGCCTAGTATTACAAATGCACTAAGATAAGGCTGGTATAGGGTTTGACATTTTTTATGGAAACAATGAATACCGTGTCCTGTGGATATAAACGGAGAGGAACCATCCAGCTTGTTATCAGCGCACAGTATAAAAGTCTGCATCTCTGATGGTATAGAATTTCATTAGTGCCTATGGCATGGGCAGCTTACACGTCTTGAAAGGTACTATCAATGGTGAGCATTATATAGAGGTTTTAAAATAACATATGCTACATCCAGACAATGTCTTATTCAGGGAAGGCCTTGCATGATTCAGAACGAAATGCTAAACCACATCCATCACAACCGCATGGCTTCATAGAAAAAAAGTTCTGGTGATGAACTGGCCGCCTTCAGTCCAGACCTTTCACCAATAGAAACCATTTGGTGCATTATAAAACAAAAAATCCGTCAAAGACCTAGGACTGTGGAGCAGGTGGAATCCTACATCCGACAAGAATGGGACCACATTCCTCTCCCAAAACTGAGCAGAAACTAAAATGTTTTGAGATTTCAGTTTTTGAATGGTTTGGAGAGTTTCCACTCAGTTTTTTTTCCAAAAACTCCTTAAAAAACTCATAGTGAAAATACGGTACCTTAAGACCATCAGAGCAGACTTGGACTGGCCCAAAGAGGAGCAGGTGACTCCCCCAGTGGACCCTTGCATGGACTTCGTGATCAGTAGTGGGCACAATATACTTGATTGACTATATACAGACAAATCCAGCATCTCATAAGTTATTTAACAAACTATCCATTTTTTTTTATAGACGCATAGTTAAATTTGTGAATGATAATAGTAATGTAATCTTTGCATGTAGCTGAACAGTGGATCCCCAGAGTCAATTTTACTGGTGAGCCCTTAGCACTCCTCTTCGACAATGCATCAGAGTTCCCAGGTTTGTCAGGTATGTGAGCTTATTAGGTCATGCCAGGTGGATAGCCTAATATTCTGCTTATCAGCTTTACACTGACAGGAATAACATACTGCTATACAGAATAATTGAGGTGTATAATACAAGTTATCAAACAATCAAAAGGTCTAGTTCTTTAATAGGAAACCATTTTTTCAAAGTGCAGGTTCCCTATCCTGTGTAATAGTCAGCATAAACCTAGACTACACCGTTTTAAATGCACCAAGTGTACCACATTTGGTTAGAAAGGTTCATAAATCTGGTGCATTTTTTAAAACTGTCTAGTAATATTAGTTGGCTTACTTTTAGACTACATTTTTAGCCACATAAATGGAGTTGACCTACTAATGAGACACAATGTCTAAAACCCTAAATAAATGTGGCACATCGAAAGAGTTCTAGTGCATTTTCCTTTTTACGCCCCCCACCCAAAAAAATGAAATAGTAAAACAAAGTCTTATATACCCCAAATAAGTTTAAAAAAACGCATAACCCATTCTGTAAAAAACAAGCCTCATAAAGCTGTGTCAAAAGAAACTAAATAATATGACTCTTGGAATGCAGCAATAGTAAAATGTATTTTTATTATGTAAAAATGTAGTAAAGAGAAAGCAATCCCTCTGTCAGCCCACTGGTACACCCGCAGTGTGATTGCAGGTGCCCACAGGTTGCTGTGGCTACCATCACAGCCAATCAGATCCTGCCGCAGCAGAGACTGATAGGCTAACAGCCTGTCAGTCAAGCACTGATAGTGTAGTGTATTACACAGCACTGCATGTTAAAGTCCTCCAAGGAGACTATTAACTATTGTAAAAATAAATTAAAAAAATAGATTTTTATACATTTAAAAAAAAGTTAAAATACCTTTTCTCCAAAAACAAGTTGTATTCCCAAAGATGTTTAAATCTTGAAAAAACAAAGATAGCTAAAAAAAGACACATTTGGTATTGTGTCTGCAATGCCACGTGCTATTTATTTTACTCAGTTATATAGTGCCATTAATGCCACAGCACGTTACAGACATTATAATCACTGTCCCCATTGGGGCTCACAATTTTAATTCTCTATGAATATGTCTTTGGAATGTGGGAAGAAACCCACACAAACTCCTTGCAGATGTTGTCCTTGGTGGGATTTGAAGCCAGGACCCCAGCACTGCAAGGCAGCAGTGCTAAACACTGAGCCACCCTGCTGCCCATCATCACACAATATCATCAATTATCCCATGTCATAAATGCCGCAAAAAAAATACAACTCCAAAATTGCCATTTTTGTTCATACCACTTCACAAAAAAACTAAACAAAAGTGATAAAAAGGTTATATATACAGTATATATATTCAAAATGGTACCAATAAATACTGCAGCTTACTACAGAAAAAAATAATCCCTTATACAGCTCAGTAAAGAAAAAAATAAAATAGTTATGGCTCTCAGAACATGATGCAAATAAAAAATATATATATTTTTGTTAAAAAGTGATTTTCTTGTGCAAAAGTAGTAAAATGTAAAAAACAATTATATAAGTTCGATATCACTGTAATCGTATTGATCTGTACTATAAAATTAATTGTATTTACAGTGCATTGTGAAAGTATTTGGCCCCCTTGAACTTTTCTACCTTTTGCCACATTTCTGGCTTCAAACATAAAGATATAAAATTCTAATTTTTGGGGGAAGAATCAACAACAAGTGGGACAGAATCGTGAAGTGGAACGAAATTTATTGGATATTTTAAACTTTTTCAACAAATTAGAAACTGAAAAGTGGGGCGTGCAATATTATTCGGCCCCTTTACTTTCAGTGCAGCTGTGGCACCCCAGGGGTCTGGTTTTCCACAGTAATGTAATGTTATGTCTGAGAGCAGGTGGGAGGTCCTTTGGTCAGGGATCCTGTGCATGCCACACCTCCTGCCCAGTCTTGGGAGGGGAAGAACTTCCCCTGTATAAACCCGGGGCTGAGGCAAGGTGAGTCAGACAAGGAGAGGGGAGACAAGAAGCAGCATAGGAAACAGGAGAGTTCCAAGGAGTCAGGGGCTGGCAGCTGCAGCGCTCGCCCTGACTAAGAAGATTCTTTACCGGACCCGGAGTCCGAGGCTGTGGGGAATAACTTCTACCCAGCAGCAGAATCCGTCAGGCAGGGGATTTCAGGTCCTCTGGCCCCGAAGCCCGAAGGCACGGTCACACGCGTGGGACCAGCACCGCCATCGTGGAGCGGAAGCCATTAGAAGGCCCCGAGTCACCGGCCATACGGGTGAGCACCACACGGTACACTCAGGGACGTGGGCTACTTACATCAGCTTCTAGCAAGGTAGCCAGAAGAGTACAGTCAGTTTGGGAGGCCTACAACTACGCCTGGCCAGGGGAGATCCCATCTGCTCAAAGACTGACCAGGCCCCGTTTGCTAGCAAGTACTCCGGGAGGGTCTATCGTTGTTACCAGTAAAGACCCTGAACTACACCGTACCGTCTCTGAGTGGTTCCTGCTACCCCCATCATCCACGTCGGCTGCCCTGAGGCCATACCCCTCCCGTTGGGGGTTATACTATCACGCTGCACAATCCTACCACCGGCCTCAGCGGTCTGCCCTGCAGCAGCAGCTCCCTGGCTGCACTCAACGGGTGGCGTAGTCATCAACTATTTACTACTAATAGACTGCCGTCTAGTTTGACTCCCTGGGCACGGACCGGGTCACCGCCACGAGACTACAACCCTCCACTGACCTGGCTCCGGGTAGGCTCCCGCATGCGCAACGCAGCGCGACACAGGCCCAGGGGCGCGTCAACTTTGGCGTAGTCGGCAGGATTTCGTGCCCGCAACCACCGGGTACTGCGTGCCTGAAAAGCAAAGACTGTTCAAACTTACCAGTGGTGAAGATTCCCGCTATCCGTGGAGGTTTCCCGCCATCCGGCGCCATCTTCTACCTTCTTCCCGCCATCGGTGAAGTTTCCCGCCATCCGGCGCCATCTTCGGCCTTCTTCCCGCCATCCGTGGAGTTTTCCCGCCGTTGGACGCCATCTTGGGGACGCCGCGCGGGAAGAAGAGGGGCGTGGACTCCGAAAGCGCGCGAGAACTGAAGCCCCGCCTCACGTCCGGACGTTGCGTAAGGTCCTGGAAGGAGCCCAGCAGACGCCGACGTCACAGGAGCGCGACGGAAGGTCCTCAACCCTGACGATCCACTGCGGAGCCGCGGCCTACGGAAGAGGATCATCGCAAGGTAGGCCACGGTCCACTAGGGGGGAGGAAGATGTCGGATACGGAGGAGAGCTTCACTGCCCCAACCCCCGCCAGCGCTACCGCTGCTGCAGTTATGCCCTTCACCATGCCCTATATCCCGGGAGCAGCTTGGCTACCCCAGTACTCAGGGGAGTCACATACCCTGCATGACTTTAGAGAAAAGCTGGATAGCCTCTTCCAGGTGTACCCCCTCACAGAAGAGCAAAAAGTGAGCATCCTGGTGGCCCAACTAACCGGGGCAGCCAAAAGGGAAGTAAAATCCTGGCCACCTGGGAGGAAGACTGTCGCAGGGATACTAACCCGGCTGAAGGACACCTTTGATACCCGCACCTCAGCCGAGATTAAGCTTAGATTCTACGGGTGCAAGCAGCGAGCGCATGAGAGTATAAGGGACTATGCACTAAACCTACAAGAGGCCCTGAGGGCCATAAAGCAGACCGACCCTGATGGGGTGGGAAACGAGGACAGGCTGTTGACTGAACAATTTATAGAGGGTTTATATTGCAATGCCCACCGAACCCAGTTGTGGGCAATGGCCTTACAGGATCCCCATCTGGACTTTGCACAGTTCAAGGACAGAGCCATCCGGGTGCTCCGAGAACCGGCACCAGGTGGCGTTGTGACCCACAGACGCCCCACTACCACTTACTACCAGGAGGCGGCGCCCTTGTCAGCAGGGCCTGTGGGAGCTGATGCGCAGGCTTTGGACAATGACCCGGCTCCAGACCTACACCATCAGGTCCAAGAGCTAGCTAAGAGCGTTGCTGCGCTAACCCGAACTGTGCAGTCTTTACAGGTTTCCACCCCAGGGAAGATCCAGCTGGCATCCGGACCGGAGGACATCCCGTGGCGTCGACCAAGGAGGACCCCACCGGCCAGAGGAAGACCCAGTGACCGATACAGCGAGGACGGACGACCCATCTGCCGCCGCTGCAATCAACCCGGACATATGGAAAGGTACTGTTCTTTAAACGGGCACAACCTGGGGTAGAGGGCCAACCCCCAGGAAAAAGATCACCAGGCCCATCGAACTGGCGCGACAGATATGTGGGCGGACGTCCAGTCTTGCCTGTGGTACTGGATGGCATTCCCATGAGTGCCCTACTGGATACCGGGTCACAGGTCACCACCATCCCGTACGTGCTCTTCAAGCAGTACTGGAATGACTCGGATATTACCCACTACCCTGACGACGACTTGAGTATCATCGCCAGCAATGGCCAGCCCGTGCCACAGATCGGATTTAAGGAGGTGGCCCTCAAAATCGGTAGAGTCGAACTGGCCGCACAGGGACTGATCATTGTAGATATTGATAAACATGAGAGTCACCCAAAAATAACTCTAGGAACTAACGTAATTGAAAATTGTCTTGCAGAGGTGATTTTCCTTTTACAGCAGGTTGCCAAGAACGCCAGCTCCGGCGAGCAGCGGGTGCTCCAGAAAGAGATCCGGGCACTGATGCAACGGCAACAAGTGGAACTCTCCGGCGGTGAGATTGGTAGCGTAAGAATGTGTGACCCTTTTCCTATTGCCATGCCCCCAAAAAGTGAAATGATGATTTGGTGCCGGGCAGCTATTGGTCTGAGAGGAAGAGATTACCAGGCAATGGTAGAACCAGTTTACTCAGACAGTAGGCCCACCATTTTGACAGCACGGGGGGTGGTCAATGTACGCCATGGGAGGGTGCCCATTCACATAATAAATATCGGGGAGAGGGAAGTGTACCTGCCCCGGTATACCACGCTAGCCAAATTATATACCACTAATCAAAATTCTATACAATCTGTGGAACCCTTGCCTCCATCTCACCCGGAGGAAGGTAACGGCTCTAAGAAAGACATGGAGGACTGGTGTCAGCAACTACATTTGGGTACTGATTCCACTCCCTCACATCAGAAACAAGGAGTCTATCGGGTGGTTCAAGAGTATGAGAGAGTGTTTAGTAAACACCCGTTAGACTTCGGGCGAGTCAAGGGGGTAGAACACCGCATCCCCACGGGAGATCATCCTCCCATAAAAGAGAGGTATCGACCCGTACCCCCTGCACATTACCAACACGCCAAGGGGATGCTTAGAGACATGAAGGAGGCTGGGGTAATCCGGGATAGCTGTAGCCCCTGGGCAGCCCCACTAGTTTTAGTCAAAAAGAAAGACAACACCATGAGGATGTGTGTAGATTACCGGAAAATCAACCGTATCACACACAAGGATGCGTACCCCTTACCAAGGATAGAGGAGTCATTGGCTGCTTTAAGATCTGCTAACTTCTTCTCTACCTTGGATCTCACTAGCGGGTACTGGCAGGTTCCTGTAGCAGAGGCGGACCGGGAGAAGACCGCATTCACCACCCCGATGGGACTTAGTGAGTTCACCTGCATGCCGTTCGGACTCTGCAACGCCCCAGGAACCTTCCAACGATTAATGGAGTGCTGTCTGGGCCACAGAAACTTCGAGACGGTCCTGTTGTACCTGGACGATGTCATCGTATACTCCAAAACTTATGAGGACCACCTGAAACACCTGGCGGAGGTGTTCGAAGCTCTGGCGAGTTACGGCCTAAAGGTGAAACCCTCCAAGTGTCACCTCCTGAAACCAAAGGTGCAATACCTGGGACACGTGGTGAGCGCTGACGGAGTGGCTCCCGACCCCGATAAGATCACCGCAATTAAGGGATGGCCAAGCCCCTCCAGCGTAAAAGAAGTGCGGCAGTTCCTAGGGTTGGTAGGCTACTACCGAAGGTTTATTCCCGGTTTCACCAAAAAGGCAGCGCCTATGCAGGACCTCCTGATAGGCCAGTCCCGGAAGGCCAAGAACCAGAAGCCGCCCTTCAAATGGGAAGAGCTAGAAGAAGAGTCCTTCCGCCAGCTGAAGATGGCCCTCACGGGGGATGAAATCTTGGCGTACCCAGACTATAGCCAGCCCTTCATCCTCTACACCGACGCCAGTAACATCGGGCTAGGAGCCGTACTATCCCAGATTCAGCAGGGGAGAGAACGAGTGATCTCCTATGCCAGCCGAAAACTGCGACCCACCGAAAGGAACCCCGAGAATTACAGCTCATTTAAGCTAGAGTTCCTGGCCGTGGTATGGGCAGTCACCGAGCGCTTTAGGCATTACCTCGCTTCTTCCCGGTTCACCGTATACACGGATAACAACCCGTTGATACACCTGGACACGGCAAGACTCGGTGCCCTGGAGCAGAGGTGGATGGCCCGTCTGTCCAACTACGAGTTCACAATCAAATACCGGGCAGGACGCTCCAATACTAACGCGGATGCCCTGTCCAGGATGCCCAACCTGCCGGACGAAGGAGAAGATCCGGAGGGACTGGAAGAAGTTGAACTCCCTGCGTTCCACCATCATGGGACTATCCAGTATTCCCACCGGGTAAGGGGTAAACAGGCTGCTACGTTGAACCCCTTACCCCACTACAACTGGGCGGAAACGCAAGACAGCGACCCTGCCGTCCGACTGGTGAAGGAGATGCTGACTCGGCCGGAGGCTCGACTTGAACCAGACGCTCCGGAGGAAGCCAAACAACTATGGGCGGAGAAGAGTCGACTATTCCTTTACAAGGGGAAGTTGTGCCGCAGAATGGTCAACTCCCGGACGCATGAACTACTCTGGCAAGTAGTGGTGCCACGAAGAGACGCAGCCATGGTGATGGAGGCATACCACGACGGAGCTGGACACTTCGGGTGGAAAAAGCTGGAGTTCCTGCTGCGCGAGCGGTTCCACTGGGTAGGCATGAGGGGAACCATCGAGAAGTGGTGCAGAGACTGTGGCCCGTGCAATCTGAGAAGGAAGGACCGGGCCAGCCAGAAGACTCCCCTGCAGTCCATCGTCACCCGGCAACCGTTGGAACTGGTAGCCTTGGATCATGTAAAACTGACCCCAAGCAGAAGTGGCTACGTCTACGCGTTAACCATCGTGGATCATTACTCCCGGTTCTTGGTTGTCGTCCCCGTCAAGGACTTAACGGCTCAAACAGCAGCTAGAGCCTTCCAGCAGCACTTCTGCCGTCCACACGGGTACCCGGACCAAGTGCTGACGGACCAGGGACCTGCCTTTGAAGCGGAGGTCTTCCAGGAATTCTGCAATCTGTATGGCTGCCGGAAGATAAGGACGACACCCTACCATCCGCAAACTAATGGACTTTGTGAAAAAATGAACCAGGTGGTAATGGATCTGCTAAAAACATTGCCCCTGGAAGAACGCAGTCTGTGGCCTGAGAAGTTGCCCGATCTGGTGGACCTATACAACCACATCCCGGTAGGTTCCACCAACTGTACCCCGGCTTACCTAATGAGGGCGAGACCTGGTAAGTTACCTGTTGACCTGGAAATGGGAGTCCTGACACCTGAGGACACTTCACCAGAAACAGACTGGGACACAGAGAGGCAGCAGCAGTACCGGAGAGTACAAGAGAGCGTGGAGCGAAGTCTCTGTCAGGCTAGGGAAAGACAAGAGAAGACTTACAACCAGTATGCTCCCGCTGTTCCCCTGGTACCCGGAGAGCAGGTCTTGAAGAGGAAAAGACGGCTCCACAAGTTGGATGACCAGTGGGAGGAGGACCCGTACACCGTACTGCCCTCAAGCCACGAGAACCCGAAGGTCTGTACCATCAGTAAAGACGGAGGGGAAACCACAGCCATTGTATCCCGGGACCACCTGAAGAAGTGTCCCGAACAACTGAGGAACCCTGAAGAGGAACAAGAAGACCATCGACCCGTGGAAGAAAGGGAAGATATGGTTAGTACCGTGCTCGGGGACTTCCCTCAGTCTTGGACTCAAGTCAATGGTGCAGTTGTGGTACCCGTACTCACCTTCCTCCAACCATCATCCCAAGAACCTACGGAGCAACGGGTAGAGCTGGAAGAACAGCCGGTCCAGGAGGCAGAAGACTCCACACAAGCAGAACAGGAGAATCAACCCTCTGCTTATAGTGAGCCTGCCGTACCCCTAGTGAGACAAAGAGCCGGTAGACAGCTGCCCAGTTTACCCTTGACAGCTCCTACACCCTGTAGTTCAGGGCCAGACAGTCAGCTCCGTAGGTCCACTCGGGCCACTAGAGGCCAGTTACCCGCACGCTGGAGAATTTAAAGTGTATAAATTGTTTTATTTATGTTTTTCTGTGTATTGTTGCTTGTGAATAATTTTGTGTTTCCAGTTGTTTTTAGGAAACCTTGGTGGATTTACCGGGAATCCTTGTACATAGTTGGAGCGTAACCCAGGATGGACTAGAGACTGTTAAGGACTCGGGGTAGGACAGACCCCTACCTGGTTACGTCTCCCTGTGTTGGTGAAATGGACACCTTGCTCTCTTCAGAGACTGCACCCGGTTGCGGACACGCCGTAACCATCTTTATATGTTTTCTTATTGTATTATTAATGTTTTTGCCTTGTTATGTTTTTCTAAATGTGTTTAGTCCCGGAGTACTAAATTTCACTAGGGGGGAATGTGGCACCCCAGGGGTCTGGTTTTCCACAGTAATGTAATGTTATGTCTGAGAGCAGGTGGGAGGTCCTTTGGTCAGGGATCCTGTGCATGCCACACCTCCTGCCCAGTCTTGGGAGGGGAAGAACTTCCCCTGTATAAACCCGGGGCTGAGGCAGGGTGAGTCAGACAAGGAGAGGGGAGACAAGAAGCAGCATAGGAAACAGGAGAGTTCCAAGGAGTCAGGGGCTGGCAGCTGCAGCGCTCGCCCTGACTAAGAAGATTCTTTACCGGACCCGGAGTCCGAGGCTGTGGGGACTAACTTCTACCCAGCAGCAGAATCCGTCAGGCAGGGGATTTCAGGTCCTCTGGCCCAGAAGCCCGAAGGCACGGTCACACGCGTGGGACCAGCACCGCCATCGTGGAGCGGAAGCCATTAGAAGGCCCCGAGTCACCGGCCATACGGGTGAGCACCACACGGTACACTCAGGGACGTGGGCTACTTACATCAGCTTCTAGCAAGGTAGCCAGAAGAGTACAGTCAGTTTGGGAGGCCTACAACTACGCCTGGCCAGGGGAGATCCCATCTGCTCAAAGACTGACCAGGCCCCGTTTGCTAGCAAGTACTCCGGGAGGGTCTATCGTTGTTACCAGTAAAGACCCTGAACTACACCGTACCGTCTCTGAGTGGTTCCTGCTACCCCCATCATCCACGTCGGCTGCCCTGAGGCCATACCCCTCCCGTTGGGGGTTATACTATCACGCTGCACAATCCTACCACCGGCCTCAGCGGTCTGCCCTGCAGCAGCAGCTCCCTGGCTGCACTCAACGGGTGGCGTAGTCATCAACTATTTACTACTAATAGACTGCCGTCTAGTTTGACTCCCTGGGCACGGACCGGGTCACCGCCACGAGACTACAACCCTCCACTGATCCGGCTCCGGGTAGGCTCCCGCATGCGCAACGCAGCGCGACACAGGCCCAGGGGCGCGTCACAGCAAACTCACCCCAGAAGTTCAGTGAGGATCTCTGAAGGATCCAATGTTGTCCTAAATGAAGTATCAGACCACTGCAAATCTACCAAGACTCGGCTGTCCCTCTAAACTTTCATCTCGAACAAGGAGAAGACTGATCAGAGATGCAGCCAAAAGGCCCATGATCACTCTGGATGAACTGCAGAGATCTACAGCTAATGTGGGAGAGTCTGTCCATAGGACAACAATCAGTCATACACTGCACAAATCTGGCCTTTATGGAAGAGCGGCAAGAAGAAAGCCATTTCTCAAAGATATCCATAAAAAGTCTCATTTGAAGTTTGCTACAAGCCATCTGGGAGACACACCAAACATGTGGAATAAGGTGCTCTGGTCAGATGAAACCAAAATCAAACTTTTTGGCCACAATGCAAAACGATATGTTTGGCGTAAAAGCAACACAGCTCATCACTCTCAAAACACAATCCCCACTGTCAAACATGGTGGTGGCAGCATAATGGTTTGGGCCTGCTTTTCTTCAGCAGGGACAGGGAAGATGGTTAAAATTGATGGGAAGATGGACGGAGCCAAATACAGGACCATTCTGGAAGAAAACCTGTTGGAGTCTGCAAAAGACCTGAGACTGGGACGAAGATTTATCTTCCAACAAGACAATGATCCCAAACATAAAGCAAAATCTTCAATGGAATGGTTCAAAAATAAACATATCCAGGTATTAGAATGGCCAAGTCAAAGTCCAGACCTGAATCCAATCGAGAATCTGTGGAAAGAGCTGAAAACTGCTGTTCACAAACGTCCTCCATCCAACCTCAATGAGCTCGAGCTGTTTTTCAAGGAAGAATGGGCAAGAATTTCAGCCTCTCGATGTGCAAAACTGATAGAGACATGCCCCAAGCGACTTGCAGCTGTAATCGCAGCAAAAGGTAGCGCTACAAAGTATTAACTTAAGGGGGCCGAATAATATAGCACGCCCCACTTTTCAGTTTTTAATTTGTTAAAAAGGTTTATAATATCCAATAAATTGTGTTCCACTTCACGATTGTGTCCCACTTGTTGTTGATTCTTCCCCTAAAAATTAGAATTTTATATCTTTGTTAGTGTTGAGCGAGCACTAAAAAGCTTGGGTGCTTGAAGCTCGGGCCGAGCTCGCCGTGATACTCGGGTGCTCGACCCGAGCAACGAGCCCAATGTTAGTCTATGGGAGACCCGAGCATTTTCGCGGCGGCACCCCCTGCAGTCTTTTAAAAGACTAACAAGTGCCCAAAACGATAGTGACAGTGCTCAAATGACATGGGTACAGCATGGGGATCGCCCCAGGAAGCATTTATAACCCCCAGGTCACTGCTGTCAACAACGTGGTCAGAGGTATTAAGCCACTTTTAAGGGCTCACAATAAAACGTTCAAAAACGAAAGTGAAACTGCTTTCCTGTGAAATATGCTAAGGAACTTCCTTTCCATGGTAAAGACTTCTGTATAAGGTAAAATAAATAACCAAAAACAAAAATACTCCTCCACACCTTGGGCTATGTTCACAAGTAGCATTTTTTATGCGTTTTTGCACTATTGTATTGCTTTCAACCGTGACAAATGCATTCACCGGGAAATGTAATTTTAACATTTTACAACCTTATCTGGCCATGTGCTGTGTGACACATGCATACAGTGCTGAAAAGACATGGGAACAGCATGGGGAAGACCCCTGGAAGCATCTGACACCCAGGTCACTGCCTAAAAGTGTGCCCATCAGTAGTCATCCTTGCCGCATCAGAAGATGCCGACTTGCAACTATCCCCGTGCAAGTCCTTGTCCCAAGGCAGTGTTCAGTTGTACCTCCCCCATTCCTGGCAATGCAAGCGCAAATATGCAGCCAACCACCCACCCGCAGGCTGCAATACTATACTGCTAGCTTGTACTTGAAATGGGACCTTTTAGTTTGGAGGAGGCCGAAGCTTCAGCAGCGAGGTATCCATACTCAGTCCCCAGCAGCCCGGCGGCCGGGTGTCCACGCTCGGTCCCCAGCCGCCAGAGGGCGGCCGGGTGTCCATACTCGGTCCCCAGCCGCCCCGCGGCCGGGTGTCCACACACGGTCCCCAGCCGCCTGGGGGCGGCCGGGTGTCCATAAATGGTCCCCAGCCGCCCCTATTTCTCCTGTCACCTTCCCACACACTTTTCTTAGCCTGGCCTGCTTTAGGGCAGCATTGGATGAGCCCACCAGAGAACCAGACTCCTCCGGTGGGCCCTGGCTTCTCCATCAGGGGAGTTGAGAGTGCCAAGGTGAGGAGCATGATGATGATGATAGAAATTAGCATCTGCTTTGTTTTCTTGGAATGCAAGCGTAAGTGTGCAGCCTGCCACCCACCCACCCCCAGGCTGCAATACCATACTGCTAGCTTGCACTTGAAATGGGGCCTTTTAGTTTGGAGGAGGCCAAAGCTGGCCACTACCTCATGGCTGCTTCGGCAGTGAAGTATCCATACTCAGTACCCAGCCGCCCCTATTTGTCCCGGTGTGCCTTATACATAAGATTAAGCGCGCATACCAAAACATTACCTGTGCCCTCCCCAGTGCATTTAGTGGGAAGGACAGCCTATTCCGCTGTAGTGTGTGCATGCCAAACCCTTGTTCATGGTACATGCGAAGATGCCTCCCACCCTGCAGCTGTCGTTGCAGACTTGCAACTATCCCCGTTCAAGTCCTTGTCCCAGGGCAGTGTTCAATTGTACCTCTCCCATTCCTCGCAATGCAAGCGCAAGTATGCAGCCTGCCACCCACCCACCGCCAGGCTGCAATACCATACTGCTTGCTTGCACTTGAAATTGGGCCTTTAAGGCATGTGGAGGCGGAATCTGGCCACCACGTCATGGCTGCGTTGACGGCCTGGTATCCATACTAAGTCCCCAGCCGCCTGGCGGCCGGGTGTCCACACTCGGTCCCCAGCCGCCAGAGGGCGGCCGGGTGTCCACACTCGGTCCCCAGCCGCCTGGGGGCAGCTGGGTGTCCATAAGCGGTCCCCAGCCGCCCCTATTTCTCCTGTCAACTTCCCCACACACACTTTTCTTAGCCCAGCCTGCTTTAGGGCAGCATTGGACGAGCCCACCAGAGAACCAGACTCCTCCGTTGGGCCCTGGCTTCTCCATCAGGGGAGTTAGCATCTGCTTTGTTTTCTTGGAATGCAAGCGCATGTATGTAGTAGCGGCTAGGCCTGAGGTGGTCAGCGTTTTGGCGCATATCCTACCTCCTCCGAGGATTGCTGGATGTTTTTCTGCTACTATCCCAGTTCAATGACTCCCGTTAAAACAAAGCTTCAGGTGATAAATGATGGATGAGGTGGTGGCAAAGGAGAAAGAGCAGGAGGACAGGGAACATTCACACCAATATCAGGCTGTCAAACACATATGTCTTGTAGGATATGTTTCTGTAACAAAAGGAGCGGTTCGGCTACACAGTTATAGGGCATACAGTGAGTGCAATGCCTACCAAAAATTTCGAGGCACTCCAATGCCCCTTGGAAATGACATGGAGGTCAGAGGGCCTTGCCTAAACCGTTTTTTCCATTTATAGCAACTGGGTCTCCTGTACACTGTTGGCCTAAGCAGTGAATGGAAGGCTTTCCAAAAATTATGAGGAACTGCAATGCCCCTTGAAACAGACGTGGATTACAGCGTACTAAAAACCTTCTACCCATTATTGGGGAGTGGGTCTCCTTTAGTTTTCGCCTTTGCATTGAAAAGCAAAAGCTGACTAAAATTAGGAGGAAATGCAATGCCCGTTGGAAGAGTCGTTGAGGTTAGAGGTAATTAAAAACAACATTTCAATGCCCCTTGGAAGAGCTGTGGAGTTCAGAGTGGCTTAAGAAGATGCTTTTAATGCCCCTTTGAAGAGACGTGGAGGTCACAGTAGCTTAACAAGATGGTTTTAATGCCCCTCGGAAAAGTGGTGGAGGTCGCAGTAGCTTAACAAGACGGTTTTAATGCCCCTTACAAGAGCCATACAGTACAGCATCTTAAAAACATTATTCCCATAATTGGGGAGTGGGTCACCCATAGTCATAGTCTGGCCCAATCCAGCCCTTGTTCATTTTGATAAGGGTCAGCTTGTCAGCATTGTCAGTTGACAGGCGAGTGCGCTTATCAGTTATAATTCCCCCAGCGGCACTAAAAACACGCTCCGATAACACGCTAGCGGCAGGGCAGGCCAGGACCTCCAAGGCGTAGAGAGCGAGTTCATTCCAAGTGTCCAGCTTGGATACCCAATAATTAAAAGGCACAGAGGAATCACGGAGGAAGCTGGTACGGTCGGCAAGGTACTCCCTCACCATCTTTTGAACCTTTCCACTCCTTGTATGAGTACCCCGCGCCTCAGGGTCTGTCCGAAGGGAGGGTCTGAGAAAACTGTCCCAGAACATTGACAGTGTTCCCCTGCCTCTGCTGGATTGGAGTTGCGTTTCTTTTGCATGTACGCCTTGGTTGGGCAACGAACTGTGACCTCTGCCGCTAGCGTGTTCAGATGGGAATTTTTTTTAACAGTTCTGCAGCAAGGGCCTTCTGGTACTGCCCGATTTTTGAAGACCTCTCCACCTCAGGAATAAGAGAGTGAAAGTTCTCCTTGTATCGGGGGTCTAAAAGTGTCACCAATCAGTAATGACTGTCACCCAACATTTTGACAACACGAGGGTCACGGATAAGCCAGCGTAACATAAAGTCAGCCATGCGTGCCAGACTGGTAACGGGCAAGTCTTCCGTGTCCTCACCAAGATGACGACTGACCATGCTCTCCTCCTCCTCCTCCTCCCCCCTGTCCTCAGGCCACCCACGCTGAACCGACGGTATGACAGTTGTACAGGTACTACCGTCTATAGCGCATGATACAAGCTCCTGTTCTTCCTCCTCCTCCTCCTCCTCTCCCTCATTGTCCCCCAATGCACGTTGGGATGAGATGAGGCTGGGCTGTGTGTAATCGACCGCTACGGCTTCTTGATCCATCTCATCATACCCTGGCTGCAATGCCTCCTCTTTAATTCTCTGCAGAGAGCGTTGCAAAAGACAGACAAGTGGAATGCTGACGCTAATGATGGCGTCATCGCCACTCACCATCTTGGTGGACTCCTCAAAGTTTGTCAAGATGGTACATATGTCAGACATCCAGGTCCACTCCTGAGGTCTTATGTGTGGAGTCTGACCTGAATATCGACGGCCTTGTTGCAGCTGGTACTCCACAACTGCTCTCTTCTGCTCACAAATCCTTTGCAACATGTGGAGGGTAGAGTTCCAACGTGTGGGGACATCACACACCAGTCGGTGTGCCGGAAGCTGCAAATGCTGCTGCAACACAGCAAGGGTGGCGGAAGCTGTAGCCGACTTGCGAAAATGAGCTGACAGGCGGCGTACTTTGATGAGCAGATCTGGCAACTCGGGGTACGATTTAAGAAACCGCTGAACCACGAGGTTAAGCACATGAGCCAGGCATGGTACGTGTGTGATCTCGCCTCGCCTCAGAGCCGCCACTAGGTTACGGCCATTGTCACACATGACCATGCCTGGATGTAGGTTCAGCGGTCTCAGCCACAGATCTGCCTGCTCTTTCACAGCTGTCCACAACTCACAAGCAGTGTGAGGTTTCTTACCTAAGCTTATGAGTTTCAGCACAGCCTGTTGCCGCTTGGCGGAGGCAGTACTGCAATGCTTCCATCTTGTAACTGATGTGGTGATATCTGAGATGGAGGCTGAACATGAGGAGGAGGAGGATGATGCGCTGGAGCTGTACACTGTGGGGGCAACTCTGACTGACATAGGGCCCGCAATCCTCGGTGTGGGGAGGATGTGTTCCGTCCCAAGGTCCGACTGGGTCCCGGCTTCCACTATGTTTACCCAGTGTGCCGTCTGGGAGAAGTACCGTCCCTGGCCACAAGCACTTGTCCACGTGTCCGTTGTCAGGTGGACTCTCCCAGCAACTGCTTGGTGAGGGTACGGCAGATGTTTTGGGACACGTGCTTGTGTAGTGCGGGGTGGCACACCGGGCAAAATAGTGTCGGCTGTGGACCGAGTACCGAGGGACGGCCACCGCCATAAGGTTGAGGAAGGATTCCGTCTCCACCAGCCTAAAAGGCAGCATTTTCAACGCAAGCAGTCGTGAAATGTGCGAATTTAGGACTATGGACTGTGGGGCGTTAGCTGCGAATTTCCGCTTTCGTTCAAAGGTCTGGGATATGGACAATTGAATGCTGCGGTGGGACGTGGACGTTGATGCTGTTTCTTGAGAAACTGCCATAACAAGTGAAGACTGAGAGGAGGGGGCATCTTTGCATGCAGTATGGACAGAGGATTGCCTTGCACACACAGCAGGGGGTTCTATTGCACGTACAACAGCGGAAAAAGCAGTGGTGACACCCGCTGACACTGGTCGTGGACCCTGGGGTTAGCCCCACAAAGTCGGGTGCTTTGCTGCCATGTGCCTGATCATGCTGGTGGTGGTCAGGCTGGTAGTTTTGTCACCCCTGCTGATGCTCGTATGGCAGGTGGTAGAAATGGCCTTTTTGGGGTTATCAGCAGAGTCTTTAAAATAATTCCAGACTCTAGAAGACCTACAGGTTGTACTGGCAACGTCCCTCGTGTTGGTGTTACGGGGAACTGTTGCCTGCCTTCTGTGTGCGGCCACCACACTGCTTCTTCCTGCTTGTTGGGGTACTCTGCCTCCCTCACCCAGTGTGCTGCTGGCCTCACTCTGCATGTCCTCCTTCCACGTTGGGTCAGTTACTAGATCATCCACCACCTCCTCCTCTTCCACTTGCGCACCACGATCCTCCTCCTCACTTCCTGGCAATTGTGTCTCGTCATCGTCCACCTCTTGTGACAAATTGCCAGCATCGACTTCCTGTGGCCGTGGCTGTTCAAATATTTGGGCATCGCTACATGGGATCTCCTCTTCCACCACTTCAAGCGGAGCAGGCGAGGGGCACAAATATGGAAGTGGACCAGTGAACAGCTCTTCAGAGTGTCCAATTGTGGGATCAGTTGCTGTCTGACGACACTCAGCATGGTGGGAGGAAGGAGCATCAGGGTGAGGAGGAGTATACGGTCAAGACTCATGGCTACTAAGAGTTGACCGTGTGGAAGACAGACCGGAGGTGGTGGTGCCCATTTAACTGGAAGTATTATCTGCTATCCAATTAATAACCTGTTCACACTGATCGGTTCGCAAAACTGGTGTTGTTCTGTGCTTCCCTAGTAATTGGGTCAAGAACTGGGAGCGAGAAGATGTGGCTGTTGGATGTGGCACATTTTCACCTTGGCCACGGACCCGTCCTCTGCATGCACCATCACCAGAACGTCCAGTTCCACGTCCCTTGCCACGCACCTTGCCCATTGTAAAGGAAGTAAAATAGCTTACACTCGCACTATCAATGGAAAAAGGGTAATAAAAAGTAGATTAGAACCGTGGAAGAGGAAAACCACAGTTCTATTTCTCTGGCCTACACCCGACTCTTTTAAACAATCTGAAAAATCAGGGAGACACTATTATTTTTTTTTTTACGGCAAAAAATGCCAAAAGCAGGATAATAGAGATTTTTTACCGTGGAACAGCAAAACCACAGTTATAATTTACTGGTGTATACCAGACTTTTTTAAATATATATATTTGCGGCTGAACAGTGAGCGACACACTCAAACTGTTTTTTTTTAGATACAAATGGCCCAAAAGTGGATAATACAGAGGTTTGAACCGTGGAACTGCAAAACCACACTTCTGTTTATCTGGCCTACACCAGACTATTTTCAACAGATATATTTGTGTCTGAAAAATCAGGGAGACACTATCAGTTTTTTTTTTACGGCAAGAAATGCCAAAAGCAGGATAATAGAGATTTTTTACCGTGGAACAGCAAAACCACAGTTATAATTTACTGGTGTATACCAGACTTTTTTAAATATATATATTTGCAGCTGAACAGTGAGCGACACACTCAAACTGTTTTTTTTAGATACAAATGGCCCAAAAGTGGATAATACAGAGGTTTGAACCGTGGAACTGCAAAACCACACTTCTGTTTCTCTAGCCTACACCAGAATATTTTCAACAGATATATTTGTGTCTGAAAAATCAGAGACACACTTTTTTTTTGGGGGGGGGTGGAGGGGGGCACCAAAAGGTTAATAAGATGGGTATTTGTACAGTGTGAAGGAGGAAAAAAAAAAGAGGATTTAGATGAAAAAAAAAGGATTTTTCCTGGCCCCCGAGACCTGGAGCTAAGTCCAGCAATTTCAGCAACAGGAGCACACAGGACTGTAATGCAGCGTTTACTGGTATAACCACTGCGTCTCCTATACAGCCTGCCTGCCTGATATCTGGGATGGATATTAGTCCTGAGAAGGACTGTTTGTTTGATCTGGCAGCCTTTACAGACCCTACACTAACTATTTTGCAGTATATATCTCTCCCTAAATCAGCAGCGCTGTCCCTACACTGTCTGATCCCAGCCATCTGTGTCCAAGATGGCGGCGCCCGGTTTTAAATACTCAAGGTGACGCTGTGCGGCCAGCCAATCAATGTAATGCCCACAACCAACATGGCTGCGGCATTACAGTGACTGGCTGGCAATCCCTGCATGTTCATTGGCTCTGTAAAGAGCGCCAAACATGCAGGGCGGAGACCCGAGCTCCCGCCCGAGTAACCCGGAAATGCTCGGTGCTCACCAAACATCCCAAGTAGCGTGATGCTCGGGCGAGTACCGAGCAGTGTCGAGCATGTTCGCTCAACACTAATCTTTATGTTTGAAGCCAGAAATGTGGCAAAAGGTAGAACAGTTCAAGGGGGCCAAATACTTTCACAATGCACTGTATAAGTAAGAATGGCTGGAATTTGCTCATTCAGCCTCTCAAAGAATTAAAAAGTGATTAAAAAAAATCATGTGTTCCACTAATGGTACAAACTACATCTTGTAGCGCATAAACATACAACTCTACTGTTAGAAAATTGTAAAACTTAAAGAGGTTGTTCGGTCCAAATTGATAAGTCTGCAGTCACTCTGTGTGACTGCAGTCTTATGAATCCTCCCAGCGAAAGGTTTCTGACCAGGGATCGGAGGATATGAATGCATTATAAGTAGTCCCGGCCTGGGCCCGTCAAGTGGACATGGCCCCTTTAAATTTTTCACTCTTTGCTTCATTATAGCCATTTGGTAAATTCTAAAAAGTTCATTTTTTTCTCATTAAAGTACACTCTGCACCCCATCTTGACTGAAAAAAAACAGAAATGTAGAAATTTTTGCAAATTTATTAAAAAAGAAAAACTGAAATATCACATGGTCATAAGAATTCAGACCCTTTGCTCAGACACTCATATTTAAGTCACATGCTGTACACACCTGTATATATAAGACCTCACAGCTCACAGTGCATATCAGACCAAATGAGAATCATGAGCTCAAAGGAACTGCCCAAGGAGCTCAGAGACAGAATTGAGGCAAGGCACAGATCTGTACCCACTGTACACTTGTATTGATCGAGGCTGCGCCCAGTCTAGTGATGCGGCCGTCTGGTGGGCATGGCCGACTAAAGGGTGCAGCCCTGCTCCATACAAGTGTTTGGAAGTAAGGCTGCGCCCACTGGCCGAGAGTATGTATAATGCATACATAGGGACCCAGGATGGGGGACATTATTACTGGAAGGGGCTCAGGTTTGGGGACATTATACCAAGAAGGGGTCCATGATAGGGGACATAATACAGGATGTGGGGACATTGTTATAGGAAGGAGCCAGGATGGAAGACATTATTACAGTAAGAGGCTCAGGACAGGGGACATTATACCAAGAAAGGGCCCTGGATGGGGGACTTTATTACTGGTAGGGGCTCAGGATTGGGGACACTATACCAGGCAGGAGCCCAGGATAGGGAATATTATAACAGAAAGGGGCTTAGGATGAGAGACATTATTACAAAATGTGGGCCATTATTATAGAAATGGTCCCAGGATTGGGGACATTATTTGGAAGGGAACAGGTCAAGAGACATTATTACATAAAGGAGCCAGTACAGGGGACAATATTAATAATATAATAATAATAATAATATTTTTTATTGATATAGCGCCAACATATTCCGCAGAACTTTACAATTAAGCAGGGACATAAACAGACAATAAATTCAATACAAGGTAAGTCAGTTTAAACAGTTACATTAGGAGTGAGGTTCCTGTTCGCAAGCTTAAATTCAACAAGGGAATAGCCAATAGATGAAAAGTACTTGTTATTTTAGGTTTAGCAATTATAATAAATAGGGATTTTCATATAGAGCTGCATGATCCGGTCATCAGCCCGTATGTTTTAGTGCAATAATCAAGTATCAAGTGCAATTATCGTGTGCATGGAGAGTGTGAAGACAGATGAATAGGAGGGAGCAGATTCTGAATAATATATAGAAGGAGGGAACAGGGGAAAGTTAGTTAACTGAGTTGAGGCTTGTTTAAAGAGATGGGTTTTTAAAGCATGCTTGAAGACGTGGGTGCTAGGTATCAGTCGGATCATCTGGGGTAGAGCATTCCAGAGAACTGGCGCAGCACGAGAGAAGTCTTGGAGACGGAGGTGCGAGGTTTGGATTATGGGGGATGTTAGTCATAGGTCATTTGTAGAATGGAGGGCACATGTAGGGCGATAGACTGAGATGAGAGAGGAGATATAAGGCGGTGCAGAACTGTGAAGAGCTTTATGGGTGAGAGCGATGAGTTTATATTGGAACCTGTAGCGAATGGGTAACCAATGTAATGACTGGCACAAGATGGAGGCATCGGTGAAGAATATTACACAAAGGGGCCCATGATGGAGGACATTATTACAGAAAGGGGCATTATTACAGGAAGGTTCTACGATGGGACACTATTACACATATGTCTTTATAGGATCTAGAAGGCTACAAAGGCCCTTACATCAGATCAACATGGAGGAGGGGGCCCAGGTCCAAATTTTGCACTTTGGCCCATGGGATTCTAGTTACACCACTTGTAGTTAGTGTGATTACCATGTAAATAAAACATCATGCTTTAGTTTAACTATTTAGGTCCTGACATTTTATTGATTGCAAACCTCCCACATTTAAGGATTTGCTTTAGATAGCAGAACAAACAGGAAGTACATCATTATTTGATTGTATATAATCACAATTAGCATTAGCTGGTTAAAATCTAATCAATATTTTACAAATCAATACTGCAGAGGGCAAGCATCAGTGCCTTATACAAGCCAAAAATATGCAGCATTTTCCCATGATACTGTAATAAAATAATGTCACTAAAGCTGCATACTGCGATATAGTAGCACCCAGCTACCAACCGTATCATCACAGAATGAAGCCTCAGAATATCAATATACTTATGGTGCTAAAGTGTAAACTAGAAAATGTACTTGATAATGAAATTAATGTTATGTATCTCTCCAGAACATTTCATCTTCTTCATCTGCATCTGCAGCTTGGATGGGGATTTTTTTGTGCACACTTTCTTTAGTATGCAAATATAAGATGAGGCTTGTTTTTTAGACACAAAAGCTCAGGCAAATTCGTTTTACATTCAAGCAAGCCAAGTAAATTTCTTTTTGAACATTTGACAGCTGGAGTCGCTACAATTAATCCATAATAACTATGCAACTCAAATTCTTGGTGTCATTCATATGTCACTACCTTTTAAGCTTTCAACCAGCAGCCAAGAATAGTATTAATCATAGTCTTTTGAATGAAAAGGGGGCTTGGTTACTAACAATTTAACTATTTACATACTTTTGCAGATTGGGAATGTTTATTTTACTTTATATTTATTCACTGGAAGCCTGATCACATATTTCTCTAGTGTATCTGACGCGCCCCTGGGCCTGTGTCGCGCTGCGTTGCGCACGCGGGAGCTTACCCGGAGCCGGATCTCTTGAAGGTTGTAGTCTCGTGGCGGCGACCCGGTCCGTGCCCAGGGAGTCAAACTGAGCGGCGATGTATCAGCGGTAGATGTTGTACGACTACGCCACCCGTTGAATGCAGCTATGGAGCTGCCGCTGCAGGACAGTCCGCTGAGGCCGGTGGATGGATGGTGCAGCGTAGATGGTATAACCCCCAACGGGAGGGGTATGGCCTCAGGGCAGCAGATGTGGATGATGGGGGTAGCAGGAACCACTCGGAGACGGTACTGTGTAGTTCAGGGTCTTTACTGGTGACAATGATAGACCCTCCCGGAGTACTGGCTAGCGATTGGGGCCTGGTCAGTCCTTGAGCAGATGGGATCTCCCCTGGCCAGGTGGAGTTGTAGGCCTCCCAAACTGACTGTACTCTTCTGGCTACCTTGCTAGAAGCGGGTATAAGTAGCCCACGTCCCTGAGTGTACCGTGTGGTGCTCACCCGTATGGCCGGTGACTCGGGGCCTTCTAATGGCTTCCGCTCCACGATGGCGGTGCTGGTCCCACGCGTGTGACCGTGCCTTCGGGCTTCTTGGCCAGAGGACCTGAAATCCCCTGCCTGACGGATTCTGCTGCTGGGTAGGAGTTAGTCCCCACAGCCTCGGACTCCGGGTCCGGTAAGAAATCTTCTCAGTCAGGGCGAGCTCTGCAGCTGCCAGCCCCTGACTTGTAGTAGTATTGCTCCCACTGAGCTTCTGCTGTTTCTTCCTATGACTGTTTCTTGTCTCTACTCTCCTTGACTGCTAACCCTGCTTCAGCCCCGGGTTTATATAGGGGAAGTTCTTCCCCTCCCAAGACTGGGCAGGAGGTGTGGCATGCACAGGATCCCTGACCAAAGGACCTCCCACCTGCTCTCAGACGTAATATCTCTATCACTGTGGCAACCAGACCCCTGGGGTGTCACATTCCCCCCTAGTGAAATTTAGTACTCCGGGACTAAACATATTTTTTTAGAAAAACATAACAAGGTATAACAATAACAATACAATAAGAAAAACACATAAGATGGTTGCGGCGTGTCCGCAACCGGGTGCAGTCTTTGAAGAAAGCAAGGTGTCCATTTCACCAAAACAGGGAGGCGTAACCAGGTAGGGGTCTGTCCTACCCCGAGTCCTTAACAGTCTCTAGTCCATCCTGGGTTACGCTCCAACTATGTACAAGGATTCCCGGTAAATCCACCAAGGACTCCTAAAAATAACTGGAAACACAAAATTATACACAAGCAACAATACACAGATAAACATAAATAAAACAATTTATACACTTCAAATCCTCCAGCGTGCGGGTTGATTGCAGCGGCGGCAGATGGGTCGTCCGTCCTCGCTGTATCGGTCACTGGGTCTTCCTCTGGCTGGTGGGGTCCTCCTTGGTCGACGCCACGGGATGTCCTCCGGTCCGGATGCCAGCTGGATCTTCCCTGGAGTGGAAACCTGTAAAGACTGCACAGTTCGGGTTAGAGCAGCAACGCTCTTAGCTAGCTCTTGGACCTGATGGTGTAGGTCTGGAGCCGGGTCATTGTCCAAAGCCTGCGCATCAGCTCCCACAGGCCCTGCCGACAAGGGTGCCGCCTCCTGGTGGTAAGTGGTAGTGGGGCGCCTGTGGGTCACAACGCCACCTGGTGCTGGTTCTCGGAGCACCCGGATGGCTCTGTCCTTGAAGTGTGCAAATCCCAGATGGGGATCCTGCAAGGCCATTGCCCGCAACTGGGTTCGGTGGGTATTACAATATAGTCCCTCTATAAACTGTTCGGTCAACAGCCTGTCCTCGTTTCCCACTCCATCAGGGTCGGTCTGCTTAATGGCCCTCAGGGCCTCTTGTAGGTTTAGTGCATAGTCCCTTATACTCTCATGCGCTCGCTGCTTGCACCCGTAGAATCTAAGCTTAATCTCGGCTGAGGTGCGGGTATCAAAGGTGTCCTTCAGCCGGGTTAGTATCCCTGCGACAGTCTTCCTCCCAGGTGGCCAGGATTTTACTTCCCTTTTGGCTGCCCCGGTTAGTTGGGCCACCAGGATGCTCACTTTTTGCTCTTCTGTGAGGGGGTACACCTGGAAGAGGCTATCCAGCTTTTCTCTAAAGTCATGCAGGGTATGTGACTCCCCTGAGTACTGGGGTAGCCAAGCTGCTCCCGGGATATAGGGCATGGTGAAGGGCATAACTGCAGCAGCGGTAGCGCTGGCGGGGGTTGAGGCAGTGAAGCTCTCCTCCGTATCCGACATCTTCCTCCCCCCTAGTGGACCGTGGCCTACCTTGCGATGATCCTCTTCCGTAGGCCGCGGCTCCGCAGTGGATCGTCAGGGTTGAGGACCTTCCGTCGCGCTCCTGTGACGTCGGCGTCTGCTGGGCTCCTTCCAGGACCTTACGCAACGTCCGGACGTGAGGCGGGGCTTCAGTTCTCGCGCGCTTTCGGAGTCCACGCCCCTCTTCTTCCCGCGCGGCGTCCTCAAGATGGCGTCCAATGGCGGGAAAACTCCACGGATGGCGGGAAGAAGGCAGAAGATGGCGCCGGATGGCGGGAAACTTCACCGATGGCGGGAAGAAGGCTGAAGATGGCGCCGGATGGCGGGAATCTTCACCACAGGTAAGTTTGAAAAGTCTCTTTTTCAGGCACGCAGTACCCGGTGGTTGCGGGCACGAAATCCTGCCGACTACGCCAAAGTTGACGCGCCCCTGGGCCTGTGTCGCGCTGCGTTGCGCACGCGGGAGCTTACCCGGAGCCGGATCTCTTGAGGGTTGTAGTCTCGTGGCAGCGACCCGGTCCGTGCCCAGGGAGTCAAACTGAGCGGCGATGTATCGGCGGTAGATGTTGTACGACTACGCCACCCGTTGAATGCAGCTATGGAGCTGCCGCTGCAGGACAGTCCGCTGAGGCCGGTGGATGGATGGTGCAGCGTAGATGGTATAACCCCCAACGGGAGGGGTATGGCCTCAGGGCAGCAGATGTGGATGATGGGGGTAGCAGGAACCACTCGGAGACGGTACTGTGTAGTTCAGGGTCTTTACTGGTGACAATGATAGACCCTCCCGGAGTACTGGCTAGCGATTGGGGCCTGGTCAGTCCTTGAGCAGATGGGATCTCCCCTGGCCAGGTGGAGTTGTAGGCCTCCCAAACTGACTGTACTCTTCTGGCTACCTTGCTAGAAGCGGGTATAAGTAGCCCACGTCCCTGAGTGTACCGTGTGGTGCTCACCCGTATGGCCGGTGACTCGGGGCCTTCTAATGGCTTCCGCTCCACGATGGCGGTGCTGGTCCCACGCGTGTGACCGTGCCTTCGGGCTTCTTGGCCAGAGGACCTGAAATCCCCTGCCTGACGGATTCTGCTGCTGGGTAGGAGTTAGTCCCCACAGCCTCGGACTCCGGGTCCGGTAAGAAATCTTCTCAGTCAGGGCGAGCTCTGCAGCTGCCAGCCCCTGACTTGTAGTAGTATTGCTCCCACTGAGCTTCTGCTGTTTCTTCCTATGACTGTTTCTTGTCTCTACTCTCCTTGACTGCTAACCCTGCTTCAGCCCCGGGTTTATATAGGGGAAGTTCTTCCCCTCCCAAGACTGGGCAGGAGGTGTGGCATGCACAGGATCCCTGACCAAAGGACCTCCCACCTGCTCTCAGACGTAATATCTCTATCACTGTGGCAACCAGACCCCTGGGGTGTCACATATCTAACAGCTAGTTTTCAAATCAGATCATAAGAGACTATTGAAATCCTGTACGCTTTCCCTATTCTGAAGATGCTGATAATACTGAAGGGATTATCAGTATTATTTCTTTTTAAAACACCATTAATTCCATGATGCTGTACATGTGAAAAAGGTTATATACATATAACATACATAAAATGAAACAAACTGACAGAGGGGGGAGAGGACAGTACCCTCACACAGGGGTACCACCAGGAATTTCAGTGCCCCATACTGGCAAAATTTTCAGGCCCCCTCGAGACTAAGCCCAAGCTCCACCTCTACCCCCCCAAACCTTCCTCAGTCCCACCGCCCACTCTTGGAAAAACTCCACTTTCTACACCATGTCCTCACCAATCACACATTAACAGTTACAAACGAACACCATATCACATACAGTACAGACCAAAAGTTTGGACACACCTTCTCATTTAAAGATTTTTCTGTATTTTCATGACTATGAAAATTGTACATTCACACTGAAGGCATCAAAACTATGAATTAACACATGTGGAATAATATACTTAACAAAAAAGTGTGAAACAACTGAAAATATGTCTTATATTCTTGGTTCTTCAAAGTAGCCACCTTTTGCTTTGACGACTGCTTTGCACACTCTTGGCATTCTCTTGATGAGCTTCAAGAGGTAGTCACTGGAAATGGTTTTCACTTCACACGTGTTCCCTGTCAGGTTTAATAAGTGGGATTTCTTGCCTTATAAATGGGGTTGGGACCATCAGTTGTGTTGTGCAGAAGTCAGGTGGATACACAGCTGATAGTCCTACTGAATAGACTGTTAGAATTTGTATTATGGCAAGAAAAAAGCAGCCAAGTAAAGAAAAACGAGTGGCCATCATTACTTTAAGAAACAAAGGTCAGTCAGTCCGAAAAATTGGGAAAACTTTGAAAGTGTCCCCAAGTACAGTTGCAAAAACCATCAAGCGCTCAAAGAAACTGGCTCACATGAGGACCGCCCCAGGAAAGGAAGACCAAGAGTCACCTCTGCTTCTGAGGATAAGTTTATCCGAGTCACCAGCCTCAGAAATCGCAGGTTAACAGCAGCTCAGATTAGAGACCAGGTCAATGCCACACAGAGTTCTAGCAGCAGACACATCTCTTCAACAACTGTTAAGAGGAGACTTTGTGCAGCAGGCCTTCATGGTAAAATAGCTGCTAGGAAACCACTGCTAAGGACAAGCAACAAGCAGAAGAGACTTGTTTGGGCCAAAGAACACAAGGAATGGATATTATTAGACCAGTGGAAATCTGTGTTTTGGTCTGATGAGTCCAAATTTGAGATCTTTGGTTCCAACCACCGTGTCTTTGTGCGACGTAGAAAAGGTGAACGGATGGACTCTACATGCCTGGTTCCCACCGTGAAGCATGGAGGAGGAGGTGTGATGGTGTGGGGGTGCTTTGCTGGTGACACTGTTGGGGATTTATTCAAAATTGAAGGCATACTGAACCAGCATGGCTACCACAGCATCTTGTAACGGCATGCTATTCCATCCGATTTGCGTTTAGTTGGACCATCATTTATTTTTCAACAGGACAATGACCCCAAACACACCTCCAGGCTGTGTAAGGGCTATTTGACCAAGAAGAAGGTGATGGGGTGCTATGCCAGATGACCTGGCCTCAACAGTCACCAGACCTGAACCCAATCGAGCTGGTTTGGGGTGAGCTGGACCGCAGAGTGAAGGCAAAAGGGCCAACAAGTGCTAAGCATCTCTGGGAACTCCTTCAAGATTGTTGGAAGACCATTTCCGGTGACTACCTCTTGAAGCTCATCAAGAGAATGCCAAGAGTGTGCAAAGCAGTCATCAAAGCAAAAGGTGGCTACTTTGAAGAACCTAGAATATAAGACATATTTTCAGTTGTTTCACACTTTTTTGTTAAGTATATAATTCCACATGTGTTAATTCATAGTTTTGATGCCTTCAGTGTGAATGTACAATTTTCATAGTCATGAAAATACAGAAAAATCTTTAAATGAGAAGGTGTGTCCAAACTTTTGGTCTGTACTGTACATGGCCAGCAGATTTTGTTTCGGCCAAAAGATTATTTGAGCCGCCACCACGACAAGGTAGACTATTTTGGCCAGGCCCTACTCTGCTCTAACCTATTAAATATTTGTTATAATACCCAATACTTTTTTTGTAGGTATATTTTTATTTATTTTTCTTTAAGGGAATGTATCACATACGTTTTTTAAACTGACCAATAATATAACATACTAGGGACAAATACCGTCACACCATGACTAGATCACATATTATCACCACTGAATAACACCACATACAAAGAACAAATACCATAACACCATGACCAGACCACATAGTGACTGAATAATACTACCTACAAGGAACAAATACAGCCACACCTTGACCAGATCATATATTACCATCACATAGTGACCGAATAATACCACATACAAGGAACAAATACTGTCACACTATGACCAGACCACATATTACCACCACATAGTGACCGAATACTACAATACTGGTCATTAATAACAAAAACACAATAATATTGCAATAAATGCCATTATACACAGGATCTCTGTACATAGTATACAGTGTATAGTGTCAGTGTACAGGTAATACAGGGATCACCGGTGACATTATACACAGGAGCTCTGTATATAGTGTCAGTGTACAGGTAATACAGGGATCACCAGTGACATTATACACAGGAGCTCTGTATATAGTGTCAGTGTACAGGTAATACAATGATCACTGGTGACATTATATACAGGAGCTCTGTTCATAGTGTGGTAGATCGACTCACTTGACTTCTTAAAGAGGCAGACAAAGGAATCGTTTCTATTTAAAGTGCGGCTGGTTTATTGCAATCCTCATAAACCATGTCACCAAAAAACCAAAAAGGCTGTGAATTTTATCCTCTGACCATCTCTCTTTCTACGTGTTTAATCATCCTAGCACTAAAGATGGCTGATTAACCCCTTATTCCTTCATGTGCTGGAACCTTTTCCATATTTTTAATTACTGGAGCTAGCAATCTCAGTGATACATATCTCCCCTCCAATACTTGAGTTTGTCACAATAGTATACAGTGTAAAGTGTGAGTGTATGTAACACACTGACTCACCAGTGACGTCTCTAGTTGAAGTCCTTCATCTTTGCTTTTCTTCTTTATCCAGCACAGACTGCCATCACTTTTTCCAGCAAGGACTCGTCTCTACAGAAAATAACACATATCTAGAGCACCGCTTTCAAAGCACGTTCCCCAATTTTTCCCCAACTTCTACACTAGACCAGATGAAGAAAAAAAAGCAACATAGTGACACCCTGCATAGTAACAGGATTCCCCCCTCACTGAAAATAGTATCCTCAAAAATAAGATATGTGACACCCCAGGGGTCTGGTTGCCACAGTAATAGAGATATTATGTCTGAGAGCAAGTGGGAGGTTTCTCTGGTCAGGAGCCCTAAACATGCAACACGGCCCACCCAGACCTGGGAGGGGAGGAATCTGCCCTTATAAACTGGGTCTGGGGCGGGATTAGAGCAGTCAGAGCCTGGAGTGAAGTTCCAGACACAGGGAAAGCAAGAATAGGAGCTCTGTAGGAGCAGAGGCAGAAGGCCAGGGGCTGTGAGCAGAGATATAGCTCGCCCTGGCTGAGGACACTAAAACCGGACACAGGAGTCCGAGGCTGTGGGGACTGATATACACCCAGCAGCAGAAACCAGCCGGCAGGGGATTCCAGGTCCTCTGGCCATAGAAGCCCGGAGGCTCAGTCACAAAGAAGGGACCAGCACCACCATCCAGGAGCGGAGGCTAACAGAAGGCCCCAAGTCACCAGCCATACGGGTGAGCACCACACGGTATACTCAGGGACGTGGGCTACTTGTAACCGCTGACAGCAAGGTAGCCAGGAAGAGTGCAGATAAACGGGGAGGCCTACAACTCCACCTGGCCAGGGGAACTCCTGCTTGCTTGCAGACTGACCAGGCCCCTTATACTAGCCAGTACTCCCGGGAGGGTCTGCCTTGTACCACCAGTAAAGACCCTGAACTGCACCTCACGTCTCTGTGATTCCTTGCCGCTCCTGCACCATTAGCACTGGGACCCTCACACCATCACTCCCATCATCTTCCACATTAGCTGCCCTGAGGCAATACTTCTCCCGTGGGGGGTCATCCCATACTTGGCTGCGCAAACAACATCAGCCTCAGCGGTCTGCAGCGCAGCGGCGGTCCCCACTGACCGCAATCCACGGGTGGCGTAGTCGGACACTTATTACAATACAAATAGACTGCCACTGGTTTGACCACCCTGGGCACGGACCGGGTCACCGCCACACGGAGACTACAACCCCCAGCATTCTACAACAGGCCCGGTTCCGGGTTCCCCTGCACAACACAGGCCCAGGGGGCGCGTCAACTTTGGCGTAGTCGGCAGGATTTCGTGCCCGCAACCACCGGGTACTGCGTGCCTGAAAAAGACTTTTATACTTACCTGTGGTGAAGTTTCCCGCAGTCCGGAGCCGATTCCCGCCATCAGACGCCATCTTGGACCGTTTCCCGCCGTCTTCTGCCCTCTTCCCGCCATCCGCAGCTGCTTCCCGCCTTCGGACGCCATCTTCGGGACGCCGCACGGGAAGAAGAGGAGCGTGGACGCCGAAAGCGCGCAAGATCCGAAGCTCCGCCCCACGCTCCGCCCCACGCTCTGACGCTGCACAAGGTCCTGGAAGGGAGGAAGAGCGACGCTGACGTCATCGGAGCGCGACGCCAGGTCCTCAACCCCGACGATCGACTGCGGAGCCGCGGCCTACGGAAGAAGAGCATCGCAAGGTAGGCCACGGTCCACTAGGGGGGAGGAGGATGCCGGATACCGAGGGGAGCTCCACTGCCACAGCCACCACCAGGGCAACCGCTGCAGCAGTCATGCCATTCACCATGCCCTATATCCCGGGGGCAACCTGGCTACCCCAGTACTCAGGGGAGTCACATACTCTAAATGACTTTAGAGAAAGACTGGATAGCCTCTTCCAGGTGTACCCCCTCACAGAAGAGCAAAAAGTGAGCATCCTGGTGGCCCAATTAATCGGGGCAGCCCAAAGGGAGGTAAAGTCCTGGCCACCTGGGAGGAAGAGGACTGTCAGAGAAATACTAGCTCGGCTGAAAGACACATTTGATACCCGCACCTCAGCCGAAATAAAGCTCAGATTTTACGGGTGTAAACAGCGGGCACATGAGAGTATAAGAGACTATGCCCTAAACCTACAAGAGGCCCTGAGAGCCATTAAGCAGGCAGACCCTGACAGCGTGGGAAATGAAGATAAGCTGTTGACTGAACAATTTATTGAAGGTCTACTGTGCAATGCCCACCGAACCCAGTTGCGGGCAATGGCCTTACAGGACCCTGACCTGGACTTTGCACAGTTCAAGGACAGAGCCATCCGGGTGCTCCGAGAACCGGCACCAGGTGGCGCTGTGACCCACAGGCGCCCTGCTATCACTTACCATCAGGAGACGGCGCCCTTGTCTGCAGGGCCTGTGGGAGCTGATGCGCAGGCTTTAAACAGTGACCCGGCTACAGACCTGCACCATTAGGTCCAAGAGCTGACTAAGAGCGTTGCCGCGCTAACCAGAACTGTGCAGTATTTACAGGTCTCTTCTCCAGGAAAGATCCAGCTGGCATCCGGACCGGAGGACGTCCTGTGGCGCCGACTGAGGAGGACCCCACCGGCCAGAGGAAGACCCAGCGACAGATACAACGAAGACGGACGACCCATCTGCCGCTGCTGCAATCAACCCGGACATGTGGCAAGGTACTGTCATTTAAACAGGCACAACCTGGGGTAGAGGGCCAACCCCCAGGCATAAGACCATCAGGCCCATCAAACTGGCGTGATAAATACGTAGGGGGACGTTCAATCTTGCCTGTGGTACTAGATGGCATTCCTATGAGTGCCCTACTAGACACCGGGTCACAGGTCACCACCATCCCGTACGTGCTCTTTAAACAGTACTGGAATGACTCGGACATAACCCGCTACCCAGATGACGACCTGAGTATCATCGCCAGCAATGGTCAGCCCGTGCCGCAGGTGGGATTCAAAGAGGTGACCATTAAGATCGGTAAAGTCGAACTGGCGGCACAAGGACTGATTATAGTGGACATAGACCGTCATGAGAGTCACCCTAGAATAACCTTGGGAACTAATGTGATTGAAAATTGTCTTGCAGAAGTGATTCTCATTTTACAGCAGGTTGCCAAGAATGCCAGTTCCGGCCAGCAGCGTGTGCTCCAAAAAGAGATCCGGGCACTGATGAAGCGGCAACAGGTGGAACTATCTGGTGGTGAGATAGGTAGCGTGAGAATGTGTGACCCGTTCCCTATTGCCATGCCCCCAAAAAGTGAGATGATGATTTGGTGCCGGGCAGCTATTGGTCTAAGAGGTAGAGACTACCAAGCAATGGTAGAACCCGTCTACTCAGACAGTAGGCCCACCATTTTGACAGCACGGGGGGTGGTCGATTTACGCCATGGGAGGGTGCCCGTTCGCATCATAAATATCGGGGAGAGAGAAGTACACCTGCCCCGGTATGCCACGCTAGCCAAATGGTTCACCATAAACCAGAATTCTGTACAGGCCGTGGAACCCTTGCCTCCATCTCAACCAGAGGAAGGTAACGGCTCTAAGAAACCAATGGAGGACTGGTGTCAGCAACTGCATTTGGGTACTGACTCCACTCCCTCACACCAGAAACAGGGAGTCTATCGGGTGGTTCAAGAGTACGAGAGAGTGTTTAGTAAACACCCGCTAGACTTCGGGCGAGTAAAGGGGGTAGAACACCACATCCCCACGGGAGACCATCCTCCCATAAAGGAGAGATACCGACCCGTACCCCCGGCACACTACCAACACGCCAAGGGGATGCTTAGAGACATGAAGGAGGCTGGGGTAATCAGGGACAGCTGTAGCCCCTGGGCTGCTCCACTAGTCTTAGTGAAAAAGAAAGACAACACCATGAGAATGTGTGTAGACTACAGGAAGGTCAACCGTATCACACACAAAGATGCGTACCCGTTACCAAGGATATTAGAGTCCTTAGCTGCATTAAAATCTGCTAACTTCTTCTCTACTTTGGATCTCACTAGCGGGTACTGGCAGGTTCCTGTAGCAGAGGCAGACTGGGAGAAGACCGCATTCACCACCCCGATGGGTCTCAGCGAATTTAACTGTATGCCGTTCGGGCTCTGCAACGCACCAGGAACCTTCCAACGGTTGATGGAATGCTGTCTGGGACACCGGAACTTCGAGACGGTCCTGTTATACCTGGACGATGTCATCGTCTATTCCAAGACCTAGGAGGACCACCTGAAACACCTGGCAGAAGTGTTCGAAGCTCTGGCAAATTACGGCCTAAAGGTGAAACCCTCCAAGTGTCACCTCCTGAAACCAAAGGTGCAGTACCTGGGACACGTGGTGAGTGCTGACGGAGTGGCTCCCGACCCTGATAAGATCACTGTGATTAAGGACTGGCCAAGACCCTCCAGCATAAAGGAAGTGCGGCAGTTCCTCGGGTTGGTAGGCTACTACCGAAGATTCATTCCCCGTTTCACCAAAATGGCAGCCCCTATGCAGGACCTCCTGATAGGTCAATCTCGGAAAGCCAAAAACCAGAAGCCGCCCTTTAGGTGGGAAAAGCTGGAAGAGGAGTCCTTCTGCCAGCTGAAGATGGCCCTCACGGGGGATGAAATCCTGGCATATCCAGACTACAGCCAGCCCTTTATCCTCCACACGGACGCAAGCAACATCGGGCTAGGAGCCGTACTGTCCCAGATCCAGCAAGGGAAAGAACGGGTAATCGCTAACGCCAGCCGAAAGCTACGGCCCACAGAGAGGAACCCTGAGAATTATAGCTCATTCAAGCTGGAGTTCCTGGCAGTAGTGTGGGCAGTGACCGAACGTTTCAAGCATTACCTTGCCTCTTCCAAATTCACCGTGTACATGGATAACAACCCGTTGACACACCTGGACACTGCAAGGCTCGGTGCCCTGGAACAGAGATGGATGGCCCGCCTGTCCAACTTTGAATTCACCATCAAATACCGGGCAGGACGCTCCAATGCCAACGCGGATGCCCTGTCTAGAATGCCGAACTTACCGGACGTAGGGGAAGATCCAGAAGATCTGGAAGAAGTTGAGCTCCCTGCGTTCCACCGTCATGGGATTACCCTGTATTCCCACCGTGTGAAGAACAGGCGCTCCGTGACGTTCAATCCCTTGCCCCACTACAACTGGGCGGAGACGCAAGACAGTGATCCCGCAGTCCATTTGGTGAAGGAAATGCTGACCCAGGCCGATGCCCGTCTTGACCCAGATGCTCCGGAGGAGACCAAGCAACTGTGGAAGGAGAAAAGTAAGCTGTTCCTCTACAGGGAGAAGCTGTGCCGGAGAATGGTTAACTCTCGAACACATGAGTTGACCTGGCAGGTAGTGGTCCCAAGACGAGACGCGGCTATGGTTCTGGAGGCATACCACAACGGAGCAGGGCATTTCGGATGGAAGAAGCTGGAGTTCTTGTTGCGTGAACGGTTCTACTGGGTAGGCATGAGAGGAGCCATCGAGAGGTGGTGCAGAGACTGTGGCCCGTGCCACCTGAGAAGAAAAGACCGAGCCAGCCAGAAGACTCCCCTGCAGCCCATCATCACCAGACAGCCACTGGAACTGGTAGCCCTGGACCATGTGAAACTGGCTCCAAGCAGATCTGGGTATGTCTACGCCCTCACAATCGTGGATCATTACTCCCGGTTCCTGGTGGTGGTCCCGGTTAAGGACTTAACGGCTCAAACAGCCGCTAGAGCCTTCCAGCAGCACTTCTGCCGTCCACACGGGTACCCGGACCAAGTGCTGACAGACCAAGGACCAGCCTTCGAAGCGGAGGTCTTCCAGGAGTTCTGCAACCTGTATGGCTGCAAGAAGATAAGAACAACGCCCTATCACCCTCAAACCAATGGACTCTGCGAGAAGATGAACCAGGTGGTGATAGATCTGCTAAAAACACTGCCCCTGGAAGAACGCAGTCTGTGGCCTGAGAAACTGCCCGATCTGGTGGACCTGTATAACCACATCCCTGTAGGTTCCACCAACTGTACCCCGGCTTACCTAATGAGAGCAAGACCTGGTAAGCTGCCTATTGACCTGGATATGGGAGTCCTGACGCCTGAGGACACCTCGCCAGAGGCAGACTAGGATACAGAACGGCAGCAGCAGTATCGGAAAGTACAGGAGAGCGTCGAGCGAAGTCTGTCTCAAGCTAGAGAAAGGCAAGAGAAAGCTTATAACCAGTATGCTCCCGCTGTTCCCCTGGTACCTGGAGAGCAGGTCTTGAAGAGGAAGAGGCGGCTCCACAAGTTGGACGACCAGTGGGAGAAGGACCCGTACACCGTACTGCCATCAAGCCATGAGAACCCAAAAATCTGCGTAATCAGTAAGGATGGAGGAGAAACCACAGCCATTGTCTCCAGAGACCACCTGAAGAAGTGTCCCGAGCAGCTGCAAAGCCCTGAAGAAGATCAAGAAAACCCTCAACCCGCAGAGGAAAGGGAAGAAATGATCAGTACCGTACTCGGAGACTTCCCCCGGTCTTGGACACAAGTAAACGGCGCTGTCGTGGTACCCGTCCTCACCTTTCTCCAGCCAGCCCCGCAAGTGCCTACAGAGGAACCGGTAGAGCTGGAAGAGCAGCCGGCCCAAGAGGCAGAAGAGTCCACACCAGCAGTACAGGAGGATCAACCCTCTGCTAGTAGTGAGCCTGCCGTGCCCCTAGTGAGCCAAAGAGTGCGCAGACAGCTGCCCAGCTTACCCATAACACCTCCTACACCCTGTAGTGCAGGACCAGTTAGTGAGCTCCGTAGGTCCACTAGGGTCACTAGAGGTCAGATGCCCGCTCGCTGGAGAATCTAAACCAATGCACTGTAGAGTTGACTGTTTATTGAAAAATGTTTATGGTTTATGTGTGTTGCCTGTTACTAATTATGTTTCTCAGTTACCCTGCAGATTTATTTGGACTAACAGGTTATGGACACTGGATAACCGGAACAATTTTGTAGATAGTTGCACCTTGGTGCCTCTTGCGAAGACGGTCGCAGAAGAGAAAACCTGTCTGGCGTGGCCTACTTGCGGCCCAAAGTAGCTAGCTCTAACCTTGCAGCCACGCCCAAGGACAACGCAAGGGGTTTTCTTTGGACAGGTCCCCTATTCTGTGCCAAGACTTCGCCTTGTTGGGTGACATGGACACCCCCTTTGTTTCATAAACTTCACCTTGGGTGATATGGACACCCGGTCACGGAAACGCCGTGACCTCTACAGACTAAAGCTTCTTGTAAATATGTTGTCTTGTTATTGTTATACCTTGTATTTATGTTTCTTTAAAAATGTGTTTAGTCCCGGAGTACTAAAATTTACTAGGGGAAAATGTGACACCCCAGGGGTCTGGTTTCCACAGTAATAGAGATATTATGTCTGAGAGCAAGTGGGAGGTTTCTCTGGTCAGGAGCCCTAAACATGCAACATGGCCCACCCAGACCTGGGAGGGGAGGAATCTGCCCTTATAAACTGGGTCTGGGGCGGGATTAGAGCAGTCAGAGCCTGGAGTGAAGTTCCAGACACAGGGAAAGCAAGAACAGGAGCTCTGTAGGAGCAGAGGCAGAAGGCCAGGGGCTGTGAGCAGAGATATAGCTCGCCCTGGCTGAGGACACTAAAACCGGACACAGGAGTCCGAGGCTGTGGGGACTGATATACACCCAGCAGCAGAAACCAGCCGGCAGGGGATTCCAGGTCCTCTGGCCATAGAAGCCCGGAGGCTCAGTCACAAAGAAGGGACCAGCACCGCCATCCAGGAGCGGAGGCTAACAGAAGGCCCCAAGTCACCAGCCATACGGGTGAGCACCACACGGTATACTCAGGGACGTGGGCTACTTGTAACCGCTGACAGCAAGGTAGCCAGGAAGAGTGCAGATAAACGGGGAGGCCTACAACTCCACCTGGCCAGGGGAACTCCTGCTTGCTTGCAGACTGACCAGGCCCCTTATACTAGCCAGTACTCCCGGGAGGGTCTGCCTTGTACCACCAGTAAAGACCCTGAACTGCACCTCACGTCTCTGTGATTCCTTGCCGCTCCTGCACCATTAGCACTGGGACCCTCACACCATCACTCCCATCATCTTCCACATTAGCTGCCCTGAGGCAATACTTCTCCCGTGGGGGGTCATCCCATACTCGGCTGCGCAAACAACATCAGCCTCAGCGGTCTGCAGCGCAGCGGCGGTCCCCACTGACCGCAATCCACGGGTGGCGTAGTCGGACACTTATTACAATACAAATAGACTGCCACTGGTTTGACCACCCTGGGCACGGACCGGGTCACCGCCACACGGAGTCTACAACCCCCAGCATTCTACAACAGGCCCGGTTCCGGGTTCCCCTGCACAACACAGGCCCAGGGGGCGCGTCAGATACATAACAGCAGAGAAATTACATCTGGGCCAAAGGGATAATGTCATTTGAGTGGCAGCAACATATAGGTGGTACTGGAAACCATGGGACTTTATGAGTTGTCCTTGGGCAAAGGTTTAGATTGAGAAGAGTAAGGGTCCTATGACAGAACTTTCAGAGACACCAACAAAGAGACAGTGGGATAAGGAGGTAGTATGGGAATGGGAAATGCTAAATGTGCATTGAGTGAGGCAGGAAATATCCATGAAAGAACAATGTCTTTGATTTCAAGGGAATAGTAGTAAGGAGCAAACAACTGTGTTGAAGGCACATGTCTAGAAGGAGGAGTATAGAATATTTTTCCCAAAAACCCATCTCCTTTCACTCCCGTTCATGGATCCCCACAAATGTCCCTGAAATAAAACATTTTTTGGACCTTACCCTTGACATGGGTTTAGAAAAAAAAATCCACTCTCCGTTCCTACTGGGCAACAGAATCTGTCCACAGCACCCCTATATTTGCAGCTGTCATGTCCTGAGTCCGTTATGAAACCCTAATGAGATTACTTCATTTTAGTGATAGTTATGAAGCCCCTCCCCAAGAAATGACCCCAACTACGATCACCTTAACAAATTGAGACCCCTAATTTCCCTCCTAAAAGATTAATTTCTAAATTCCTATTCCCCAGAGCAAAATGTTGCAGTCGACAGAATCTCTCATGAGTTTCAAGGGCCGTCTGTCATTCTGCCAATTTATCCCCTCAAAGTGCTCCAAATACCGTGTAAAATTGTACAAAATGGGAGAGAGCAAAACAGAGTACACGTGCAACTTTCTAATATATGAAGGTAGGACCACAAAATTAAAATCTGAGGTTTGTTCCTCAAAACTTACAAAAAGTTTCATAAAAGTGACCGTGAAAAAATGCAAATTGTGATTTTTCAAACTTGTGTTGCATCAACAGCATAAAAAATGGTGGTATCAAACTACTAACTATCTCCCTAGATAAATACATTAGAGGGTATAATTTACAAAAAGGACATTTATGGGGGGTTTTCTGTTGCTCTTGAACCACTAAGGCTCTGCAAATATGACAATATTCCAAATAGAGCCAAATTAGTGTGACCAAATTCAAATATTGCTCCTTTTGCTCCGTGCCCTGCCGTTTGTAAAAACAGAACTTTTTGACTACATGTGGGATATTGCCACACTCATAAGAAAGTGGGTATCAAACTGTGGGGTCCACTTTTCGGTGTTACCTCTGGCAAAGGTGAGAGCACCTGAAGCGTTAAAAATTGCAAATTTTCAATATTTTTTTGTCAAATTTCCGTTATTTTCATAAATATACATAAATCATATCGACCAAAATTAACTGCTAACGTGAAGTACAATATGTCATGAAAAAATGTAGAATCTTTGAATCACTGGGATCCGTTAAAGTGTTCCAGAGTTATTACCACATAAAGTGTCACTGGTCAGATTTCAAAAATTTGGCCTGATCATTAACGTCAAAATTGGCTCCGTCACTAAGGGATTAAAGCTTCAGTCAAAGTAAACAACAGCATACAGCCGGACATGTTCAGTTGTTTTAACCCTGACTTCATGCTGTCCTCAGATTACATAGGAAAAACATGCTGACAGATTCCCTTTAACTTTATTGGTTAGTAAGTTGTTTGTAATTTTGGTTAGAATAATTTCATTGGGGTGTTAGGGACAGAAGCCATATTATAGATTGTAGCGTATTGGTTGAGATGTAAGAGGAAAGCTCAATGATACATGCTGTTCAAGCAGTTTGGAGACAAACGGGAGTAGTGATCTGTGGCAATAGATGGACGTAGAGGTTGGGCCAAGGGATGGGTGTGATTGTTGTGTGTTTGAAAGCAGAAGGGAAGATACCAGAGGTTAAAGATAAGTTGAAGAGATGGGTCAAGGCTGGAATAAGCATGGTGGTGAGGATCGAAAGGAGATGCGATGGATAGAGTGAAAAGCAGAAATTGTGAGGTGTTACTTGGTGAGAAGATGAGCAAGCATTTCTTTAGTGATAGTGGGAAAGAAGGTTATGGGGAAGGGCATTGGTCTGTTATGCATTGGGGTTGTAGTGGATGAACATTAAAGAGGTTGTCCGGTATTCTGATGATAGTCTGCAGTCATTCTATGTGACAGTAGACTGCTGAATTCTTACAGCACGCTCACTGCACGCTTTCAGGATTCTCTGTTGTTGCCAGTGAGAGCAGGTGTTCATGTGATAGTAAGTATGTGATTTGAATACGTGTCCCCAAGTCAACTAGATGTGTTCAGCCTCTCTCAAAACAAATGAATTGAGTGCGGATGTGTACGTCCCAGTCAGAATGTTGCCGGAAGTATGCTAGCCTTCTTGTGAGTGTTTTCTGAAGGCATTCAGTTTATTTTTTGTTGGGTTAGTGATCCGTCATCTTTGAGCCCCCACAAGTTTGAATAGGCAGCATGTAATATGGTGGTCCAAACAGTATCTGTGTATTCCATGTTCATCTGCCACTCCAAAAACATGATTGGCTACCTGTAATTCATCCTAACATGATACAGGACATCAGTATATACTTAAACACATTCACATCAGTGCTAAACAACTGCAAACTTGTAATTATCGGCAATAGAGTATTTGTTAATGAGTGCAAAATTTTATGAAAAGAACATTAATGAGAACAAAAATACTGTGAGTACTTCAAAGGAAACCTGTCACCTGGTGGTTTGGGCAACATGAATCAGAGTCTGGCTGCACAATTGCCAGGTAAATGCTCTGATATTTCAGAAAGAATATGCTTTGAAAATCCAGCCCAGGACCATAACCGGAAAGGAGACTAATCCAGTGCCGCCCCTAGTCAGCATCTCCCAGCGCCACCCCAGGTGATTGATGGGTCTCTCCCATTGTAAGTGACCTCTCAAGCACCTGGATCAGCGCTGGAAAAAAAAACTGCTTATGGTCCCAAGCCAGACCTCCTAAGTATATTTTCACTACAGCATGAAGGAGAAAACTATACCTGAGTGCAATAGCTCAGCCAGGCTCTTATTGCTGCTGCTCAACTCATGGGTGTGAGGTTGACAGGTTCCCTCTTTAAGAGAAGTTCAGTAATTACATTTCTGCTAAAATTATCATGTCAAATAATACAGTCCGTCTTATTTAAGTGGTTTCCACGCAGATAGCCACATGCATGCTGAACCGCAGCAGTTGAAGCTGCATATTCATGAAAGAACTGCAAGGGTCAGACACAGATGTTGTGGAATTCTGCTTTGGATATCACTGCAAATAAATGTCAGATTTCTCCATTTCTTAATGTGTACAAACTGTTAGTAATTCTAAATTTTTACATGCTAAGCAGGAGGCGGTGGCATGTAGTGAATGTGTTGGGATCTCTGTCATTTTTTTTTGTCTTTGCTGCATCTATAGAAGTGTCAGTTTGACAGCTGGGAAACCCATGGAGACTACAGTCTCTCTGACTCTCTGATTGATGCATGACCTTCCCCTCCCTCCATAAAATTGCCCATCTAAAAGTCATAAAGGATAAAATGTCCAATACAAAAAAGAAAACCGCTTTATCTGTCCAAGTTCCTGTCATTACTCATTAATACACAAAAACATACCATGTGTTATAACATTTATAATGTAACTTTAAACTGGTTGTCTAGGACTGATATATTGACATAGGTCATCAATATCAGATTGATTGGGGTCTGACAACTAGCACCCCCACCGATCAGCTATCAGCAGCCAGATGTGAGCAGTGAAAGGAGTAAGGGCTTTACACAGAACTGTGCATAACGGTGGTCTGCTGCAGGAGATGATAGAAGATAATCGTGGGGGTAACAGGTCTTAGACCCCCACCATTCTGACATTGGTGACCTTTTGTAATATGTCTGTCCTGGCTGCCCTTTTTAATATAACTTTAAATAATGATGCCTGCAAAAATTATTCCAAGACTTACAATGATGTTAGGATCATTCTTCCTTGGTTCATTTAGTATTATGGCAATGAGTTGTGACTTATAATTTTCAAATCAGTTCACAATTTGTTAGCCACAGTGATTCATTGAATCCACAAAGTTTGAGCCTCAATGTTATGTTCACACTTTTTGACGTTCTGTTTGTCTGTTCCATTTTAAGGAAACCTCAAACAGAATAATGTTAAATATGGATCCATTGCATAACAGATTCAAATGAGAGAAGAGGGACCCCATACATTGTTGTATGTTCCAACTAAATTCCAATATAGGTTCGTTTTTAGAAAGAAAGAAAAAGTTCTGCTTTTTTTTCCTTTCTAAAAATGGACAAATAACTAAATCTAGACTATCCCTAATCAATGGGATCACACTGCTTCGGATCACAGTGCTTCCATTTGTATCAGTTCTTCAGCTGATCTGTTTTTGACATTATTTTGTTTGTCTGTTTCTTAAAACCGAAAGACAAGCAGAATGTCAACTCAGAAGTGGGAACTCCGCCTGAAATGGGACTATTCTGTACATTACACAATATTTGAATTACAGCATCAATAGACAATGCTTCATTGCTGTCTGACTTGTTGGGTGAAGTGTAATCATTTCCCTACCAAAGGCATAGCTCATATGTCCTTACAAGTTGGCAACTCAGTGAGCAAGGATGTATGACATATGTCATGGCTACTAGTGGTCATATCTCAGCCTGGATCACAGCTACAGAAGCTAAGATTATCTGCTTCAAAATAAGAATGAAATTGCTGTTGTAGTCAAAACCTAGCCCAAAATATCAGGGGTTAAAGTGGGAGCTGCAGGTGTCAGTAGCTGTCACTTCCAACTCTCACTTTAAGGGCTCACACGAGCTTATACATCGGACGAGAGCTATCCAATGTTATTCTATGGGGCAGTGCTGATTAGTGTTTTTTTCTCATACCGATTTGGCATGAGAAAAAAAAACGCAGCATGCTGCGATTTACAGAGCACCCATTCAAGTCTATAGGGGCATAGAAATCATCGGAATGCACTCGGATGACAACCTAGTGCAGTCAGATTTGCACAGACTCACAGAATGGAGAAGATAGAGAAATCTTGTTTTCCATCTTATCCTCACCTGTGATATGATTCTCTCACCGGAGAAAATCGGATCACACTAAGCTGACACCAGGTTCAAACTTGGATCAGAGTTTGATCAGAGTGTCATTAATCAATCCGATTCTGTAGCATGAGAGAATCTACGCTCCTGTGACGCCAGCCTAACCCATGATATCTTGGGCTGGGTCGTTGCGAGAATGCTGATTCTGGTCTCATTTTGAATCATTGAATCAGAATCAGCTTCCAAACAAGCCAGGGATTGCCTAACCGATTAAACTGCCCCTACCCCATACTCCTTCAGCTAGTGTGATCCAGGTGAGAGGGGTGCAGCGGGAGAGCTGAGTGGCTGCAGCAGGGACAGGAGAAAGATGATGTGTGTACTCCTATGCTTATATAAGCACCTTCAAAATAAAAAGATAAAAAAAAATGTTTAGAAAAATAAACAAAATTATAAAAAATGTAAATAGCTTTTTCTTTCTTTTAAGTCCTTTATCTGTAACAACCTGAATTATAGAACTGACTCTTCACTTAACTCTCCTAGTGAACGCCATAAAAAAGCCAGAATCCATAACGACCCATGGGAACACTATTTGTCGCACCCCAATATGTCTCATCAGCCCCAACCCCTATGTCTCATCAACCCCAAAATAGTGGACATACGGTGAGACTCGGGAGGGACGGAGTGTTATTTGCCTCCTGGAGCACAGATTTTCCTAGAATAGTTTGCGGAATCCATATACAAAGCCCCTAAGTGCTAGAAGTGTAGACTCCCCCCTCAACTGACCCCATTTGGGGATTATACCCCTTTGGGAATTTATCTACAGGTGTAGTGACGATTTTGACTCAAGGGTTGTTTTCCAGAAACAAGCAGTAGTAGATGTTGCTGAAGCAAAATTGCAAACTGCCATTGTATTGCTCAATACATTATTCCCAGCTTGTGCTTCTGGAGACATGTATCCCTAAATAAAGCTGGCTCTCATCGCTACAGAAATGCCAAACATGTGGATGCTAAATATGGTTTAGGCACACAGGGGCTCAGTAGGAAGCATTTGGATTTGGGAATGCATAATTTACTGGATTTCTTTTGAAGGGTGTAAGAGAGTGACTGGGACAGTCATGCGCCTCTCCCCTCTTTATGCACATTATGTATACTCTGTTTAATATATGAGATTGTGTTATGAACAACTGTCTGATGTGTCAGTTGCAGGGTCAGTATAGGTTAGTACAGGTAGAGTATATCTTAGTGCAGATATAGTATTAGATTAATAGAAGAGTAGTGCAGAGGTGGGCACTATAGCTTAGAGAGGATGTAGTTGTAAGTTAGGAAAGAGTTAAGAGGTTTAGGAGCTGGTCCAGTTTGAGAGGAGCAGGTTAAGTGAAGAACTGAGACACTTGCAGGCAGTTCTAGTGAGAGGGAGAGATGTGACAGAGCAGCAGTTGGTGGTCCAGGGGGCACAGTGTCACGGCCTGTCCAGCAGCAATGAAACGCCAGTCAAGAACTCTAAAATAGACTTTCCCTTAACGTTTGGGGCCTACGGTCCACAGCAGCCAGCAGAGAAACTAGTCTCAAAATCTTCCAGGAAGAGAAATCGGACGGGGAACAGTACAGAAAAGACAGGACGGGACTCTTCCTCCCTCATCCCACTTTACACTGAAGATCGGAGTCAAGCTTCAATTCTCTGGGAGCGGTGATACCCGGATCAAAAATGGATTAAGAATTGACATTGCTGAAGATAAGAAGTTGCATTTTTCTCTGGGATATTTGGTCAACATGGTGTTTTATGACATCTTGAAGATTCGGAAATCTGAGATAATATGCCTGCAGAAGTTCAGGAGGGAAGGCAGGTATGTGCTGGTGCTATCTTCTACGGCTGCTTGCTAGAATTTATTTGCTGCCCTGAAAATTAGAGTTGCAAATCCTTTGCTGTAAGTTCTTACCTTTACTGTGCTTTACTCTAAGGGGAATGTCACATTTGTAGTTTTTATGCACAATCCTTTTGTTTCCCTGGATGACATTACTTTATTTTTAAAGAGACATTGCCTTTATATTCAGTACTCTCACGGGGTACTGAATGGAGAGGGGCTCTGGACCAGGTAGTACAAATTTTTAGTGAGATTTGGGATGTATCCCCAAAGCCCAGCAGGCATCCATTACCCCCTCTTAATTTTTTAATTGGGAAGAACAGTGTTTTTTTGTTTTTCCCAGATGCCCCAATGAACAACAGGAGGTGTAAGAATTTTGGGAATACCCAGGATAGTTGTGGGGAGATGCCAAATTGCAGGAATTGCAATGGTTCTGGCCATATGGCAAAAGACTGTACAAATCCTGTTATGTGCAATGCTTGAGATCAGGAGGGCCATAAGTATTGGGACAGTAAGGCTAGGACCAGTCCTAGGTCTTATGCTTAAGTCTCAGTTGAAGTAGCTACTGTTGACATTCCACAGGTTACAGGACTGGATCTTAATGAGGAACCTAAGGCTATGTGCCCACGTAGCGTTTTTGCGGCGTTTTTACGGCCGCGAAAACGCTTGTAAAACAGTCTGCCATGCAAAGCAATGTGAATTCGGATGTGCTGTGCACATGATGCGCTAATTTGCGCGCCGAATTCGCATTGCTTTGCAAAACGCAGCATGACCATTTCTACCGCGATTACACTGCAGCGTAATCGCGGTGCGTGTGGTACCTGGGATGAAGACGAGACTACAACTCCTCTTCATCCCGGCTACCACGCGGTGAAAAAAAGAAATAAAAAAGTTAAAAATAAACAAAACCTGTATATTCACCTCTCCGGCGGCCCCCGGTCTGCTCTCCGGTCTCCTCCGGTCTGCTCCTGGCCGCGTCTTCTCTCTTCAGTGTCATTTAGTCACCTGATGGTCACGCGGCGGTCAGGTGATGGTCGCGTGACCATCAGCTGACTAAATGACGTCACTGCAGGTCCTGACAGTACACTGCGGGACGCTGAAGAGAGAAGACGCGGCCAGGAGCAGACCGGAGGAGACCGGAGAGCAGACCAGGGGCCGCCGGAGAGGTGAATATACAGTTTTTTTTTTATTTTGAACGTTTTAATTCTTTTTTTTTTACTATAGATGCTGAATTTAAAGCATCTAAGTTGTTCACACATTATAAATCCATGCCGGTTGCAAGGATTTATATTGTGTGATCAACTTGTCAAGCACTTTTCCAAGTGATGCTCAAAATTGCTTGGAAAAGTGCTTGAAAAAATACATGCGAAAACGCATGTAAAAACGCTTCTCTCTGGCAGAAAAAACGCATGTAAATCTGCATGCGTTTTTTTCTGACAGAGAGAGGCAAAAACGCTCTGCATCAAATCTGCTACGTGGGCACATAGCCTGAGCCTCTTGAAATCATGGATGGACATGAGGAGGTCCTGCTCCAAATGGAATCTCCCAGCCCAGAGGCGGCGAGTGTGGAACTGGCTGAAGTTGAGTGTGAGCTCCCTCATCAATCCGATGTCTGCGGGGAGGGGGAGTTGGACTCTTCTCTTGGTAAGTCCCCCAGTGTATCTTGGATAGTTACTGTTAGAACCCTCCTGTTTGTTTTTTCCATCTTGTGTTTTGCGGTCACGTAACGATCTGCCTTTATATTCCAGCTCTGCCCTTGTGGCTGTGCTGGACTTCAGTGTTTGACTGTTTCTCTAGCATGGTGCTTCGGTGCCTTTCACTGTCAAGTTCGCTTGGTCCTCTGGGACCTCTAGTACATTTTTGTCAGTTTGTCTTTTTGTGTTCTGCAACAACTTCTCTGTTTAGGAGGTGTCTCATTTTTGTCCCAGTCCTTAGTTCTTTTAGGGACCCCTCCCTTAATTCTATAGGTCTTCGTTCAGACAAGCCGAGGACTAAGGCGGGTCTGTTCACTAGGAACAGGCAGCCCGCTACATCGTAGGGATTCAGCTTAGTTTTACTGTAGGGATAGCGTTCCTCTATCTTTCCTTAGTACATGTTGCAGATCATAACAGTAAGTCCAGCCCAAAAAACTAAAAGGAAAGAAATTCAGGGATCAGTATGGTTTCAGTCCAGGATTTGGCTCAACGCCTGCAGGGATTGTCTCTGGAGGTGGCCGAGCTTCAGCAACACGTAAGTAGCTGTTCTGGAGCGCATTTTGTCAAACCCAAGGTAGGACTGCCTGATGTTTTTTATGGTAAACAGCAAGATTTTTTTTCCTTTAAAAATGCTTGTTTGTTATATTTTCGTTTGAGATCAAGGTCCTCTGGGAATGAATCACAGCGCATTGGTTTTATTATGTCACTTTTGCGCAATGAACCACAGGGCTGGGCCTTTTCCCTCCAACCTAATGATCCGTGTTTAAGGTCTGTAGAAGAATTTTTTTCTGCTATGGGGCTATTATATGACGATCCTGATCAAATCTCATCTGCTGAATCAGAACTCAGGCGTTTGAATCAGGGGTCAGATGATGTTGAAAATTGTTGCACACACTTCAGGAGATGGGCTTCAGAAGTTAAGTGGAATGATCCTACGTTGAGATGTTTATTTCTTGCTGGTCTGAGTGAAAGGGTTAAGGATTTGCTAACTGCATTCCCTGCACCTGAGACTCTGCAGGATGCTATGCAGTTAGCTGTTCGTACAGACAGGGGACTGAGGTGCAGGCTCAATGAGGTAAAGACTCCTGTAATGCCAGGTCCTAGTCCCCAGAAAATCTGCTCAGATGGCGGAGAACCGATGGAGGTTGGGGCGATGTCACTCCGCTCTCAGGAAAGAGACCGGAGGTTTACCAAGGGATTGTGTCTTTATTGTGGTAAAGCTGACCATTTGATTAAGTATTGTGAGCGTCGTTTAAGTAAAGAAAAAAAAAAGGTCAGTTACGCCCGTATAGCTTGTTTACGCTCTGTAGGAGTATTTCTTTCTGGGAGTACGACTCTGCAGGGAGATTTGATTGAATTTCAGGTATTTGTGGATTGTGGTTCAACACTTAATGTGATTGATAAAGGGTTTTTGGAAAACCTTAAATTGAAATCCAAACCTTTGTCATCACCTATTTCTGTGATTGCAATTGATAACACTCCTTTGAAATGTATTACTCACAAGACTGCTGCATTTCCCCTCACTATCAATGGAGTTCACCAAGAAATTTTGGACTTTGTTGTTTTAGATAATTTACCCTCTCCAGTTGTTCTAGGATTGCCTTGGTTAAAACTGCACAATCCTTTATTGGACTGGTCTACTAATGTGATTAAGTCTTGGAGTCCGAAGTGCTATGATAAATGTTGTAATGGTCGCATTGCGGCTGTGGGAAAAGGGGAATTACCGATAACTATTCAAGATTTTTGGAGGGTTTTTTCGGAGGAGGAGTCACAAGTTTTACCTCCTCATAGGGATTATGATTGCGCCATTGAGTTTGTTCCGGGTGCTACTCTTCCCAAGAGTCGCTTGTTTAATCTGACTATCCCTGAAAGAAAGGCCTTGGAGGAGTACATACAGACTAGCCTGGCTGCTGGTCACATTAGACCTTCTACCTCGCCTGTGGCAGTTAGATTTTTCTTTGTTAAAAAAAAGGACGGCGCTTTACGTCCATGTCCACATTTTTGTGAAATTAATAAGATTACCGTACGCAATTCCTACCCATTGCCGTTAAATCCTGACTTGTTTAACCAGTTAGTGGGGGCCAAGTGGTTCTCCAAAATTGATCTCCGGGGGGCATACAATTTGTTACGAGTGAAGGAGGGTGATGAATGGAAAACTACTTTTAACACTCCGGTAGGTCATTTTGAGAATCTGGTGATGCCTTTTGGTCTTACCAATGCACCTGCATTTTTTCAGAACCTTATTAATGACATCCTGAGACCTTTGATTGGTAAGAATGTGGTTGTGTATTTGGATGACATTTTGATTTACTCACCAGATCTAGAGTCCTATTGGCAGAGTGTACGTGAAGTTTTGCAGTTATTGAGTGATAATTCACTCTTTGCTAAGCTGGAGAAATGTGAGTTCGCTGTGCAGAAAATTAGTTTTTTGGGCTACATTGTCTCCAGCGAGGGCTTTGAGATGGACCCTGTGAAGGTTCAGGCTGTGCAGGAATGGCCTAGGCCTATTGGTTTGAAATCTATACAGAGATTTTTGGGTTTTATCAATTATTACAGGAAATTCATTAAGAATTTTTCTTAATTGTTAAACCTCTAACCGATCCCACCAGGAAAGGTGCGAATACGACCCAGTGGACTACTGAGGCCATTGAAGTGTTTGAGTATCTCAAAGAGAGGTTCAGTTCTGCCCCTATCCTAATGCAGCCTGATGAGACCAAGCCTTTTTTGGTCGAGGTCGATGCTTCATCAGTGTGGGTCGGAGCAGTTTTGTCTCAGGAGAACAAGGGTGGAGTACATCTTCTTTTCGAAAAAATTTTCGGAAACCGAACTGAATTATGATGTTGGAAATTGGGAGTTGCTGGCTATTAAACTTGCGTTTGAACATTGGCGGCATTTTTTGGAAGGCGCTAGATTTCCTATTCAGGTTTTCACAGATAATAAGAATTTGATCTATCTGGATGCTGCCAAGCGCTTGAATGCCCGTCAAGCTAGGTGGGCACTTTTTTTTTCTCGGTTTCATTTTTCTGTTACCTATATCCCTGGTACTAAGAATGTTAATGCCGATGCTTTATCTCGCAGCTTCTCTCCTACGGTCGGTGCCGACGAGGAGGAGAGCATTTTACAGAAAGGAGTTGTGGTGGCAGCATTGGACTCCGTTTTGGAGAATGGGATTCTGAAAGCTCAAGATGATGCTCCATCTAACACGCCCCATGGGAGGTTGTTCGTGCCTAGAGCCTTTAGGAGAGATTTGTTTGTGGAGTGTCATGAGTCTCGGTTGGCAGGTCATCCAGGAATTTCGGAGACTAAGAGACTTATCAGTCGCAGATTTTAGTGGCCTGGATGGCAGAAGGAAGTCATCAAGTGGGTGCGTCAGTGTACTGTGTGTGCTAGGTCAAAGGCTTCACATACTCCTTCTGCGGGGTTGCTTTGCCCTCTGGAGGTTCCTAGTGCGCCTTGGACGCATCTCACAATGGATTTTATTACTGATCTTCCTGTGTCCGAGGGTTTTACTGTCATCTGGGTGGTCGTGGACTGTTTTAGTAAGATGTGTCATTTGGTTCCATTCATTAAGTTGCCCTGCGCCAAGACACTCGCTAAGGCGTTTGTTAAGGAGATTGTCAAGCTCCATGGTGTTCCCACAGATATTGTTTCTGATAGAGGACCTCAGTTTGTGGCTCACTTTTGGCATGCTTTTTGTGACAGGTTGGGAGTCCATTTGTCATTTTTGTCTGGTTATCATCCTGAGTCTAATGGACAGACTGAAAGAAAGAACCAGGATGTTGAACAGTTGTTGCGCTGTTTTGTGGCGGACAATCAAGAGGTGTGGTCTGAGTTTCTGCCTCTCGCATAATTTGCTCTTAACAATCATACATCCTCTTCTGCTGGGTGTTCTCCTTTTTTTGTTGTACTGGGAGACATCCGTCTTTTGGTTCGTTCTCCAAATTGGGGTTGGCTTTGCCGGAGGAGGAGAATTTTTCCGGTGATTTGGAGAGAGTTTGGACTAATGTACGTTGCAACCTTCAAGAGGCTAACAAGAAGTCCAAGAAGTATTTTGACATGTTTACTGTGGGTGACATGGTTTGGTTGTCCTCGAAGAACCTGCGGTTGAGGATTCCCTCTAAAATACAGGGTCCTAAGTTTGTGGGTCCATTTAAAATGATTCAGGTTGTTAATCCGTCTGCTGTTAGGTTAGATGTCTCTACATCCTGAAAGATTAATCCTGTGTTTCATGTTTGCTTGTTGAAAAAGGCTGATGTATCAGATAGGGACGCCATTGTCACAGTTCCTCCTGTTGTGGAAGAAGGCGATTATGAAATGTCTCATATCTTGAATTCTAGATGGCATAGAGGGAGATTACAGTATCTTGTCTCCTGGAAGGGTTTCGGTCCCGAAGACAACTCCTGGGTAAGGACGGATGATGTCTCTGCTCCTAGGCTTGTTAAAGCTTTCCACAGGAGGTTTCCAGATACGCCTGGGCCTGGAGGATCCCGAAGATCCTCATAAAAGAGGGGGTACTGTTAGAACCCTCCTGTTTGTTTTTTGCATCTTGTGTTTTGCGGTCACGTGACCATCTGCCTTTATATTCCAGCTCCGCCCTTGTGGCTGTGCTGGACTTCAGTGTTTGACTGTTTTTCTAGCCTGGTGCTTCGGTGCCTTTCTCTGTCAAGTTCGCTTGGTCCTCTGGGACCTCTGGTACATTTTTGTCTGTTTGTCTTTTTGTGTTCTGCAACAACTTCTTTGTTTAGGAGGTGTCCCATTTTTGTCCCAGTCCTTAGTTCTTTTAGGGACCCCTCCCTTAATTCTATAGGTCTTCGTTCAGACTAGCTGAGGACTAAGGCGGGTCTGTTCACTAGGAACAGGCAGCCCGCTACATCGTATGGATTCAGCTTAGTCTTACTGTAGGGACAGCTTTCCCCTATCTTTCCTTAGTACATGTTGCAGATCATAACAGCTACTTGTAGCATCGGCGTCCCTGCCTCCTGCTAGGCAGGGACGCCATTCCCCTCACCTCTCCGCTCCGTGCCCAGCGGCTTCCTCCCGCTCTGCTGGCAGCGCGCACTGCTTCCCGGCCTCTGTGCTTAGGGCGTGCGTGCACTCCCCCTCTCTTAGAGGGGCCGCGCGCGCCGTCCTAAGGAGTCCCCGGCCAATGGCCGGAGGACCTCACCATATATAAGGCACCTCCTCCAAAATGGAGGTGCCCGAGCAATGTTGTTGCAAAGCCTTTCAACTCTGCTTCAGTCCTCAGCTCCCGTTACCAGTTACCTGCCAGTTACCTGCCAGTCACTTGCCAGTCACCTGCCAGATTCCTGCCTGTTACTTATCTATCTGCGGTCCGACAGTCTGCCTACCAGCCCTGCCAGTCTGTCTATGGATCAGTCAGCCCGCTCACCTGGGAGCGCTCTCCTACTACCTGTCTGCTAGCCTACCTGGAGGCTCCGCCGTCACGTGCTGTGACCACCTGCCTGTCCAGAGACTCTTGCCAGCTCACCTGGGAGCGCTCACCTGCTACCTGCCTGTTAGCCTACCTGGAGGCTCCGCCGTCACGTGCTGTGACCATCTGCCCGTCCAGAGACTCTTGCCCGCTCACCTGGGAGCGCTCACCTGCTACCTGCCTGTTAGCCTACCTGGAGGCTCTGCCGTCACCTGCTGTGACCACCTGCCTGTTCAGAGACTCTTGCCCGCTCACCTGGGAGCGCTCACCTGCTACCTGTCTGCTAGCCTACCTGGAGGCTCTGCCGTCACGTGCCGTGACCACCTGCCTGTCCACAGACTCTTGCCCGCTCACCTGGGAGCGCTCCTCTGCTACCTGACTGCTAGCCTACCTGGAGCCGTCACTTGCTGTGACCACCGGCCTGTCCAGAGACTCTTGCCCGCTCACCTGGGAGCGTCCACCTGCTACCTGCCTGCTAGCCTACCTGGAGGCTCTGCCGTCACTTGCCGTGACCTCCTGCCCTTCTACCCAGAGACTGTCCCCGTCACTTGCCGTGACCTCCTGGCCTTCTACCCAGAGACTGTCCCCGTCACCTGCCGTGTCCTGCTGCCCTTCTACCCAGAGACTGTCCCCGTCACTAGCCGTGACTACCTGCCCGCCTTCCCTGGGAGCCACCCGCTTCCTTACAAGGACTGCCCCCTTGTATAGTTGCTCAGAGGTTCCACCTCCCAGACCCGTTGCACTACTGAGGAGGAGTTGACCAGTTTTGGAGGTCAAAGTGACTTCACTTTGGCGAGGTCCTCTGAGGATGATGAGCCTGGAACTTCTTGTAAGAAGCCCAGAACGGATTGGGCAGACGCCGGTGAAGATTGTTTAAGTCTGGTGAGTGAACGTAGTTGCCCTCAGAATGTATTCTCTCCTGACACCAATGCTTTTTGAGGCATTCCCACAGACATAAACAAATTCGAGGAGTTGCAGTTGAAGATGGAAGACGAAAACAGTTGAGGAGGAAGTGGCCTGTTTGTCATCATGTATATAATACCATCATGTTATGGCTCCCTAGGCTGGTTGGGGCATTGTGTCCCTGAATGTCAGGCAAATTAGATCCAAATCCAGGAGGGCAACTGTCCTAGATTATATCACACATGTGAATGCTGAAATCTTCTGTCTTCAGGAATGCGGGATTGTGGACTCTCCATGTGATAAGGACTGGCCTTACGGACAGCATTTATGGTCCGGCTCATGTGTTAATAGGAATGATGGTGTAGGGATATTAATGGGTAACAGGGAGATTAGTTTAGATAGCTAGATGGTGGTAGAGGTGGGTAGATGTATAATTGCACGTTAGCTATAGGGGATGGTGGGTTATAATTATTAATGTGTACTGTCCATCAGGAAAGGACAAAAAAAGGAGCATCTGGCGCTTTTGGAAAAATTAAGTTTGTTTCTCTCGGGCAAAATGTCTACAGTTTTATTTGGAGACTTTAACTGCATTGTGACATAGCTGGTAAAAAGTTATCCAATCTCATTTCTGATTTCTCCCTTCTACATGCTGCTGGTCTTGAATTTGACATCCCACCACCGTCGACATGCCATGCTGATATTATATTATATGATGATGGTATTGTATCCAGAATAGATAAAATGTCATTTTCAAAAAATATGTTGTGTATGAATTTTGAACAAAATGTTGTACCCTTTTCTGATCATGAGTATTTGAGAGGTGTGTTTAGAGTGATTGATGACCATGTGCAGGCTCGGTCTGGCCTGGCGGGGCGCCGGGAAATTTCCCGGTGGGCCCCGGGCCCCTTGCAGAGGGAACAGGAGAATAAAAAAAAAAAAAAATAAAAAAAGTGGTCGTGGGCCCTTTAAGGGCGCACGCAAGCACTTTCACCGACGCGATGCCCAGGACAGTAGCGGGAGGAGCCTGGGAGCAGGAGAGCAGGGGCTGCACTGCAGCGTCACACTCAGCAGACAGGGCCGTACGTCTGCTAAAAGTGACGTCACAGCGCGCCCTGCACTGCAGTCTCCCGCATTAGGGGCGCGTCTGTACACTGTATGGGCTGGAAACAAGCCAAGGTACTGTAATATTTGTGTGTTTGTATGGATTTTTATGTATATGCTGCCTGCATGTGTATGTACAGTGTGTGTATATGCCTGTGTGTGTATATGCCTGTGTGTGTATATGCCTGTGTGTGTACAGTGTGTGTATATGCCTGTGTGTATATGCCTGTGTGTGTACAGTGTGTGTATATGCCTGTGTGTGTATATGCCTGTGTGTGTGTATATGCCTGCCTGTGTGTATATGCCTGTGTGTGTACAGTGTGTGTATATGCCTGTGTGTGTACAGTGTGTGTGTACAGTGTGTGTATATGCCTGTGTGTACAGTGTGTGTATATGCCTGTGTGTACAGTGTGTGTATATGCCTGCATGTGTGTGTATATGCCTGTGTGTATATGCCTGCATGTGTGTGTATATGCCTGTGTGTGTACAGTGTGTGTATATGCCTGTGTGTGTACAGTGTGTGTGTGTACAGTGTGTGTATATGCCTGTGTGTACAGTGTGTGTATATGCCTGTGTGTGTATATGCCTGCATGTGTGTGTATATGCCTGTGTGTGTACAGTGTGTGTATATGCCTGTGTGTGTACAGTGTGTGTATATGCCTGTGTGTGTATATGCCTGCATGTGTGTGTATATGCCTGTGTGTGTACAGTGTGTGTATATGCCTGTTTGTATATGCCTGTGTGTGTACAGTGTGTGTATATGCCTGTGTGTGTACAGTATGTATACAGTGTGTGTATATGCCTGTGTGTGTATATGCCTGTGTGTATATGCCTGTGTGTGTACAGTATGTGTACAGTGTGTGTATATGCCTGTGTGTGTATATGCCTGTGTGTACAGTGTGTGTATATGCCTGTGTGTGTACAGTATGTGTACAGTGTGTGTATATGCCTGTGTGTGTACAGTATGTGTACAGTGTGTGTATATGCCTGTGTGTGTATATGCCTGTGTGTATATGCCTGTGTGTGTACAGTGTGTGTATATGCCTGTGTGTACAGTGTGTGTATATGCCTGTGTGTATATGCCTGTGTGTGTACAGTATGTGCCTGTGTGTGTACAGTGTGTATATGCCTGTGTGTGTGTATATGCCTGTGTGTGTGCCTGTGTGTGTACAGTGTGTATGTGCCTGTGTGTGTGTATATGCCTGTGTGTGTGTACAGTGTGTGTTTATATGCCTGTGTGTGTTTATTTTCCTGTGTGTGTGTATATGCCTGTGCGTTTGTGTATATGCCTGTGCGTGCGTGTGTGTGTGTATATGCCTGTGTGTGTGTGTATATGCCTGTGTGTGTATATATGCCTGTATGTGTGTGTGTGTGTGTGTATATGCCTGTATGTGTGCGTGTGCGTATGTGTGTATATGCCTGTGTGTGTCTATATGCCTGTGTGTGTACATTGTGTATGCCTGTGTGCTTATGTGTCTTCACACGTGTGTGTGTGCTTCCCTGCGTGTCTGCATTTTTGTGTGTGTGATTGTCTGAGTGTGTCTGTGCATTTCTGTGTGTGCTTGCCTGTATGTGTACGTGTCCCCATTTCTGTGAGTATGTGTATCTGTGTGTGTATATTAGGGCTCTTTCACATGTCCTGATATTTACGGGACTGGAGATATCCTTGTCCACCTGTGTGTCATCCAAGTGACACATACCGGCGCTTGGGAATCAGTATACAGTTAGTGCTGTTCCCAAGAGCCAGGTGCTGAGCGCTGCCCTCATCATAGATCCCTGCAGGCGCTGTGATCAGCAGCAGCGGGGTCAATGATGAGAGTAGCAGTCTACTCCCACTGTGTCCGTGTCCAACTATAAAAATAAGAATAAAATAAAAAAATCCTTATACTCACCTCTCCTAAGTGTCACCTGCTGTAATCCGTGTGAGCGCTCACGCCAAGGAGAATGACTCCTGCAGCGAGCTTGCTCCAGAGCTGCGCTTAGTGAATGACAGGGCACCGCTTGTTGAGCGCAGCTTCGGAGCCCACTCGCTGCAGGAGACATTCTCCTCGGCGTGAGCGCTCACACGGATTACAGCGGGTGACACTTAGTAGAGGTTAGTATAAGGATTTTTTTATTTTGTTCTTTTTACAGTTGGACACAGCGGGTATAGACTATTACTCTCATCATTGACCCTGGGGTGCTGATCGCAGCGCCTGCAGGGATCTATGATGAGGGCAGCGCTCAGCGCTCTTCCCAAGCATCGGGTGCTGTCATCAGTGTGCGGGACATTTTGCGGTCTGGACATCAGGTAAAAAACAGACATGTCAGCGTGTTTTGCCCACGGACACCACATGATCTGTAGAAAGTGGAAACACACTGACATGTGCACATACGCATTCATGTGAATGGGTCTACGTGTGTCAGTGTCTCTGGTATGTGTGGAAACGGTCACCGCATGTACTGACGTGTGAAAGAGCCCTTAGTATGTGTCCGTGTGCGCTTGTTTTCATGTGTGTAAGCGCGCTTCTGCATGTCTGTGTGGTCTTCCGAAGATTTGTTATATTTGGAGAGAGATGGGAGAGAAATTCTAGGAGACAGAATGGGGAGATGTGTGAAGAAACAGTATGGTGAACTAGGGGAGGGGTGGGAATGGGTGCGGGAACAGAATGGGGAAGGGATGTATAACACAGTATGGAGAGTGGGGGAATAGTGTGAGGAGACAGTATGGAGGGAGAAAAGTGTGAGGTGACACAGCACAGATACTAGGTAGTGTGGGGGAAGGTATAGTGATGCGGCAGTATGGGGGGAACAGTGTGAGGGCACAGAAAGGGGGGAACAGTATGCTGAGGAGGGGGAGTGTGATGAAGGGGCACAGTATAGAGACTGGGCAGTATAGGGGGGACACAGTGTGAGAGGACAGTGTGAAGAGGGGGCCCAGTATGGTAAGGAGAGGACAGTGTGGAGAGCAGGTACCATAAGAGGGGTAGAGTGTATGTCATATTGTGTGCAGGGAGCATTGTAATAGTTAGGTTTATTCAGGGGCTCAGTGTAGATATTTTTATTCAGGAGCATTATAATGACTCTGCTATCTTTAAGGGCATCGTGTGGGGATGAGCTGCAGAAGACCGGAGAAGATGGAAGTCTGCAGAGACGAGCTGTGGATGAGAAAAGTCATCATGGAGACTGGACAAGAGGGAGACGAAAAGAGAGAGAACGACTCTAATCAGAGAAGACGTCTCAGGTAAGATACCTGGATGTAAATGTTCATTTGTGATCCTGCCTGTGTCTCATCAGTACTGTGGTTCCTGTATGGTCCGCAGTCTGATGATGACTGATAACAACTCCCAGTATCTCTATTGTTAATTACATACTGGGAGCTGTAGGTTTATGCGATACAAAGATATATGGGTCTGACCTGACATTACAATTGATGGTGGTTCAGATGATGTATTCATGTACTGATGTGTTTGTGCGTGTCTGCGTGTTTGTGCGCGTCTGCGTATCTGGAATAATATGTATTTTTGTAAGATGCGTGTATGTAAGAGTCCATTGTGGTGTGTAATAACATTCATAAGCTTGAGGCACCTTTACTAAATCTATTAGGACTTGCTCACATGTGTTAGGGAATTCCATTTGTCTTTCCACATTTAGGAACAGACAAGTGAAATTTGCTAACCTTGTCATAACCATAGGGTTGTACTTGTATGGAGCGGGTTCAGGAGCTGAGCCTGCTCCATACCGGGCAGATGTCGGCTGTGTTACATAGCCGGCGTCTGCCTGTAACAGCAGTGATCAGAGCTCCCCTTGATTGCTGCTGTTTTGAGTATTTAAGTGCCCTTGTCAATCACTGACAGCAGCATTTAGCTAGCACGATGGCCGGTGCATGCAGTCACCTGCTCCCTTCAGCCCCCTGTGACGCAGTTGCAGGTTGCTGATGGGTTGCCAGTAGTGCTGAGTGAGCGTGGTCGGACAAGGTGTTATCTCAGCATGTTCGGGTGTTATCCAGGTATCTTGTAGTGCTCTGCTAATATGCTCGAGTCCCTGCGGTAACATGTTTTGCGGCGGTAGACAGAAGCAACACATGCAGTGATTACCTAACAAACAGGCAATTCCTGCATGTGTTGCGTCTGCCTGCAAAACATGCTACCCTGGGGACTCGAGCATATTAGCAGAACATTACAAGATACTTGGATAACACCTGAGCATGCTGGGATCACACCTTATCCGACCACGCTCTCTCAGCACTAGTTGCCAGATGCTGCTGCCATGTTAGTCGTTCAATGAAGCTCAGCCTGAGGCTGGGCTCCATGGAAGTGTCACAATCAAGGTGCCGGACGTTATTGCAGCACCCTCACTTTGTAGTTCGCGGTGACTGTAATGTCTCCCTCCTTGCACCGACCTTATAACAGGAAGCGAGTTGCGGCAGGGAGAATAAAACGTAATTTTCTCTGTGTAGCCAACGCTTTTCCATTAAGCCATCTAACCAGGCTTTAAACCCTATTTATCTGCAGATAAATAGCGTTTTTCAAGGTGACAAGTTACCATTAAAGGGACTCTGGCAGTACGGAATGACTGTTCGAACAAAGTCCTGCCGCTCAGTGCTTCACAGCGCGACCAATCATGTAATAATAGTGCATTATAGAAAAACATAACAAGTAATAAAACCGTTTATGGTGGGCTGTAGTGTGGGCCCCTAGAGTCAGTTCCCCTGGTGGGCCCTAGGCACCCCAGTCCGACCCTGACCATGTGTATGGGGGTGGGGTATGGAAGTTGAATGTAAGATTGTAAGAAGATGAGGATGTGATGAATGAATTGAAAATAAAGTATAAAGAGTGGAGAGTGTGTAAGAGTAATTTTGTGTGTGTGCATAAATGGTGGGACTGGGATAAGGTGCGTTGAAAAAAAAATCTTCAAAAAATGGGGCCATAAAAAAGCTTCTATTTATCGGAGCAGATTTAATGAGTTAAACAGTCGGATAAACTGGTTAAGAAAATGTGGAGCAAGTAGGATGGATGTGTCTGATTTGCTGGTTGAGACGAAGAATGAATTAAAGCGTGTTATGAATGAAAATGAGAAAGAAATCATTTATCGTACCAAAATAGAACATCTTGAGAAAAATTAGACGTGCATAAGGTTCTTTTTTAAGAAAATGATTGGGAGGAATTATGATATGAATAAAGTCCTGGATAGGAATGTGACTCGCCCCCTGAGCCGTGGGGCACCCGGAACCGGGCTTCAGTGCGATGATGGGGGTAGTAGTGGCAACCCGATCCCGTGGCTCAGGGTGGCCAGACCAAATGCTGTGGCAGTCTATTTTTAGAGCTATGAATGTCCGACTACGCCACCCGTGGATTGCGGTCTGGGATGACTGCCGCTGCAATGCAGACCTCGGAGGCTGGTGTTGGTGTGCAGCACGGGGATGGGATAACTCCCCATGGGAAGAGTGTAGCCTCAGGGCAGTGTAATAGGATGCTGGGGGTGATGGTGCAGGCGCAGCATAAATCACACAGAGTCAGTGATGCAGTCCAGGGTCTTCTACTCACAGTTGTTATCCAAGTCACTTCTGCCAGCAATGACTGCCCAAGCCGTGCTGTGTCCACCAGGTGAGGGGCTCGGTCAACCCCCAGGCAATTCAGGAGTATGGCACAGGACCCCTTCTGTCCTTTCTCTGGCCTCTCATGCCCCACCAGTGACCAAACTTCTGTCCAGCTGCTGCTGATCTATGCAGGCAAACGTGGGCCCCGTTTCCCGCTATCCTATATGGATTATTGTAAATTTTTCTTTCCATCCACCCAAGAACTAGCTGCAAACTCCCAATTTACTTTGGCTATGTAATTTACCATGCAAATAGACAGCATGTCTGAAACTCTTAACACGTTAGGATGACAATCAGAATGTCAGATATTAAAAGTAAAACATCCTTGTAGTTTGTGTGCTAAATAGGATAATTACAAAAAAAATATTCAAAATAGGATTTGAACTAAGACAGTGTAGTTTCAGAAGCTGATGCTTTACCATTAAACTATCCAGTCAAGTGATACTGACTGGTAGCTTTTCTTGTCTTATGAGATCAACCATGAAAATACTCAGGGTGACTAAAAGTCATTGTGATTCTGATTCTGATATTTGAAAAAAGTCACACATCAGACTCACACATCAAAATCAAACATCATTTGAATTTGGCTTGGGGAGGTATTTCTGAAAGTCCGAATCAGTTTCAGACAAGGTTTGCACTGAAAATCATATAACCAAATAGAACACTTAGCTTTTCTCAACTGAGTTTATAGCTCAGTGGTTAGTGCACTGGCTTCTAGACATAGAGTTTTGGCTTCAAGTCCCATCAGCGAGAAGTGAATATTTTCTATTATTATTACAGTTTTAAAAGTCACTTATCAAAATCACTTGTCAGGATCACTTGTCAAAGTCACTTGTCAAAATCACTTGTCAGGATCACTTGTCAGACAGAGTATTTAGCCTCAAACTAACATCATTCTGATGTTTGATTTTGATATCTGATCATGTCCTAAAATGGACACTGTATGCCAGAGTCCCAACAGTCAAGACTTCCCTGTCCTCACAAGGAGGAGGACTCTTCATCTCATCATCCTCTTCCCTCTCCTCTTCCTGATATTTCAGTATTGTTGCTGGCCAAAAATTTTTAAAAATGTAGCAAAAGCCTGTGAAGCAGACAGTTCATGATTGCAACACTGAACGGTTGATCCTCCAGAGAATGATTCCTGCTGAAATTACAGCTTTTTTTTTTTAAAAAAGGTCCTACCAAAATTGAGTGAGGGCCGCCTGAGGGCCCTCCCAAAGTAATGGTAGAGGTCCACCTGAGTTCCCTCCCAAATTAATAGTAGAGGGCCATCTGAGAGCCCTCACAAATGTATGAGTGAGGGCTGCCTGAAGGCTTTAGCAAATGTATGGTAGAGAGCCACCTGAGGGCCCTCCCAAATGTATGAGTGAGGGCCGGCTGCTGGCCCTCCAAATTTTAGGAATGCATTGATGAGTTCTCCTCAGAGAAGGGTGAACAACCAGTAATGAGTGTTGACCAAACTGCATATAACACGTGGGTCATGGGAAATGCAGCAGTACATAAAGATAGCCATGTCTGTCAGAGTCCTAACAGTCAAGACTTCCCTGTCACCACACAGAGGAGGACTCTCCATCTCCTCGTCCTCCTCCTCCCTCTCATCCTCCTGACATTTCAGTATTGTTGCTGGCCAAAAATGTTTAAAAATTTAGCAAACAGGCTGTGAGGCAGATTATTTATAGTGATGGCGACACTGTGAAACTCTGATCTTCCAGAAAATGATTCCTGCTGGATTTGCAATTTTGGTAACCAAAAAAAGACCCTACAAAATCTATGGTACAGACCGCCTCACGGCCCTCCCAAAAGTATGGGCAAGCCGATGTTCAGTGGGGACGCCATTGTGTAATTTTAATGTGCCAACCTCTGTGGTCAGGCAGGGACAAATCAGGGTCAAGTTAAGGCAACTCCTAGACTGTTTAGGATCCTTTGGTTATATATCCCCTGCTTTGTCCATCCTTGTGTGTATAAGGATGAAGTCATAAAAGAAACATAGCGTCCCTATCCACAAGCACTTGTCCACATGTCAGTCGTTAGATGGACATTCACAGTAACTGCGTTTGTCAGGACATGGGTGTTGTTATGGGTGTAATGCAGAGATGGAACACCCTTAAAAATAGTGGTGGAGACCAAGTACTGAGGGATGTAAGCCGCCATGTAGTTGCAGAAACCCAAAGTGTCCACAAGCCTAAACAGCAAGATTTCCAGGGCAAGCAGTCTGTAAATGTGCCCGTTTAGTGTTTGGGCCTGCAACTGGGTATTTTCGTTGCGTTTTAAGGCCTGGGGAAGGGACAGCTGAACGCTGAGCTGAGACAAGGAAGTGGACATGGTTGCTGATGGTGCTTGAGAATGTGCAACGACAGTTGCAGGGCTGAAAACATCCGCACCTGCGTCCTGGACAGGGGATTGGCAAGCATGTAGCACCCTGTGTACTTTCTTCCTCCATCTCTGCCTGTTCCACATGCCAACCTTCCTCTTTAATTGTGAGTAGGGAGCGTTTGAGTAGACACAGAAGCATGATGTTTACGATGATTATGGCGACATCGCTGTTCACCATCTTGATTGATTCCTCACAGATGTCATACATCTGTGGCAACTCATCACTTGTTATGTGCGGCGGCTGAGCGGTATACTGATGGGCATGTTGGAGCTGGTATTCAACTACTGCCCACTGTTGCTCTCAAAGCCTTGCTAAGTACATATTTAGGCTATGTGCCCACGTAGCATTTTTGTAGCGTTTTTGCGGCCGCGAAAACGCTTGTAAGCCATGCAAAGCAATGTGAATTCGGATGTGCTGTGCACATGATGCGCTAATTTGAGCGCCGAATTCGCATTGCTTTGCAAAACGCAGCATGACCATTTCTACCGCGATTACGCTGCAAATTCGCGGCCATTGAGGAACATTGAAACGCAGCAAACCCGCAGGTATATGTGGATTTGCTGTGTTTCAATTAAATTCAATGGCCGCGAATTTGCAGCGTAATCGCGGTGCGTGTGGTACCTGGGATGAAGAGGAGACGACAACTCCTCTTCAACCCGGCTACCACGTGGTGAAAAAAAGAAATTAAAAAATTAAAAATAAACAAAACGTGTATATTCACCTCTCCAGCGGCCCCCGGTCTGCTCTCCGGTCTCCTCCGGTCTGCTCCCAGCCGCGTCTTCTGTCTTCAGCGTCCCACAGTGTACTGTCAGGACCTGCGGTGACGTCATTTAGTTACCTGATGGTCACGCAACCGCTGACGTCAGCGGTCAGGTGATGGTCGCGTGACCATCAGCTGACTAAATGACGTCACCGCAGGTCCTGACAGTACACTGCGGGACGCTGAAGAGAGAAGACGAGGCCGGGAGCAGACTGGAAGAGACCGGAGAGCAGACGGGGGGCGCCAGAGAGATGAATATACAGGTTTTTTTTTTATTTTGAACGTTTTAATTCTTTTTTTTTTACTATAGATGCTGCATTTAAAGCACCTAAGTTGTTCACACATTATACATCCATGCCGGTTGCATGGATTTATATTGTGTGATCAACTTGTCAAGCACTTTTCCAAGTGATGCTCAAAATCGCTTGGAAAAGTGCTTGAAAAAACGCATGCGAAAACGCATGTAAAAACGATGAAAAAATACTTCTCTCTGGCAGAAAAAACGCATGTAAATCTGCATGCGTTTTTTTCTGCCAGAGAGAGGCAAAAATGCTCTGCATCAAATCTGCTTCGTGGGCACATAGCCTTAATGTTGAGTTCCAGGGTGTGAGTAGGTCACAAACCAGTCGATGAGGTGGCACTTGCAAGCACTGCTGAAGGACTGCCAGACAAGCGGCAGCTGTAGCTGACTTGCAGAAATGGGCTCAACAGCTGACTGCCTCCTCCTCTGCTTCTGGTGGCCCTCCAAAAATTGAGTGAGGAGGACAAAAAAAACAAAAACATGAACTGTAAACCACTTTTTAGGTGGGACAGGGTGCATGGGAATAGGAATACACCAGCAAAAAAAAAAAACACTTAAACCTTGACGAGGGAAATTTCTGAGTGTGGTTCCTCTGGGGAACAGTTTGGCCGCCTTTTCCATCTAGCCACCCTACTGACTATGATGGCCCTATAAAAATTATTAACCATAGAAAGGATGACACCAAAGCTACAGAGGTGACTGTCTGATAGCCCAGCTCGACTACCCATCTCTACTGAAGACCCTTTTAACTTTTTGAGAGTTGGGTGGAGGACATCATCTATGAAAATAGGTCCCCACAGCTGCACTCCAACAGTTTGAGCAGCACTCTTAGAAGAGTCAATACCCTGAGACCACAGGGTGGCGTGTAGTACCTCACTTTGTCACTGAGGATGATTTAATTCTCCAGGGAATACTCCAAAGTGGTTCTTGTGGTGGGATGCAGGTCTGGACAGTTGCCATAATCCTATTAGACATATAAGAATTAATATATTTGTGTGTATGCTTTATTAAAGATGGTATTATGCGCACAAGTTAATCTACTCGGTAGCGACTCACACAGGACCAGCAAATGTGCAGTCACAGACACACTTAGTGCAAGCCACCACTGCTAGGCAAGTCCAAAGGGCTGGGATATTTTTCACCCATTCCCAATAAGGAGGGGGCTTTACAGAGCCCTTCCCAGACTGCTGTCGCAGGTTAGCTGGCTTCTAGTGACGTGGACGATGTTAGAGTCAGGATATCATAGTAAGTCCTAAGCTAGCAGCATTGAACCAAAACAAAAAGCAAAAGGGAACTCAAAAACATAAAGCTAAGGAAAAAGTAAAAGAAGTAACTGCCGAGAAGCAACCTGAACTTCACCAGGAAGAACTCACCCCACCACTAAGCAAGGGAGCTTAATAAACAGCACTGTACTGGAAAGGAGCAGGCTTTAAATAGCCAACCCAATGATAAAGATAAAAATTAGGTGATGCATTCCTCCCAGTCATGTCCAGGGAGCCACTCCCTGCTCATCTGAACAGCAGGCTGCACATGTTCCCACCATTGGCCTACACCAGACAAGGCAACGTCCTGTGTTGTCTCATGTGTCCCCGGCCGCGAAACAAGTGGGAAATGCGGCGTCCCAAGTTCCCACATCACTCACTACTTCGACACATGAGAAACCACCATGTGTTGCTGCTCCAAGTGCTCAATAACTCCATCCCCAGCACGGACAGACCGGCAGGGAAGTCTGGAATCCGGAGTAGGACGATTGCATCCATGGCAGATATTTCTAACAGATGGAGTGAATGCTTAGCTTAAGGGGTGGAGGAGGTTTTTTTTTCTCTATCTTTCTTTTATGTTGCCTTATATACAAGTCATTATACTGGAAAGAACGTTTCCTAACATTTTTTCCTGTAAAATACATATTTGCTTTGGGTTTGTCTGTTTTATTGCCAGTCCGTAAAAGTGGGGTAATACTTGGACAACATTGTTCCCAGACGTGACCTGGGAGTCAGAGATGTGCCCAGGCATCTTCCCCATGCTGTTCCCATCCCATTTGAGAACTTTTTCTATCCATTTCGCCAATTTTACTGCCCACCAAACCTCCTCAGAAGGTTCACAGGAAAAATACTCTAGTTTCCCAATGACTTCCATTATACTCGTTACTCAAAACAAGCACTCGAGAATTACAGAAAGCTCATTATGAATAACGAACACTTATTGCTCACTCATCACTAAATATTAACTTTGATTTCTGATCTACAATATCATTATACCATTCCATTACACCCTGATGAGCTCTGCACAACCTACATGTGTCACCATATTAAAAATTCAAACAGCAGTAAAACGCTTTACCCTTTTGCGCCAGAGCCTGTTTCAATTCTGATCAGTGTCAATTTATGAGGCAATAACTCTGGAACGCTTCAACATATCCCAGTGATTCTGAGAATGTTTTTTTTGTGATTTAGTGTACTTCATGGTAGTAGTAAATTTAGGTCAATATTTTTTGCTTTTATTTGTGAAAATATTGTAATTTTGAAAATGTTGCAATTTTCAAGCTTCATTTTTATGACCTTAAATTTGATAGTTATATCACACAAAATAGTAACATTTACCACATGTCTATTTTACATCAGCATAATTTTTTAAACATATTTTTTTGTTAGGAAGTTAGAAGGGATAAAAGTTTATCAGCAATCTCTTATTTTTCCAACAAAATTTACAAAACCAATTTTTTTAGGGACCACATCACGTTTGAAGTGACTTTGACAGGCCTATGTGACAGAAAATACCCAAAAGTGACACCATTTTAACCCCTTAATAACATCTGACGTACTAATACGCGTCTGTGCCCTGGGACTTAAGAGCCAGACCCGTATTAGTACGTCATGGCGATCGCGCGCGCACACAGGCTGTGCGGGCGCGATCGCCGCCGGGTGTCAGCTGATTGTCACAGCTGACACCCGGTACTATGTGCAGGGAGCGGTCACGCACCGCTCCCAGCACATTAACCCCCGCGATGCTGCGATCGAAGTCGATCGAAGTCGATCGCGGCATTGCGGGGGCAAGGGGAGGTGATCGCCGATACTCACCTCCTCTTCCGGCTTCCAGCGCAGTCTGCAAAGGCTTCCCGGGTGTTGCCATGACGACCCGATGTCGTCATGACAACATCCGGGTCACCAGAGAGCAGGAAGATTGCTTGGACATGCGCAGTGCATCTCCAAGCAATCTTCACACTGTGCACTTCTGACAGCCTTCATGGCATAGGGATGGTGCTCCATTCCTGTGCCATGCAGGCGATCAGAAAAAAAAAAGTGAAAGTCCCAGAGTGGGACAAAGTAATAAAGTGTATAAACTGTGTGAAAGTGGAAAAAAAAAAAAAAAAAAAATGTGCAAAAATATTATAAAAAAATAAAAAAAATAATACACCAAAAATAAAAATATAATGTACCCATCAATAAATATTATTATAAAAAAAATAAAAAAAAAACAATAAAAGTACACATATTTGGTATCGCCGCGTCCGGAACAACCTGACCTATAAAACTGTCCCACTAGTTAACCCCTTCAGTGAACACGGTAAAAAAAAAAAAAAAAAAACCAAGCAAAAAACAATGCTTTATCACCATACCGCCAAACAAAAAGTGGAATAACACGCGATCAAAAAGACGCATATAAATAAAAATGATACCGCTGAAAACGTCATCTCGTCCCGCAAAAAACAAGCCGCCATATAGCTCCATCAGCCGAAAAATAAAAAAGTTATAGCTCTCAGAATAAAGCGATACTAAAAAATATTTTTTTCTATAAAATAGCTTTTATTGTGTATAAGCGCCAAAACATAGAAAAATTATACAAATGTGGTACCGCTGTAAACGTACTGACCCAAAGAGTGAAGCTGCCTCATCAATTTTACCACACGCGGAACAGAATAAAAAAAAAAAAAAAAAACAATTCCTGAATTGTTGGTTTTTGTTTATTCTGCCTCCCAAAAATCGGAATAGAAAGCGATCAAAAAATGTCACGTGCCTGAAAATGGCACCAATAACAACGTCAAGTCATCCCGCAAAAAACGAGCCGTCACATGACTGTCTGCCAAAATTTGGAAAAATTATAGCTCTCAAAATATGGCGATGCAAAAACTAGATTTTACAAAAAATGCGTCTTTTAGTGTGTGACAGCTGTCAGTCATAAAAACCCCATATGATTCTGGCATTGCTGTAATCACACCGACCCGAAGAATAAAGTCGTCTAATCACTTATACCGCACAAGGAACGGCGTCAAAAATAAACTCTTGAGTTAGGATTGGGCTAGGGTTAGGGCTGGGTTTGGGGCTAGGGTTGTGCTGGGGCTAGGGTTGTGCTGGGGCTAGGGTTGTGCTGGGGCTAGGGTTGTGCTAGGGTTAGGGCTGGGGTTGGGATTTTTTTCAAAAGTAAGAAAAAAAGATGACGATATGGCGACTAGTGTTGAGAGCAAGTGCTCGCTACTTGAGTTTGCATCGGGTGCTCTGGTATGCATTTAGTATCGTGGGTATTTGAGTGACATGCTCGAGTCTCTGCCCCATATGCTTCGCGGCCAAAAAACTTTACGGGGATTGCCTGCCATGCACGAGCGATCCCCGCATGTTTTTTTTTGGATGTCTAATAACCGTGAAACATGCGGAGCAGGGACTCGAGCATGTCACTCGAGCACACGCTGTACATGGTGCATACCTGAGTACCCGATGCAAACTCAAGTAGCGAGCACTTGCGCTCAAGAATAATGAAAACTTATTCAATATGATGACCTAATGTAAACAAATAATGTGCCGTACCTCTGGGTTCAAAATGTTCACTATACACCTTAATAAAATCTTTGAGGGGTATAGTTTCCAAAATGGGGACACTTGTGGGGGAGCTCCACTGTTTAGGCACATCACGGGCTCTCCAAACGCGACATGGTGTCCGCTAACAAATTGAATGGAAAATCGGCTCAAATTGTTAGCGGACGCCATGTTGCGTTTGGAGAGCCCCTGTGTGTCCAAACATTGGAGCTCCCCCACAAGTGACCCCATTTTGGAAACTAGACCCCCCAAGGCACCTATCTAGATGCATAGTGAGCACTTAGAACCCCCAGGTGCTTCACAAATTGATTCGTAAAAATGAAAAAGTGAAAATAAAACACTTTTTCATTTTTATGAATCAATTTGTGAAGCACCTGGGGTTCCAAGTGCTCACTATGAATCTAGATAGGTGCCTTGGGGGGTCTAGTTTCCAAAATGGGGTCACTTGTGGGGGAGCTCCAATGTTTGGGCACACAGGGACTCTCTAAATGCAACATGGTATCCGCTAACAAATTGAATGGAAAAATCGGCTCAAATTGTTAGCGGACACCACATTGCGTTTGGAGAGCCCCTCTGTGCCCAAACTTTGGAGCTCCCCCACAAGTGACCCCATTTTGGAAACTAGACCCCCCAAGGCACCTTTCTAGATGCATAGTGAGCACTTGGAACCCCCAGGTGCTTCACAAATTGATTCGTAAAAATGAAAAAGTGAAAAAAAAAACACTTTTTCATTTTTATGAATCAATTTGTGAAGCACCTGGGGTTCCAAGTGCTCACTATGAATCTAGATAGGTGCCTTGGGGGGTCTAGTTTCCAAAATGGGGTCACTTGTGGGGGAGCTCCAATGTTTGAGCACACAGGGACTCTCCAAATGCAACATGATATCCGCTAACAAATTGTCGGCTCAAATTGTTAGCGGATATCATGTTGCATTTGGAGAGTCCCTGTGTGCCCAAACATTGGAGCTCCTCCACAAGTGACCCCATTTTGGAAACTAGACCCCCCAAGGCACCTATCTAGATGCATAGTGAGCACTTGGAACCCCTAGGTGCTTCACAAATTAATTCGTAAAAATGAAAAAGTGTTTTTTTTTTCACTTTTTCATTATTACGAATCAATTTGTGAAGCACCTGGGGGTTCCAAGTGCTCACTATGCATCTAGAAAGGTGCCTTGGGGGGTCTAGTTTCCAAAATGGGGTCACTTGTGGGGGAGCTCCAAAGTTTGGGCACAGAGAAGCTCTCCAAACGCAATGTGGTGTCCGCTAACAATTTGAGCCGATTTTCCATTCAATTTGTTAGCGGATACCATGTTGCATTTAGAGAGTCCCTGTGTGCCCAAACATTGGAGCTCTCCCACAAGTGACCCCATTTTGGAAACTAGACCCCCCAAGGCACCTATCTAGATGCATAGTGAGCAGTTGGAACCCCCAGGTGCTTCACAAATTGATTCATAAAAATGAAAAAGTGTTTTTTTTTTCACTTTTTCATTGTTACGAATCAATTTGTGAAGCACCTGGGGGTTCCAAGTGCTCACTATGCATCTAGATAGGTGCCTTGGGGGGTCTAGTTTCCAAAATGGGGTCACTTGTGGGGGAGCTCCAATGTTTGGGCACACAGCAGCTCTCCAAACGCAACATGGTGTCGCTAACAATTTGAGCCAATTTTGCGTTAAATTTGTTAGCGGACACCATGTTGCATTTAGAGAGCCTCTGTGTGCCCAAATATTGGAGCTCCCCCACAAGTGACCCCATTTTGGAAACTAGACCACCCAAGGCACCTATCTAGATGCATAGTGAGCACTTGGAACCCTCAGGTGCTTCACAAATTGATTCATACAAATGAAAAAGTGTTTTTTTTTTCACTTTTTCATTGTTACGAATCAATTTGTGAAGCACCTGGGGGTTCCAAGTGCTCACTATGCATCTAGATAGGTGCCTTGGGGGGTCTAGTTTCCAAAATGGGGTCACTTGTGGGGGAGCTCCAATGTTTGGGCACACAGGGACTCTCTAAATGCAACATGGTGTCCTCTAACAAATTTAACGGAAAATCGGCTCAAATTGTTAGCGACACCATGTTGCGTTTGGAGAGCCGCTGTGTGCCCAAACATTGGAGCTCCCCCACAAGTGACCCCATTTTGGAAACTAGACCCCCCAAGGCACCTATCTAGATGCATTGTGAGCACTTGGAACACTCAGGTGCTTCACAAATTGATTCATAAAAATGAAAAAGTGTTTTTTTTTTTCACTTTTTCATTGTTACGAATCAATTTGTGAAGCACCTGGGGGTTCCAAGTGCTCACTATGCATCTAGAAAGGTGCCTTGGGGGGTCTAGTTTCCAAAATGGGGTCACTTGTGGGGGAGCTCCAAAGTTTGGGCACACATGGGCTCTCCAAACACAACATGGCGTCCGCTAATTATTCAAGCAAATTTTACAATCAAAAAGTCAAATAGCGCTCCTTCCCTTCCGAGCCCTGCCGTGCGCCCAAACAGTATTTTTTCCCCAAATATTGGGTATCTGCGTGCCCAGGGGAAATTGCACAACAAATTTTGGGGTCCATTTTTTCTTGTTACCCCTGTGAAAATAAAAAAAATTGGGTCTAAATTAACATTTTTGTGAAAAAAGTTAAATGTTAATTTTTTTCTTCCACATTCAAAAAATTCCTGTGAAGCACCTGAAGGGTTAATAAAGTTCTTGAATGTGGTTTTGAGCACCTTGAGGGGTGCAGTTTTTAGAATGGTGTCACTTTTGGGTATTTTCTGTCATAAAGACCTCTCAAAGTGACTTCAAATGTGATGTGGTCCCTAAAAAAATGGTTTTGTAAATTTTGTTGGAAAAATGAGAAATCGCTGGTCAACTTTTAACCCTTATAGCTCCCTAACAAAAAAAAATTTTGGTTCCAAAATTGTGCTGATGTAAAGTAGACATGTGGGAAATGTTATTTATTAACTCTTTTGTGTGACATATCGCTCTGATTTCAGGGCTTAAAAATTCAAATTTTGAAAATTGCAAAATTTTCAAAATTTTCGCCAAATTTCCGTTTTTTTCACAAATAAACGCAAGTGATATCGAAGAAATTTTTCCACAATCATGAAGTACAATATGTCACGAAAAAACAATCTCAGAATCAGGGGGATCCGTTGAAGCGTTCGAGAGTAATTACCTCATAAAGTGACAGTGGTCAGAATTGTAAAAATTGGCCCGGTCATTAACGTGCAAACCACCCGCGGGGCTTAAGGGGTTAATAACGGCACCCCTCAAGGTGCTCAAAACCACATTCAAGAAGTTTATAAACCTTTCAGGTGCTTCACAAGAATTAAAGTAATGCGAAAGGAAAAAAATTACAATTTAACTTTTTTCCACAAAAATGTTATTTTACCGATACTAGTGAAAACTACTGTTTGGGCGCCCGACAGGGTTCAGAAAGAAAGGAGCGCCATTTGAATTTTGGAACGCAAAATAGGCTGGAATAGTTATCGGACGCCATGTCGTGTTTGCTTAGCCCCTGATGTGCCTAAACTGTGTAAACCCCCCACAAGTGACCCCATTTTGGAAACTACACCCCTTTTGGGAATTTATCTACAGGTGTAGTGATGATTTTGACTCCATTGGTGTTTTCCAGAAACAAGCAACAATGGATGTTGCAGAGTAAAAATTGCAAATGTACCATTGTAGTGCCCATACAATGTAGTGCCCAGAACATTGTAGTGCCCATACATTGTAGTTCCCAGTACATTATGCCCAGCTTGTGCTTCTGGAAACTGTGGCCTCTCATCGCTACAGAGATGTCAAACATGTGGACGCTAAATGTGGTTTAGACACACTGTGGGGCTCAGAAGGGAGGGGGACATTTGGACTTGGGAGCACAGATTTAGCTGGATTTCATTTCTTTGGGGGGGGGGAGCCTTAGCTCTTTTCTAGAGCCTTTGAGCTACAAGTAACATGGAAAAGCCCTATACTTCCCTTAACAGATGATGGACCTAAGTGGGGACTTGTTTATTTTGTGGATTGAGTTGATGCAAGTTTAATAAGACAGACACAGACGGATCATAGGCCAGACAGTCCACAGTGTCTCTATCTGCCTCATTATAGGGAATCTTCCGTTGGGAGTAGTGTTGAGCATTCCGATACTGAAATATCGGGTATCGACCGATATTCGCGGTATCGGAGTTCCGATACTGAGTTCCGATACTTTTAGAATATCGAATACCGGAATCGGAAGTTCCCATAATGCCTGCGCTTTGCAGTGTCTCTGAAGGATGACAAGCTGGATGGCAGTGCTCAGCTTACTGTACTTGTCATTTAGTGTTAAAGGATTTATTTAAAAAAATAATAGTGTTTTAATCCACCGTCTCTTTAAAAAAGCCGGCCGGCAATTCAGCAGCGGCATACACCGGTACCCGACAATTTACAACAGAAAGAATAGAGCATCACACATAGATTAGATAGATAGAAACATGTCAGTCACATATATATGAAGTACAGTGACAGTGTTGCTTACTGTACTTGTCATTTAGTGTAAAGGATTTATTTAAAAAAATAACAGTGTTTTCATGCACCGTCTCTTTAAAAAAGCCGGCCGGTAATTCAGCAGCGGTACCCGACAATAGATTAGATGCATAGAAACATGTCAGTCACATTTATAAGAAGTACAGTGATAGTGTTGATTACTGTACTTGTCATTTAGTGTTAAAATAAAGGATTTATTAAAAAAAAATTGGCGTGGGGTTCCCGGTAATTTTAGTCTCTAGCGGAGGTTAAGCAGACGGCTGGGGCAGATGTTTTTTAATTTTTGTCTGTCATGTGGTGTCTTTCACAATAAATTGATATGGATTTAATTTATCATGTCATTCTTACTTTATTGTCCGAAGTAGTTTTTTTGGTTCATCTATAGTTATGTGTCTATTTGGGTTGTGCTGAATTGCACTTGACGCGCCCCCTGGGCCGTGGGGTACTCGGTAGCCAGGCCGGTCATTGCTAGGGGAGATGTCACAGTGGCGGTGACCCGGTCCGTGACCCAGGGCTGTCAATAAAAGGGGAATCAAGAAAAGGGAATATAGTTTTTATATAATGTTCGTGACGCCACCTGTGGTATGCGGCTATATGGAGCTGCCGCTGCGGTGCAGAACCTCTGGAGCTGATGATGACGCAGCAGAGTTGGTTCAGCTCTCCACAGACAGAGCTTAGCTCCGGGGCAGGAAATGGTGATGTTATAGAGGTTGCTGTGCAGTGTAGTTCAGGGGATGATGGCGCAGTAGTAATAATTCACAGAGACAGTGGGGTGCAGTCTTCCGGATTTACTCACAGTTCTTACTTTGCTCCTGGTTACAACTGCAAATCATAACTTCCCACGTCGTGCTGCGTTCACCAGGCAGGGGTTCAGCCAAGCCTCAGGTACCTTCGGAGTACATAACGGGACCCGCTTCTGTGTGTTCCTCCTGGCCGTCTCCCTGCACCTCACACCGAGTGTCCCAATCCAGTGACTGCGGACCTTGTGGGCGACGTCTTCTCTGTCCCCTGGGTCCTCTATGGCTACCTTTTCGGTGAGATAGATGTGGCTTTTGGCTGCAGCACCTGAAATGCTGCACCCTCTGGTTACCTAGTTGAACGTTGCAATTCTCACTAGTTAGGGGACGGTCCCCTCTGCGACTCGATCCCTCCACCGCCTGGTAGATTCGGGCGTACGGGTGGCCTCCAGCACTGCCTGTACCCCTGGGATCCCTTCTTCACTCCTGGAGCCTTCCTTTCTGTTCCTCTCCTCTCCTCAGTCAGTCTCACCTCCTGGACCTCTCACTAGGCCCGCTCCGCCTGAGCAGAGCTCCTGCTCCCCTCACTGTCCTCCTCTGACTGGAACTGAACACTCCCACTTCTTCTTCTGACTGGAACCCTTCTAGATGATTCCATCCCTTTTTATATCACTTCTTACTGAGCTTCCCTGAACTTCTTCCTCCACCCACACCCACTACATGGTTCCCCCTACTTTGGTTCCCCCCACTCCAACCAGGGACAGGGCTCAGCAGAGAAGCAGCGCATCTTTCCCCTCCTGCTGGTCTGGAGTAGTGTAGTGTTGGATGCAGGTGTTAGGGTCCCAGGCAGTACTCCTTCCTTTCCTGAGAGTGAGATACCACACCTCTGGGTGAGATGCAGTACCTCTGTGGCGACTGAACCCGCAGGGGCGCCACATACTCATTATTTATTGTGTTTTTGGGTTATATTCCTTCTATCATAGGTTTAGACTTTATTCTTCGGGTCGGTGTGATTACAGCGATACCAGATTTATATTGGTTTTTATGTTTGGCTGCAGTCATACAATCAGAAATGTTTTTTCTACAAAAAAAAGTTTTTGCATTGCCATATTTTGAGAGCTATAATTTTTCTATAACTCTGCTGACATAGTCACGTGAGGGCTTGTTTTTTGCAGGATGAGTTGACATTTCTATTGGTACCATTTTCGAGCACATGACATTTTTTGATTGCTTATTATTCTGATTTTTGGGAGGCAGAATGAACAAAAAACAGCAATTCAGGGACTTTTTTTGCGGTGGTTTTATGTCGTTCACCGTGTAGTAAAAGTGATGACAACTTTATTCTTCTGGTCAGCACAATTACGGCAATAACACATTTATTTAATTTTTTTATGTTTTGGCGCATTTACACAATAAAAACTATTTTATATAAAAAAAATAGTATTCTTTCATCGCTATATTCTGCCAGCTATAGCTTTTTTATTTCTTCGCTGATGGAGCTGTATGTCGGCTTGTTTTTTGTAGTATAAAATGAAATTTTCAGCTGTACAACTTTGTCTCTTTATGGGACTTACACTTTTATTTCTCTGATCACTGGTCTCATGCATTGCAATACACATGTATTGCAACACATGAGACCTGTCAGCTTTACACTGGCAGATTGTCTGTTAGACCATGCTGTTAGCTGGGTCTAACAGGCAACCGTAGCTGGGAGACCCGGAGGTCATCATTAGTGATGAGCGAGCACTAAAATGCTTGAGTACTCGTTGCTCGGGTCGAGCAAATTGGAATACTCGGGTGCTCGACCCGAGCAACGAGCCCAATGTAAGTCTATGGGAAACTCGAGCATTTTTCAGGCGGCTCACCCCGGCGGTCTGCAGAGGGCCTAAAAATTGCCCAAATCGATGGGAACAGTGCTCAAATGACATGGGAACAGCATGGGGAAGACTTCTGGAAGCATTTCTGACTCCCAGGTCAATGCTGTCAACAACGTTGTCACAGGTATTATGCCACTTTTACGGACTCACAATAAAACATACCAAAACGAAACCAAAATGGATTTTCCTGGGAAATATGTTAAGGAACATCCTTTACATGACATGTACAATGTATATAAAGCAAAATAAATAACCCAAAACAAAAATAATCCTCCACACCTTGGGCTATGTTCACAAGTAGCGTTTTTGATGTGTTTTTGCACTTTTGCATTGCTTTCAACAAAGACAAATGCATTCACTGGGAAATGTCATTTTAACATTTTACAACCTTATCTGGCCATGTGGTGTGTGACACATCATCAGACACATGCATACAGTGCTGAAAAGACATGGGAACAGCATGGGGAAGACATCTGGAAGCATTTCTGACTCCCAGGTCACTGCCTAAAAGTGTGCCCATCATAAGTGATCCTTGGCGCATGTGAAGATGCCTCCCGTCATGCACCTGTCGTTGCAGACTTGCAACAATTACCGTCCACGTCCTTGTCCCAGTGCAGCTTTCAGTTGTCCCTACCCCATTCCTTGGAACGCAAGCGCAAGTATGCAGACAGCCACCCACCCACCCGCAGGCTGCAATACTATACTGCCAAATTTTTGACAGCTGCTTGCACTTGAAATGTGGCCTTTTAGGCTCGTGGAGGCGGAAGCTTTTCATAACCTCATGCCAGCGGCGGCCGGGTGTCCATACTCGGTCACCAGCCGCCACTATTTCTCCCGATGTCGCCTCCACCTTCCACAAGCACGGGTCACACAACATTACCAGTGCCCTCCCCAGTGCACTTACTGGGAAGGACCGCCTAACCACAAACACGTGGACAGGTGAATGTGGCCAGGGACGGTACGGAGCCAGTCCACAACTTTTTTTGCTGAGAGTTGTATTTAGCTCGGTGAAAGGACTGGCATAGAAGGAAACCGTATCTACCCTGCATGTAATTTCTCCCAGGAAGTCCTCTAATGCAGCTTGCTGCAGAAGCAATGGCAGCCCGTCCAACATCAACTCACACTTGTCGGTGGTGCTATGACACACACACACATCTTTCTGTGCGCATTTAATTTCTTGAATACAGAGTTGGACAATGGCCTGATCGGTAATGCGGTTTAAGAAATATCATGCATAAGCATGACCGATCCACATTAAAAAAGCAGCCACAGAGTGTCCGGGAACCTTCCGCCACACTTTTCTTAGCCAGGGCTGCTTCTCGGCAGGGTTGGATGGGCCCACCAGAGAACCGGAGACTCCTCCAGCGGGCCTTGGCTTCTACTTCAGGAGAGTTCATAGGGCCGAGGTGAGGCCATGATGATGATAGAGGCCACCATCTGCTTAGTTTTCTGTTACTTGGAATGCAAGTGCAAGTATGCAGATAGCCACCCACCCACCCACAGGCTGCAACACTAAACTGCCAGATTTCTGGGCAGCTGCTTGCACTTGAAATATGGCCTTTTAAGCTCATGGAGGCGGAAGCTTTTCACAACCTCATGCAGGCGGCGGCCAGGTGTCTATACTCGATCCCTGTCGCCACTGTTTCTCCCGGTATTGTCTCCGCCTTCCACAAGCACGGGTCCCACAACATTACCCGTGCCCTCCCCAGTGCACTTACTGGGAAGGACCGCCTAACCACAAACACGTGGACAGGTGAATGTGGCCAGGGACGGTACGGAGCCAGTCCACAACTTTTTTTGCTGAGAGTTGTATTTAGCTCGGTGAAAGTACTGGCATAGAGGGAAACCGTATCTACTCCGGCTTTCATTTCTCCGTCACCAGGTTCCGCCCATTGTCACACACGACCATGCCTGGCTGTATGTTCAGCGGTGAGAGCCACAGATCAGGCTGCTGTGTTACAGCTTTCAACAACTCTGCAGCGCTGGGCGGTTTGTCAATTAAGCATTAAGCGTGTTATCTTCAGCACAGCCTGTTGCCGCTTGGCCAAGGCAGTGCTGCAGTGCTGTCAGCTTGTGACTGATGTGGTCATTTCGGTGATGGAGGAGGAGGTGCATGAGCTGAACAATGTGATCACATTGAGGTTAAATTGGTGACACTGTTTTTTATACTAAAGAAAGATTCTATTGTTTTGTTTTTTTTACGTTATTTTTTAAGTCAAATGCATTCACCGGGAAATGTAATTTTAACATTTTACAACCTTATCTGGCAAAGTGGTGTGTGACACATCATCAGACACATCCTGTTTTATTTATGATGGAGGGACTCTGAAAGTCATAAAGCCTATTTTTATAGGGACATCAGACGGCCCTTACTATTCTTAAAAGGCCAGCTGTCGGCCCTCGCTATTGTTAGAGAGCCATCAGCCGGCTATGCTTTGTTGTTCCCATTATTAACAAGTGGGTCTCCTATACAGTGACTGCAAGGGCTGCCAAAAATTTGGACGCAACCCAATACCCCTTTGAAGAGACATAGAGGAGGGTCTGAGTAAAAAAAAAATTCCCATTATAAAGGAGCGTGTCTCCTATAGTGGTAATGCCCCTGCTGTGGCTGCAAGGGCTGTCAAAATTTGGGAAAAACCCCACTAAGAATTTAAAGACACATAGAGCAGGGCCACAGGTAACAACAAATTGCCATTAGAAAGGAGATAGTCTGCTATACAGTTATAGGGTATGCAGTGAGCCCAACGGCTGACCAATTTTAGAAAAAACCCCACTAAGAATTTAAAGACACATAGAGCAGGGCCACAGGTAACGACAAATTCCCATTAGAAAGGAGAGAGTCTGCTATACAGTTATAGGGTATGCAGTGAGTCCAACGGCTGACCAATTTTAGGAAAAACCCCACTAAGAATTTAAAGACACACAGAGCAGGGCCACAGTAACGAGTGCGACATGTTCCCATTAGAAATGAGAGCGTCTGCTATACAGTTATAGGGTATGCATTGAGTCCAACAGCTGACCAATTTTAGGAAAAACCCCACTAAGAATTTAAAGACACATAGAGCAGGGCCACAGTAACGACAAATTCCCATTAGAAAGGAGAGAGTCTCCCATAGTGTTGGCCTATGCAGTGAATGCAAGGGCTGCCAAAAATTTGGAGGCACTTCAATGCCCCTTGGAAAAGACGTGGAGGAGGGCCTCATAAAAAAATGTTCCCATTAGAAAGGAGCGGGCCTCCTATACTTGTAATGCCCATGCACTAAGTGTATGGGCTGACAAACATTTACCCCTGGGGGTATACATGAACATACTGTATAAAAAAATTTTTTTTACGGGCATCATAAATACCTTTTAAAAAAATTATGTGGGTGTTGCATCACGGACCACGGTCACCCTTGTGATATGGTGGTGGAGGATGAGGAGAAGGAGGAGGACAAGAGCAAATAGCCAAAATCAGGAAGCGTAGACCCATGTCTGGTTGTGTAAAGGTGCATGGGAATACACCTCCCAAGAAAAGACACTGGATTTCAGTTTATGTTACGCTGCTATCATTCGGTGGTGTTGAGAAGTCTGGCCCAATCCAGCCCTTGTTCATTTTAAAAAGAGTCAGCCTGTCAGCATTTTCAGTTGACAGGCGAATGCGCTTATCAGTTATAATTCCACCAGCGGCACTAAAAACCCACTCTGATAAAACGCTGGCGGCAGGGCAGGCCAGGACCTCCAAGGCATAGAAAGCCAGTTCATTCCACGTATCCAGCTTGGATACCCAATAATTATAAGGCACAGCGGAATCACGGAGGACGTTGGTACGGTCGGCAAGGTACTCCCTCAGCATCTTCCCAAACTTTGCACTCCTTGTGACAGTACCCTGCGCCTGAGGGCCTGTGCGATGGAAGGGTCTGAGAAAACTCTCCCAGAACTTTGACAGTGTTCCCCTGTCTCTGCTGGATTGAAGTTGTGTCTCTCTCGCCTGTACTCCTTGGTTGTCCAATGAAGTGTGCCCTCTGCCGCCAGAGTTTTCAGATGGGAATTTTTTTTAATAGTTCCGCAACAAGGGCCTTCTGGTACAGCCCCATTTTTGTTGACCTGCCGCCTCAGGAATAAGAGATATAAAGTACTCCTTGTAGCGTGGGTCTAGAAGTGTCACCAACCAGTAATGACTGTCACCCAAAATTTTGAGAGCGCGAGGGTCATGGGATAGGCAGCATAACATATTTTCAGCCATGCGTGCCAGACTACTAACAGGCAAGACTTCCGTGTCCTCACCAAGAGGATGACTGACCATGCTCTCCTCCTCCTCCTCTTCTCTGTCCTCTGGCCATCCACGCTGAACAGACGGTATGACAGCTGTGCAGGTAGTACCGTCTATAGTGCATGAAACTAGCTCCTGTCCTTCCTCCTCCTCCTCCTCTTCCTTATTGTCACCCAATCCACATTGGGATGAGATGAGGCTTGGCTGTGTGTAATCACCCTGTATGGTTGCTTGCTCCATCTCATCGCCTGCAATGCATCCTCTTTGATAGTGAGCAGAGAGCGATTCGGAAGACAGAGAAGCAGGATGGTGACGCTAATTATGGCGGAGTGGTGGAGTCCTCAAAGTTTTGGAGGATGGTACATATGTCTGACATCCATGCCCACTCCTGAGGTCTTATCTGTGGAGTCTGAACTGAATACCGACGGCCTTGTTGATGCTGGTACTCAACAACTGCCCTCTTCTGCTCACAAATCATTCCCAACATCTGCAGTGTAGAGTTCCAACGCGTGGGGACATCACACACCAGTCTGTGAGCCGGAAGCTGCAAACGCTGCTGAAACACTGCAAGGGCGGCGGAAGCTGTAGCTGACTTTCTAAAATGGGCACACAGGCGGCATACTTTAACAAGCAGATCCGGCAGCTCCGTGTAGGATTTGAGAAACCGCTGAACCATGAGGTTACGCACATGGGCCAGGCATGGTACGTGTGTGAGCTCGCCTTGCCTCAGAGCCGCCACCAGGTTCTGGCCATTGTCATACACGACCATGCCTGGCTGTAGGTTCGGCGGTGTGAGCCACAGATCTTCCTGCTCTTTCAAAGCTGTCCACAACTCTTCAGTATTGTGCGGTTTGTCACCTAAGCATATTAGCTTCAGCACAGCCTGTTGCCGCTTGGCCGAGGCAGTGCTACAGTGCTTCCAGCTTGTGACTGATGTGGTCATTTCGAAGATGGAGGCTGAAGAGAAGGAGGAGGCTGAGGTGCAGGAGCTGTAGACCGTGGGGGCAACCCTGATTGACCTAGGGCCCGCAATCCTTGGCGTCGGGAGGACGTGTTCCGTCCCAAGGTCCGACTGGGTCCCGACTTCCACTATGTTAACCCAGTGTGCCGTCAGCGAGATGTACCGTCCCTGCCCACAAACACTTGTCCACGTGTCCGTGGTTAGATGGACTTTACAGGTAACTGCGTTGTTGAGGGCACAGCTAATGTTTTGGGACACGTGCTTGTGTAATGCAGGGATGGCACACCGGGAGAAATAGTGGCGACTGGGGACCGAGTACTGAGGGACGGCCGCCGCCATCAGGTTGCGGAATGCTTCCGTCTCCACGAGCCTAAAAGGCAACATTTCGAGCGCAAGCAGTCGTGAAATGTGAGAATTTAGTAGTGTGTCCTGTGGGGCGTTGGCTGCATATTTTCGCTTGCGTTCCAAGGACTGGGGTATGGACAACTGAATGCTGCGCTGGGACAAGGACGTGGACATGCTTCCTGATACTGCTACTTGAGAGTGTGCAATGACAGCTGCAGGGCAGGAGGCATCTTCGCATGGACAGGGGATTGGCTTGAATGCACAACAGCGGAAGAAGCAATGGTGCCACCCGCAGACACTGTTCCTGGACCCTGGGGTTCGGCCCACAAAGTCTGGTGCTTTGTTGCCATGTGCCCGATCATGCTGGTGGTGGTCAGGCTGGTCGTTTTGCCACCCCTGCTGATGCTGGCCTGGTAGGTGGTGCAAATGGCCTTTTTGGGGTTATCGGCAGAATCTTTAAAAAACAACCAGACTCGGGAAGACCTAACAGTTGTACTGGCAACTTTCTTTGTGTTGGTGTTACGGGGAACGGTTGCCTGCCTTCTGTCTGCGGCCACCACACTGCTTCTTCCTGCCTGTTGGGGTGCTCCGCCTCCCTCTCCCTGTGTGCTGCTGTCTTCGCTCTGCATGTCCTCCTGCCAGATTGGGTCAGTTACTATATCATCCACCATGTCGTCTTCCACTTCCGCACCCTGGTCATCCTCCTGACTTTCTGGCAATTGTGTCTCATCATCGTCCACCTCTTGTGATACTTTACCACCGTCGCCTTCGTGTGATTGTGGCTGCTCAAATATTTGGGCATCGCTACACGCGATCTCCTCTTGCCCCGCTTCAAGTGGACCGGGCGAGAGGCCCGAATCTATACATGGAAAAGTGAACAGCTCTTCAGAGTGTTCAAGTGTGGCATCAGTTGTCTCTGGGTACTCGGCATAGTAAGAGGAAGGAGGATCAGGGTGAGGAATATGCGGTCCAGACTCACGGCTACTGAGACTTTACCGTGTGGAAGACAGGGTGTTGGTGGTGGTGGTGGCAAAGTCACTGGAAGCATTATCCGCTATCTAACCAACAACCTTTTGACATTGTTCTGGGTTCAATAGTGGTGTGCTGCAGTCCCCTAGAAATTGGGACAGGCGAGAAGATGTGGGTGTTTGTTGTGGCACAATTTCGGCTTGCTCACGGCCTTGTCCTCGGCCTCTGCATGCACCACTACCATCACGTCCAGTTCCCCGTCCCTTGCCACGTGCCTTGCAGATTTTAAATGGAGGACAGTATCTTCCACGCTCACTATAAATGACTGAGCTTGGAGCGAACTTATATGTGATCCGTGTGATGGAGAAAACAGAGTTTTAATACCTGGCCTGTAGCTAAGTAGTTTGAACAGCAAACTGCTGTGAATTGCTTCACTGACACACTGAAAGAAATTTTTAATAGAGGCCAGAAATGGCAGTATTTTCTGACAATGTATATGTGATCCGTGTGACGGAGAAAACAGAGTTTTAAGTACTTGGCCTGTAGGTAAGTACTTTGAACAGCAAACTGCTGTGAATTGCTTCACTGACACACTAAAGGAAATTTTTAATGGAGGCCAGAAATGGCAGTATTTTCTGACAATGTATATGTGACGCGCCCCTGGGCCTGCTGCTTCGCGCGGCATCGTGCGCACGGGGGAGCTTACCCGGAGCCGGATCAGATGGGGGTAGTAGTCTCATGGCGGTGACCCGGTCCGTGCCCAGGGAGTCAAACTGAGTGGCTGGCAGTCTATTAGCAGTAGATGGTGGATGACTACGCCACCCGTTGAATGCAGCTATGGAGCTGCCGCTGCAGGGCAGACCGCTGAGGCCGGTGGAAGGATGGTGCAGCGTGGATGGTATAACCCCCAACGGGAGGGGTATGGCCTCAGGGCAGCCGACGTGGATGATGGGGATAGCAGGGACCACTCAGAGACGATGCGGTGTAGTTCAGGGTCTTTACTGGTGACAAAGATAGACCCTCCCGGAGTACTTGCTAGCAATCGGGGCCTGGTCAGTCCTTGAGCATATGGGATCTCCCCTGGCCAGGTGGAGTTGTAGGCCTTCCCAACTAACTGTACTCTTCTGGCTACCTTGCTAGAGGCAGGTAAAAGTAGCCCACGTCCCTGAGTGTACCGTGTGGTGCTCACCCGTATGGCCGGTGACTCGGGGCCTTCTAATGGCTTCCGCTCCACGATGGCGGTGCTGGTCCCACGCGTGTGACCGTGCCTTCGGGTTTCTTGGCCAGAGGACCTGAAATCCCCTGCCTGACGGATTCTGCTGCTGGGTAGGAGTTAGTCCCCACAGCCTCGGACTCCGGGTCCGGTAAGAAGTCTTCTCAGTCAGGGCGAGCTCTGCAGCTGCCAGCCCCTGACTCCTTGTAACACTGCTCCCACAGAGCTCCTGATGTTTCTTCCTATGCTGCTTCTCTTCTCTACTCCGGGCATGGCCCAGGAGCTGGGCCCAGCCAGAGCCACAGCTCCCTGTCAGCGCTCCTGGCTGAACTCCCTCTCAGAACTCTCTAACCCTGCCTCAGCCCCAGTTTTATGTAGGGGAAGTTCTTCCCCTCCCAGGACTGGGCAGGAGGTGTGGCATGCATAGGATTCCTGACCAAGAGACCTCCCACCTGCTCTCAGACATAACATGGCTGTTACTGTGGAAACCAGACCCCTGGGGTGCCACATTCCCCCCTAGTGAATTTTAGTACTCCGGGACTAAACATATTTTTAGAAAAAAACATAACAAGGTATAACAATAATGATACAATAAGAAAAACACATAAAGGTGGTCACGGCATGTCCGTAACCGGGTGCAGTCTTTGAAGAAAAGCAAGGTGTCCATTTCACCAAAACAGGGAGACGTAACCAGGTAGGGGTCTGTCCTGCCCCGAGTCCTTATCAGTCTTTTAGTCCATCCTGGGTTACGCTCCAACTAATTGTACAAAGGATTCCCGGTAAATCCACCAAGGACTCCTATAAATAACTAGAAACACATAATTATACACAAGATATGGCCGCTCTCAGTCCTCGGCCAGGTAGAGGGAAAGAACGACCGCTCTCAGTCCTCGGTCAGTGGGAATAAGGGATGGCTGCTCACAGTCCTCAGCCTGTTTTAAGATAGGGGCACATGGGGAACAATTTACTAATCCCAACGGGGACCATATTTTAATTAGCAGCAGTCCTTGTACCCTTACGGGTAACTATTTACAGCTCTTTATTCACGCTACTTCCCTTCAGTAGCTATGTCCTCTTTGTGCTCTTTCCTGAGGGTAGTCCTCAGACCCGTTCGGGTCCTCTTGGCTTTCCTCGTATTGGTAGTACTGCAGCTCCTCCTCGGTTAGCTGGGTTAGTATCTCTGCGACAGTCCTCCTCCCAGGTGGCCAGGACTTTACCTCCCTTTGGGCTGCCCCGGTTAATTGGGCCACCAGGATGCTCACTTTTTGCTCTTCTGTGAGGGGGTACACCTGGAAGAGGCTATCCAGTTTTTCTCTAAAGTCTTGCAGGGTATGTGACTCCCCTGAGTACTGGGGTAGCCAGGCTGCCCCCGGGATATAGGGCATGGTGAAAGGCATGACCGCAGCAGCGGTGGCACTGGCGGGGGTTGAGGCAGTGAAGCTCTCCTCCATATCCGACATCCTCCTCCCCCCTAGTGGACCGTGGCCTACCTTGCGATGATCCTCTTCCGTAGGCCGCGGCTCCGCAGTAGATCGTCAGGGTTGAGGACCGTCCGTCGCGCTCCTGTGACGTCGGCGTCTGCTGGGCTCTTTCCAGGACCTTACGCGACGTCCAGACGTGAGGCGGGGCTTCAGTTCTCGCGCGCTTTCGGAGTCCACGCCCCTCTTCTTCCCGCGCGACGTCTTCAAGATGGCGTCCAACGGCGGGAAAACTCCACGGAAGGCGGGAAGAAGGCTGGAAATGGCGCCGGATGGCGGGAATCTTCACCACAGGTAAGTTTGAACAGTCTTTTTCAGGCACGCAGTACCCGGTGGTTGCGGGCACGAGATCCTGCCGACTACGCCAAAAGTTGACGCGCCCCTGGGCCTGCTGCTTCGCGCGGCATCGCGCGCACGGGGGAGCTTACCCGGATCCGGATCAGATGGGGGTAGTAGTCTCGTGGCGGTGACCCGGTCCGTGCCCAGGGAGTCAAACTGAGTGGCTGGCAGTCTATTAGCAGTAGATGGTGGATGACTACGCCACCCGTTGAATGCAGCTATGGAGCTGCCGCTGCAGGGCAGACCGCTGAGGCCGGTGGAAGGATGGTGCAGCGTGGATGGTATAACCCCCAACGGGAGGGGTATGGCCTCAGGGCAGCCGACGTGGATGATGGGGATAGCAGGGACCACTCAGAGACGATGCGGTGTAGTTCAGGGTCTTTACTGGTGACAAAGATAGACCCTCCCGGAGTACTTGCTAGCAATCGGGGCCTGGTCAGTCCTTGAGCAGATGGGATCTCCCCTGGCCAGGCGGAGTTGTAGGCCTTCCCAACTAACTGTACTCTTCTGGCTACCTTGCTAGAGGCAGGTAAAAGTAGCCCACGTCCCTGAGTGTACCGTGTGGTGCTCACCCGTATGGCCGGTGACTCGGGGCCTTCTAATGGCTTCCGCTCCACGATGGCGGTGCTGGTCCCACGCGTGTGACCGTGCCTTCGGGTTTCTTGGCCAGAGGACCTGAAATCCCCTGCCTGACGGATTCTGCTGCTGGGTAGGAGTTAGTCCCCACAGCCTCGGACTCCGGGTCCGGTAAGAAATCTTCTCAGTCAGGGCGAGCTCTGCAGCTGCCAGCCCCTGACTCCTTGTAACACTGCTCCCACAGAGCTCCTGATGTTTCTTCCTATGCTGCTTCTCTTCTCTACTCCGGGCATGGCCCAGGAGCTGGGCCCAGCCGGAGCCACAGCTCCCTGTCAGCGCTCCTGGCTGAACTCCCTCTCAGAACTCTCTAACCCTGCCTCAGCCCCAGTTTTATGTAGGGGAAGTTCTTCCCCTCCCAGGACTGGGCAAGAGGTGTGGCATGCATAGGATTCCTGACCAAGAGACCTCCCACCTGCTCTCAGACATAACATGGCTGTTACTGTGGAAACCAGACCCCTGGGGTGCCACATATGTGATTCGTGTGACGGAGAAAACACAGTTTTAAATACCTGGCCTGTAGGTAAGTAGCCTGAACAGCATACTGCTGTGAATTGCTTCACTGACACGCTAAAGGAAATTTTTAATGGAGGCCAGAAATGGCAGTATTTTCTGACAATGTATATGTGATTCGTGTGACGGAGAAAACACAGTTTTAAATACCTGGCCTGTAGGTAAGTAGCCTGAACAGCAAACTGCTGTGAATTGCTTCACTGACACACTAAAGGAAAATTTTAATGGAGGCCAGAAATGGCAGTATTTTCTGACAATGTATATGTGATTCGTGTGACGGAGAAAACACAGTTTTAAATACCTGGCCTGTAGGTAAGTAGCCTGAACAGCATACTGCTGTGAATTGCTTTACTGACACACTAAAGGAAATTTTTAATGGAGGCCAGAAATGGCAGTATTTTCTGACAATGTATATGTGATCCGTGTGACAGAGAAAACAGAGTTTTAAATACCGGGCCTGTAGGTAAGTAGTTTGAACAGCAAACTGCTGTGAATTGCTTCACTGACACACTAAAGGAAATTTTTAATGGAGGCCAGAAATGGCAGTATTTTCTGACAATGTATATGTGATCCGTGTGACAGGGAAAACAGAGTTTTAAATACCTGGCCTGAAGGTAAGTAGCCTGAACAGCATACTGCTGTGAATTGCTTCACTGACACACTAAAGGAAATTTTTAATGGAGGCCAGAAATGGCAGTATTTTCTGACAATGTATATGTGATGCGTGTGACAGAGAAAGATCCTAGTTACTTACCGGTAACGGGATTTTACAGAGCCCATGACAGCACCACCTGAGAGAGGGTATCCGCCCACCAAGGACAGGAGCCTACTGAATAAAAAGGCGGTACCTCTCTTCCGCATTAGTTTTTGTTTCAGTGCATGAGAGGGCCTCCAAAAAACAGGTTAATACATAACTGCCACCTCAACATTTGTAATAAAACACCTTAAAAAGTGCACACCATAGTGATAAAGGGGAGGGAATTAATAGGGTGCTGTCATGGGCTCTGTAAAATCCCGTTACCGGTAAGTAACTAGGATCTTTTCCCCTTCTCACATGACAGCACCCGCTGAGAGATTTATAGAGATCAGACACCAGAGGGAGGGATCACTGCTTGCAATACCTTCCTACCAAAGGATAGATCAGTAGAAGAGGAAAGGTCAAGACGGTAATGTTTGTAGAATGTAGTGGGGGATGACCAAGTTGCCGCCTTACATATGACGTCGATGGGCACATCTGCCTTCTCAGCCCAGAAAGCAGCTACCGCTCTGGTGGAGTGGGCCTTCAGGTTCTCTGGAACCGGCAGATTGCTAGAAGAGTATGCTAAGGTAATAGTATCCCTGACCCATCTAGCTATGGTCCCTCTTATAACCTTAAGCCCTTTCCTAGCCCCCTGAAAGGAGACAAATAAGGCGTCACTTTTCCTCCAGGCCTTCGTCACCTCCAAATACTGGACTAAAACCCTCTTAACATCTAAGGTGTGAAGCTTATGTTCCTCAGAACCCTTAGGGTTAGGATAGAAGGAAGGGAGAGTGATTATTTGCGTCCTATGGAAACTGGAGGCTACCTTAGGAAGATAGGCCGCGTCTGGTCTTAAGATTACTCTATCCATACATGCTTGAGTGAATGGAGGGTTAAAAGATAGTGCATGTAAATCACTAATTCTACGAGCTGATGTCAGAGCTACCAGTATGGCTGTCTTAAAAGGTAGAATTTTTTCTGAAACTTCCTCTAAGGGCTCAAAGGGAGGTTTGGTTAGTGCCTCTAGAACCAAATTAAGGTCCCAAGGAGGCATCCTTGGAGTAGGAATAGGCCTGGATCTACCACAAGCTTTAATGAACCTGATGATCCACCTATTCGCCGCCAAGTCGTAATTATATAGCGCCCCCAGAGCTGACACTTGAACCTTAAGAGTACTGGTGGCTAGCCCCATGCTTAACCCCTTCTAGAGGAATTCTAGTATGGCCCCAATAGGAACCCTCCCTTTGGCGGACTGACCCGAGGTAGACAGAAACTTAGCCCAGGTTCTACTATAGATCCTAGTCGTAACCAGCTTCCTACTCGCCAGTAGAGTAGTTACTAGATCCGGAGAAAACCCCTCTTGGGTCAGTAGTGACCTTTCAAAATCCAGGCTGTCAAATGCAGGCCCGATCTTTGGGGATGGCAGACTGGGCCCTGTCTGAGGAGATCTGGGATGTCCGGAAGAACCCATGGGTCCGCTTGGGACATTCTCCTCATCCAAGTGAACCATGGTCTCTTGGGCTAGAACGGGGCGAGCAATATAACTCTCGCCTGCTCTTCTCGGATCTTCCTTAGGATGGTAGGAATCAGCATCAGAAGGGGAAAGGCATAGGCCAGAGTAAAATGCCAAGGAATCTGCAGCGCGTCCACCGCAAACGGACTCTCCTTTGGATTCAGGGAGCAAAAGATTTTGGTCTTTCTATTGTGTCTGTTTGCAAACAGATCTATTTGGGGCTGTCCCCATCGGCCCACAATCTGAAATACGGCTGGATTCAGCTCCCACTCTCCCTGTTTTAAGATGTTACGACTTAGGAAATCGGCCTTTAAGTTCTCTTCTCCTCTTATGTGCAGTGCCGAGAGCGTGAACAGCTGACTCTCGGCAAAACGAAAGATCTGATCCGCTACTAACATCAGAGGGAGAGACCTGGTACCTCCCTGATGATTGATGTAGGCGACTGTCGTTCGGTTGTCCGACATTATCCTGATGTGATGACCCTGGACAAAAGAACTGAACTTTACTAGAGCGTTTCTGGCTGCCAACAGCTCCCTCATGTTGGAGGAGAGACCCGTCTCGCTGTCCGACCAGAGGCCCTGTACAGAATGATCTCTTAGGTGAGCACCCCAGCCTTCTGCGCTTGCATCTGTCGTGATTGTATCCGACACCCGGAAGGACCAGGGAACCCCCAAAGATAGATTGACCGGAGATCTCCACCAGTCCAGCGAGTTGATTACTCCCTCCGGAAGAGATATCCTTCCATTCAGGCAACCTCTGAGCCACCTGTCTGCTGTCAGGATCTCCTGTTGAAGACGTCTGGAATGGAACTGGGCCCACTGAACTGCTGGGATACAGGATGTCATTGTACCCAATAGAGACATTGCACTCCTCAAGGTCATGTTTGGATTGCTGATAACCCGTGATATTAGGGATCTGATCTTCAGCTTCTTGTCCTCTGGTAGAAGACAGGTTTGATTTTTTGAGTCCAAAATGAGACCCAGGAAAGATTGAACCCTCCTTGGCTCCAGTCTTGACTTCTCCAAATTTAACAGCCAACCCAGGCCCTTCAGACTGGTCATGACGTCCGCCAGGGCCAGAGCACAGAGTTGTTTTGATCTGCCTACTACTAAGAAATCGTCCAGATAAGGGATGACCAGGATATCTTTTTCCCTTAAATGCGCTGTGATTTCCAAGATAATTTTTGTGAAAACTCTTGGAGCCATGGAGATGCCAAAGGGAAGAGCTGCAAACTGAAAATGCCTTACGTGCTTGCCAAACTGTACAGCTACTCTCAGAAACTGTTGATGTGCTGCAAAGATTGGAGCGTGGTAATAAGCGTCCTTCAGATCGAGGACGCACATATAACAGTCCGGGAATAACATCTTTATGGCTGACTTTATTGACTCCATCTTGAACGGCCTGTAGATCAAATGGTCGTTCAGCTTTTTCAAGTTGGCAATGGTTCTGAAGGAGCCATCCGGCTTCTTTATTAGGAAGAGAGTAGAGTAAAATCCTCTTCCTTGCTCGGGTACAGGTGTTTCCACTAGGACCCCCTTCATAACCAGAGAGAGAACTTCCTGCTGCAGGGCCATCTGTTCCGTTAGGCCTCTGGGGGCTGAAATCCCGACGGTGTTCCTGGGCATGTTCTTGAATTCCAATTTGAGCCCCCTCCTGATTATCCCTAAAATCCAAGTACTGGACGAGATTTTTTTCCCAAGCAGGCAGGAAGTGGGACAACCTTCCTCCCACCTGGGGTGGACTGTCACTTAGGGGCTTTCTTACTTTCGGAGGACGGACCCCCGAACATGAAGCCTCTGTTATACGGCTTCCTGTCTCTCCAGCTACTCTGGTCTCTGGGATCTTTGCTGCGACTGTACTTTCTCTTCTGAAAGGAGCTTTTAAATCGGGGAACAGACACAGTGGGAAACCCATGCTTCTTGTCTGCAGCCTCATCCAGGATATCATCTAGGCCCTTGCCAAAAAGGAAGTCCCCCTCACAAGGGATTGAGCACAGTTTGGACTTTGACTGCACATCCCCCGGCCAGCTCTTGAGCCATAATGCCCTATGGGCTGCATTGGAGAGATTTGCGGACCGGGCAGCCAGCCTAACTGAATCCGCCGATGCATCTGGCAGGAATGCCGCCGCCCCCTGCACAAGGGGAAGGTCTGACAGAATCTTCTCCCTCGAGACATTCCCCTTAATCTGGTCTTCCAACTGTTGAAGCCAGATCATCATAGACCTGGCGGTGCAGGTGGCTGCCACTGCTGGTTTAAGAGCCCCTGCTGACGACTCCCAGGCCTATTTAAGGAAAGACTCTGCCTTTTTATCCAGCGGGTCTTTTAAGGCTCCCAAATCCTCAAAAGGCCGTGTGGATTTTTTTGAGGACTTTACGATGGCTACATCGATCTTAGGGGTTTTGTCCCACCTAGCTGCATCCTCTTACTAAAAGGGGTATCTCCGCTTAGAGGAGGAGGGCAGCTGACCCTTTCTCTACGGTTTTTTCCATTCCCTATCAATAAGAGATTTGATCCTTTCATTAACCGGGAATGTTCGTCTCCTCTTCTGGTCTAAGCCCCCGAACATGACATCCTGAACTGTTCTGGGAGCTTTGGTATCAGTAATACCCATAGTCACTCTAATGGCCTTAACTAGTCTCTCAGTATTATCTACCAAAAAACAAAGCCTAACCCCCATCATCATCTGAAGACTCCGATGATGATGATGAGGAGAGATCAGAGGAGGAAGGAAGTTCTTTTGCAAAACGGTACTCTATTGATTCCTCTGACTCCGAGGAAACCTGTTTCTGCTTTCTCTTCCTGCGTGAGGTAAAGCCTTTTAAAGTGTCTCTGACCTCCGTTTGGATTAGATTCTTTAACTCCATAGAAAACCGGGGGGACTCCTCTGCTATGGTTTTCTGAATGCAGTCCGAGCAAAGGTTTTTGGTGTAGGAGGTGGGAAGGCTGATCTTACATAATGCACACTCCTTGTTTTTACTCTTAGAACTACACTTCTTTGGCTCCTAACACCCCAAGAATTGAAAGGAGAAAAAGAGAGGAAAACAGAGAAGAGCACATTACTTAAGGTGAGACTTTCACGAAGATCACTCACCACACTGCCGTTCAGACTAGGGTACCAGAGGCGGTGGTTGCCGTTCACATGAGGGCACCCATCTGGCGAGGTGGACTGACGAGGTCTTTTCTGCTGGCACTCGCACGCCCCCCACTGCTGTGGCTTTGATGATGGGAAGATTCTCGACGTTTCGGTTGCTTAAGCTGCTTACGCTACTTTGGCGGCTGTGGCTGCTGCTGTTCCTCCTGCGGCGGTGACAGCTGCTGCCCAGGTGACTGCGGCTCCTCACTCATTATGACGGGAATGCAGACACCGCCATCTTGATCACTTCCCATCCTTAAGAAGCATTAGGGCTCCACCTCCTTTAGGCTCCTCCCCTCCGGCAGCGTGCTCTCTCTTTTTTTTTTTTTCTATTAGGCCAGCTGGCGCACTACACCGCAGTTTTTCCTCCATCTGCGCGTGCGCAGCCCAGCGGCACCCGGCGTGCTTGCAGCGGGGATGCCGGCCTCACAACCCGCGCATTCGCAGACTCGGCTTCCGGCGCACTCCGTGATAGGGCGCATCGCCACCCCGCGCGTGTGCAGTCCGGACTTCCGGCGCGCTCCATCACAGGGTGCGACGCGACCCCCACGTGCGCAGACCCGGAAGACCTGCCGGCCGGCGCGCTCACACAAATCCACTGTGAGCGCAGACCCGGCCGCAGGACCCGGCGCACGTGGAGATGACTCCGGAAGGCAGCCCCCCCGCACGCAGACCCGGGCAGCAGCCAGATGGGGCTGAGAACAGGGGCCATCTGCTCCTTCTTCACGGCCTCCAGGCCGCACCGATCCCGGGATCCACGGTCCAGACCCCACGACCAGGTATGCGAGGTACCACCTAGCGAGGCTCCCATCAAGGACAGGAACCAAAACTGATGCGGAAGAGAGGTACCGCCTTTTTATTCAGTAGGTTCCTGTCCTTGGTGTGCGGATACCCTCTCTCAGGTGGTGCTGTCATGGGAAAAGGGGAAAAACAGAGTTTTAAATACCTGGCCTGTAGGTAAGTAGTTTGAACAGCAAACTGCTGTGAATTGCTTCACTGACACACTGAAAGAAATTATTAATGGAGGCCATAAATGGCAGTATTTTCTGACAACGTTTATGTGATCCGTATGACGGAGAAAACAGAGTTTTAAATACCTGGCCTGTAGGTAAGTAGTTTGAACAGCAAACTGCTGTGAATTGCTTCACTGACACACTAAAGGAAATTTTTAATGGAGGCCAGAAATGGCAGTATTTTCTGACAATGTATATGTGATCCGTGTGACAGAGAAAACAGAGTTTTAAATACCTGGCCTGTAGGTAAGTAGTTTGAACAGCAAACTGCTGTGAATTGCTTCACTGACACACTGAAAGAAATTATTAATGGAGGCCAGAAATGGCAGTATTTTTTGACAACGTACATGTGATCCGTGTGACGGAGAAAACAGAGTTTTAAATACCTGGCCTGTAGGTAAGTAGTTTGAATAGCAAACTGCTGTGAATTGCTTCACTGACACACTAAAGGAAATTTTTAATGGAGGCCAGAAATGGCAGTATTTTCTGACAATGTATATGTGATCAGTGTGACAGATGTAACACGCCTTTAGGGCTACCACGGTACACTGGGTGTTATGGGGGGTCTCACCTCTCTAGGGCGCAGTGCCTCCACCCGAATCTTGATTGGAGCTCTCTCTCTGGGACTACAGAAGGACAGTTATCTTCTGCCAGGGGCTGATTCGGGATGCCCCTGCCACAGCTCAGTACACACACAGGGAACAGGAGTAAAACCGTTTAACAGGTTTATTACTATGTAGCAGAATTGAGGTGGGTATAAAGGAATAACATACAATACAAGTAACGGTGCTCTATAAAAGTCATATACACATCACAATCTACTTCTACTCCGACCCTGCAAATATAACGTAGCAGGTTTTCCCTTTTTTGTATTAACTCAGTCCAAACGTTGGGGCCCAGTTGCCACGGATGTTGGCGCGCAAATTAGAACCATTGGTGAACTGAGATGAATATTAATGTCAATAGTCTGGGTTGTAGTGTACTCACTGTAAATAGCGCTGGTAGAACAACAAGTCTCAGAAGGGCACTCACTGTCTGTCTCAAACAGTCGGATGGGTCTCTGGACACCAGCTGGGGGCGGCAGGATTCAGGCCTTTATACAGTGGGAGTGCCGGCAGAACTCTCCGAGTCCTTGATGTAACTTGCTTCAGAAGGTGACAGGACCGCGCTCTCTCCAGCAGCGCGGGTATCTTAGAGGGGGCCGCCAAACTCTGCAGCGTAGAAGAATGCAGATCTACACCGCTCTGTCTTTCACAGCAAGCTGCCACGCTCCTTCTCCTCTGAACTTTCACTTTCACTTCCTGCCCAGCTCCCTCCCCCAAGTCCCTCCTCCTCCAATCCACTCTCTCTCCTTCTATCCTTCCAGGCTGTGTCACCTGACTGAAACAAGGGTCCGTGGGAATTGTAGTCCACTGCAGCTCAGGGGAAAAACGGTTAATGTCTGTAGGTCCCTGTTTAACAGCAGCTGCAAAGCTCTTCTTAGTAGTGTTGAGCCACCCCCGTAGTGTTCGAGTTCGTCGAACTGTTCGTCGAACACCTTCGAACACCGTTAAAACCAATGGCAGGCAAACAAAAACACATAGAAACACATAGAAAACACCTTCAAAGGTGTCCAAAAGCTGACAAACTGCTCTGAAGACACAACTAACACATGGAAAAGTGACAAGTACATATAGTCATGCGAAAAGAAAAGAGGTGGAGGAGTAAAAGGAGGGGGAGACACAGATATAGGCATGTCATGCCCTTCTAAAATCCAAAAAGTGAGAAGCCGACACGTTCAGTCCGCTCCTGCCCGTGCCACCTCCGTGTCGCCGGGTTTGTGCCAGAGCCGCGGTGAACCCTGACGGCCAGCCCCCCTCTCCCAATACTGGTGCCTGTCCGCATGTGGGTCGAGCGAGCCCCCCTGTGGTGGAGGCAGCTCTAAGCTTTTTAATTTAAATTGTCTCTCTAATTTGAATGAATACACTTTAAATCCATTTACAAGGATCTATTGGAGGGCAAGTCTCATGCCAGCAGCCGCGTAATTCCAGCTCCAGTAGCGTCCACTAAAGCTGCTGCAGTTAAAAAGCTTTTATAAGGATCGAGCTCGGCTGTCCACCGCAAGGCATCCTACTGCCAGTCCCAGCCCCTATGCCTTGGGGTGCCTCCTGATGCTCTTCACTGAGTATCCCGTGGTCCCGAAGCATTTCCTTTGAAAAAATTAAGTGTCAAAACTACAGGTGGTGTAGCTTGCTTAACAGCCGGGATAATTCGCTGACTAGTAGACACTGCTACTAGGCACAAAGTATTTCCTGGGCTAGATGCAGTTAAAAATTTGTAATTAGATACTCTCGTTGGATGCTGAGAAAGCATTCCATAGAGTCTCCTGGCACGCCATATATGATTCTCTTAAAAAGCTTGGGGTAGGGGTCTAGGGGACCCTTTTATAGCCAAAATCACGGCCCTGTATCGCAATACGTCACCTAGGCTGAAGATAAATGGAACTGTATTACCCTGAGGGCTCGGTTGCTACAGAGGTATTGCACCTCACCCAGAGGTGTGATATCTCACTCTCAGGTAAGGATGGAGTGTGGATCAGGACCCGACACCTGCATGCATTACACCACATTGCCGTGGGGCAGGGCGACCAATATGCCCCTGAGATAGGCACGACAGTCCCTGTCCCTGGCTGGAGTGGGGGGAGGGAACACTGAGGAAGGGGAACCCTGTAGTGCAGGAGCAGGGAGGAAGCAGTTCCTGGGTGCATTGAGAAGGGAGTATAAAAGGTGGGCACCATCTTAGTTCAGTGCAGAGAAGTCTGAGCAGAAGTGGCAGGGAGCAGGGGCTCTGCATGAGCTTTGCTCCGGAGGCGGGCCTAGTAACAGAGGCCCAGGCCTGGAAGAGGGAGAAGGAAGGAAGAGGAGCGGAGAAGGCTCCAGGAACGAGGAATGAAGGGATCCCAGGGGTGCGGACGGGCGAGTCGCCACCGCACGCCCGAATCCACCTGCGTGGATGGGTCAGGCCAAAGGGGGAGACCGGTCCCCGAAACTAGTGGAGGCAGGAAACGACCCTCAGCTAGAAACCGGAGGCTGTGACATTTTATGTGGCGCAGCCCCTCGCTACACCCGCTAGGAAGGCACCACATAGGGTCAGGGAAACTGGCGCCAAGTTTACCAAGAGGAGGCCCGAGGCAGCCGGACAGAAGGGTTGGTAAGAAAGGCCAGACAAAGGACACACAAAGGGGGTCCTGTGAAGCGCTCCAAAGTTATCTGGGAGTTGTCTGAGCCCCTCACCTGGTGAGCACAGTACGACGTGGGCAGCCGTTACCTGCAGACGTGGTCTGGATAATAAGAACTGTGTGTAAAGGCCCTGGACTGCATCACTGACTCCGTGTCGTTACTGCTGCTGCCCTGCACCATCACCCCCATCCTCCGCATACACTGCCCTGAGGCTATACTCCTCCCGTGGGGAGTTATGCTACGCTCTGCTGCACCCACAACACCAGCCTCAGCAGTCTGCCTTGGAGCGGCGGTTCACTCTGACCGCAATCCACGGGTGGCGTAGTCGGACATTTAAACATCAAAACCACATAAATAGTTCCGCCACTGGTTTGACCGCCCTGAGCCACGGAACCGGGTCACCGCCACGGAGACTACAACCACCAGCATCCACCAAAAAGGGTCTGGCTCCGGGTGTCCCAAGGCCCAGGGGGCGCGTCAGAACATTTTCATCACCTTTCACAATCACCAATGGGACAAGGCAGGGATGTTCTCTGTCCCCTCTCTTATACATCCTAGTGACGGAGCACCTGCTCTCATCAATTCGCCATAACCCCAATATTAGGTGGATTGAGGTGGGAGGCACCGAGTACAAGTGCTCTCTATTTGCTGATGATGTCCTAGTATATATCACTCAATCACATATATCCATCCATGCTGTTATGGCTGAAATAGATCACTTTGTTACATGGTCAAATTTTAAAATCAATGCAGCGAAGTCTGAGGCCCTCGATGTCTCCCTCCCCAAATCTATATAGGATTCCATCCAGTCCAACTTTCCCTTTGCCTGGCCCTCACAGGGTATCAAATACTTAGGAATTCCTATTCATAGAGACCTCTCCCATCTATGTTATCTTAATTTTGGGCCCTTTATTGAACAACTCCATACAGACCACGGTTGGCAAGTTAGAACTGTAAGATTCACTACGTGAACCACTGGTGTTTTGTGGAAAAGCACATGTACACTGTGTTCCAAATTATTATGCAAAAAGTGTGTAGGAGTGATAAGGGAAGAATTTGTTTGTTTGTCAGTTAAACTCATTGATGGTGATGTGTGTCAGGGCTCTTTATATCACTGTAAGCAATTGCAGACACCTGTGCTAATTAGTTTGGCAGGTGTGTCCAATGAAAGGCAAGACTACTTAAGAAGGCTGTCTCACATTATTAAGCAGCCTACATTTTCTGCCAAAATGGGAAAGAAAAAGGATGTGTCGGCTGCTGAGAAGCAACAAATTGTGGAGTGTTTAGGTCAAGGCATGACTACAATCAACATTGTGCGATGATCAGGATGAAGTGTCTTGGCAATCAAGAAGTATGTAGCTGATTCACAGTACCCACGTGTGCGTGCTGATAAGGGCAAATTGAGGACTCTTTCCTACAAGCAATTACGTCAGGTTAAAAGAGCAGCGGCAAAAAAGCCTTGTCATAGCAGCAGACAAGTTTTTGAAGCTGCTGGTGCCTCCAACGTCCCCCGAACAACAAGATGCAGGGTCCTTCAGAGGTTTGCAGCTGTGCATACGCCATCCTGTCGACCTCCTCTATCCACTTCACACAAGCAGAAACGGCTCCAGTGGGCCAAACATTACATGAAGACTGATTTCAAAACTGTTTTGTTCACGGATGAGTGCCGTGCAGCGCTCGATGGTCCAGATGGATGGAGTGGAGGATGGCTGGTTGATGGACACCCCACGCAAACACGGCTACAGCGCCAACAAGGAGGAGGTGGAGTAATGTTTTGGGCTGGAATCATGGGGAGAGAGATTGTCGGCCCCTTTAGGATCCCTGAAGGCGCTAAAGATGAACTCCATAATGTATGTGGATTTTCTCAAACAGCACTTCCTGCCATGGTTCAAGAAGAAGAACCGTGTATTTCACAGCAAGATCATTTTTTTGCATGATAATGCACCATCTCATGCTGCACATAAAACATCTGCATCTCTGGCTGATATGGGCATAAAAGGGGACAAACTTATGGTGTGACCCCCATGCTCCCCTGACCTCTACCCCATTCAGAACCTCTGGAGCATCATCAAAAGGAGTGTCTATGATGGCGGGAGGCAGTTCACATCTAAGCAACAGCTCTGGGAGGGTATTCTGTCCTCATGCAAAACAATTGAAGCAGAAACCATCCAAAACCTGACAAATTCAATGGACGAGAGAGTTCAGAAGCTCCTTTCGAACAAGGGGTCCTATGTGAAAATGTAACATCACCTAGAATAAAGTTTTGAGTTGAAAACTGTTTGATTTCAGTTTCTAATAACCTGCTAATGCTTATAATTTCAAAAATGACCATTTTTTTGGTCTTTATTAAAATGAAAAGGTTGATCGAAAAGTTTGGCGGATCTAAGAGTGTGGCAACCCAGTAGTCATGATTACTTCGAATTCTGACAATATGAGGGTCATGTTGCAGGTAGAGCAGCAAGAAGGCACTTATGTGTCTTGCGCATCTCGGAGCCCCAAAATTATTTTCCGGGCTAGATGCAGCTAAAAATTATTATTAATTTTAAATCTGGTGGAGCTTAGTATAGATGGCCTAATAGGATCAGTGCTGCACACTGCTACAAAGCCCAAATTATTTTCCAGCCAAGATACAGATAAACATGATTAGTAATTTTAAATCTGGTGGAGCTTATTATAGATGGCCTAATAGAATCAGTGCTGCACACTGCTACAAAGCCCAAATTATTTTCCAGCCAAGATACAGATAAACATGATTAGTAATTTGAAAGCTTAAAAAGGTTGGTAGGGTGATTTTAACCAATCATCCATCTTTTACTCTCCCCAGGATGACACAGGGGTAGAAAAGTCGTTTCGGATCCATGATTTGTTCATCTTTATGAACGTGAGTCTGTCTACATTATCAGTGGAGAGCCGCGTGCGCTTATCTGTCAGCACACCACCAGCAGCGCTGAACACATGTTCAGACAGAACGCTGGCTGCGGGGCATGACAAGATCTCCAAGGCTTAAGTGGCTAGCTCCGGCCATTTATCCAGATTGGAAGCCCAAAAAGAGCAAGGGTCCAGTGACACAGTCATGGCTTCAATGTTTACTTGGAGATACTCCTGTACCATCGTCTCTAGGCGTTGACTATGTGTCAGACTTCTTGTCTCCTGTGGCCTTGCAAAGGATGGGCTAAAAAAGTGGTGAAATGATTGCGCAAAATTGATGTTACCAGCAGATACTGTGGTTCTGTTATGGTTTGAGTGCTGAACACTTGACGGTCCCACGGTTGGCAAGTTGGAACTGTGAGATTCACTACGTGCACCACTGGTGTTTTGTGGAAAAGCACATGTAAGATTCTGCAACAGTCTGTTATGTTCTGCTACCAGAGCTAAGGAAAGAGAGGAGATCTGTCCCTACGATAGAACTCAGCTTAATCCCTACGATGTAACAGGGGACCTGATCCTGCGATCAGACCTGCTAAAGTCCTAAGCTAGTCTGTACGGAGACCTATAGATGTGGGGAAGGAATCCCTACAAGTACTAAGGACTGGGAGGAATATGGGACACCTCCTAACAGAAATAGTAGCAGACAGACGAACAAACAAAATATATAGAACATAGAGGTCAGTAGACCAAGCAAACTAACAGAGCAAGACACAGAGCACAGGCTAGCTAGAAAGTAGATATACAATGCAGTCCAGCAAAGCCAGAAGGGCGGAGCAGGATTAAATAGGCCAACAAGGTCATGTGACCAGCAAAGGAAAAAAAACCTAAGAGCAAGGTTCTAACACAGTCTCTGCTGATACTCCTGCATGCGTGCATCCCTTTCTATGGCAGGAATAATTTCTGCAAATTTACTTTTGTACCGTGGATCTAACAGTGTGGCAACCCAGTAGTCAGGATTATTTCTAATTCTCCCAATTCGAGGGTCATGTTGCAGGTAGTGCAGCAAGAAGGCACTCATGTGTGTTGCGCATCCAGGAGCACCAAGTCCCTGTTGTGTTGGTGGCGAGGTAACAATCATGCTTCCTTCCTCTGTCCTCTCCCCCCAACCTCGCACAACAGAAATGTGATCAAGGTCTCCCTCATCTTATGAATCTTCCATCAGTTCGTCCTCCACTTCTTCCTGGGCTCCTGCACCTTCCTCACTAGTTTGGCTGCTACCATGCGCCCTGGTAAAACCATCTCCCCCACCCTCACATGCCTACCGCCTTGGTGCTGCCGACCGTCTGGACCTTGCAGATGTTAGCCCTTCCGCATACAACTCCTCCTCCTCTACTTCCTCCACCTCCTCTTGTGCCACCACCTGACTCCGAATTCTGTTTAACATGTGCTCGAGCATGTAAATCACCGGAATAGTCATGCTGATAATGGCATCGTCAGCACTAAACATCTTCGTCGCCATTTCAAAACTGTGCAGGAGGGTGCATAGGTCCCTGATCTGAGACCACTCCTCCAGCGTGATTTGCCCCACGTCTGGATCTCGTTGGCCCAGGCTATAAATCAGAACGTATTGCACCAGGGCTTGTCGGTGCTGCCACAGTCGCTGCAACATGTGCAGAGTTGAATTCCACCGGGTAGGCACATCGCATTTTAGCCGGTGAAGTGGCAGGCCCAACGACTTCTGTAGAGATGTAAGTCGCTGAGCTGCGGGATGCGAACGGCGGAAGTGAGCACACAGCGACCGTGCCCTCTGCAGAAGGCCATCTAGTCTGGGATAGTGGGCTAAAAATTGCTGGACAACCAGGTTCAACACGTGAGTCATACAAGGCACGTGTGTGACATTGCCCCGGCGAAGGGCCGCACCCAGGTTTGCAGCATTGTCGCACACGGCCTTCCCTGGTTTCAGGTCCAGTGGAGACAACCATTCATGAAATTGGTTCTCCAGAGCTGACCACAACTCCTCAGCTGTGTGACTCACATTTCCCAGACATTTCAAAGTAAAAACCGCCTGATGACGTTGAGCCTTACTGCCAGCATAGTAAGGAGGTGTGCAGGATCCCTTCTGCGCAGTTAGAAAGCTTGTGGCATGACCAGACAGGCTTTGGGTGCAGGTGGAAGACCGAGAGGAGGTTGATGAGGCAGAAGCAGTGGAGGAACTTTGACATAAAGAGGATTGACGCACAACTCGTGGGGACGGCAAGACTTGGACAGCAGCCCCTTGTCCTGCTGTCACCATAGTTACCCAGTGCCCAGTCAGCGACATGTAACGCCCCTGTCCATGCCTACTCGTCCAAGTGTCTGTGGTGAAATGCACCCTGTCACACACAGAGTTTCTCAAAGAAGCAGTGATGTTGTGTGCGACATGCTGGTGGAGCGCAGGCACACCTTTCTTTGAGAAGTAGTGCCGACTGGGCATCTGGTACTGGGGCACTGCGACGGACATAAGGTCTCGAAAATCCTCTGTGTCCACCAGGTGGAAAGGCAGCATTTCTGTAGCCAAGAGCTTGCAGATGGTGAAATTCAACCTCTTAGCTTTCTCATGGCTAGGAGGAAATGGTCTTTTACTTGTCCACATCTGAGGGACCGAGGGCTGGCTATTGTGCTTAGACGGGGTTGATAAGGGTGTCCCCGGCAAACTGCCGGTCTGTGAGGAAGATGCAGGCGGACATGTTAGGTTGCCTTGATCCAAAGGTGGTGCTATCGATGTCGGACAGCACTCAACACCAGCTGGTGTTACCACCTCCAAAGAAAATGATGACCTGCCAATCACGCTGGCTGTTGCGGGTAAAGAGGTGGCAGGTCTGCGCCCCAAAACAGGTGTGACTGCTGTCCCCCCAGTCACAGAGGATGAAGAGGCCGCGGATGCACAAGATATGGCAGACGGTGGGTGGCCCGGCCGGCTAGGCCGCATTGTAGCACACTGAGCTTCCCACTGCAACTTATGCTTCATGTCCATGTGCCGGTTCATGCATGAAGTACTCAAACTATGTATTTTTTGGCCTCTACTTAGCTTTTGCTGACAAATGTTACAGATAACACGAGTTGGGTCATCTTTATCGATCTGAAAAAATGCCCAGGCTATGCAAGGCTTAGCACCCATGCGACCTGAAGAGCCAACACGACTTGTGGTGAGAGGCAGAGTTGTGTTTGAGGATGCAGTTGTTGACGTGCTTCCAGTACTACGTCTCTGTCCAGGAAGGCGCAACCTGACCTTGTCGTCACTAGCATCTTCCTCCACCTCCTCTGCTGACCTCATCTCTTGGCTGACTGTGGGTTGACAGTAAGTGGGATCTCCAACCTCATCATCATCACCCTGTGCGTTATCACACCCGTCGTCCTCAGAGCCAACCTGTTCCTGCCCTGACAAAAAACTAAAGTTGTCGCTCCAATCAGGTATTTGAGTCTCATCATCGTCTTCCTCATTGTCTCCACCAACAGGAGTTACAGTTTGGGAATGAGGGTCTACATTATGGTCAGAACCTTCTGCGTCTGGTCCTGGATCCGACTCATAAAGATTCTGGGCATCAGTGCAGATCATTTCCTCGTCTAGATTCACAGAAGCGCTGGAGTCGACTTCTGATTCCCAGGCTATAGTATGAGTAAACAGCTCTGCAGACTCAACCATCTGTTCTACCTCATACTCAGACGGGCAGCTGGAGATTTGGGAGCTGTGAGGAAGCAAGTGCGATTGGGGTGACATCTTTGAGGACTGGAGTATTTGTGATGTTGAAGTTGATGTGGAGGAGAGCCCACTTAAAGGAGCACTTGATATCCGTTGAAGCACCTGCTGTTTTTGTGCCTCATCTGGAATTTGTAGCGATTGGCGTGGCCGTAAGAAAGGGATCTTATCACATTGTCCGCTAAAAGAAGTAGACATTTTAGTTTGGCTGGAAGATGGTCTTTCTTCTGCAGATGTTACTGTTGCTTTAACACCTACCCCACGGACACAACCTTTTTTCCCCTTCCCAACATGCCTATTCCCCTTTCCACCAGCAGCAGGCCTTTTTCCACTCATTTTGGTGGTTAACTAATTCACAACTCTGGAGTTGTTTGCACAAAAAAACAATGGATGGGAACCGAGCAGAGCTGAGTGGCCAAACTGTGGTATTAGGCCAAAACTATTGGCTGGGTTAGATGCAGAAAAAATTATATTCAATTTGCAACCTGATGGAGGTCAGTATAGATGGACTAATAGAACAAGTCCCCCACACAGCTAGAAGCCCAAATATTTTTTCAGAGGTAGATGCAGAAAAAAAAATATTCAGTTTGCAACCTGATGGAGGTCAGTATAGATGGACTAATAGAGAAAGTCCCACACACTGCTAGAAGGCCAAATATTTTTTCAGAGCTAGATGCAGACAAAAAATTATTTTGAATTTGCAACCTGATGGAGGTCAGTATAGGTGGACTAATAGAACAAGTCCCACACACTGCTAGAAGGCCAAATATTTTTTCAGAGCTAGATGCAGAAAAAAATTATATTCAGTTTGCAACCTGATGGAGGTCAGTATATATGGACTAATAGAGAAAGTCCCACACACTGCTAGAAGGCCAAATATTTTTTCAGAGTTAGATGCAGAAAAAAATTATATTCAGTTTGCAACCTGATGGAGGTCAGTATAGATGGACTAATAGAGAAAGTCCCACACACTGCTAGAAGGCCAAATATTTTTTCAGAGCTAGATGCAGAAAAAAATTATATTCAGTTTGCAACCTGATGGAGGTCAGTATAGATGGACTAATAGAGAAAGTCCCACACACTGCTAGAAGGCCAAATATTTTTTCAGAGCTAGATGCAGAAAAAAATTAGATTCAGTTTGCAACCTGATGGAGGTCAGTATAGATGGACTAATAGAGAAAGTCCCACACACTGCTAGAAGGCCAAATATTTTTTCAGAGGTAGATGCAGAAAAAATTATATTCAGTTTGCAACCTGATGGAGGTCAGTATAGATGGACTAATACAACAAGTCCCACACACAGCTAGAAGCCCAATATTGTTTCAGAGCTAGATGCAGAAAAAAATTATATTCAATTTGCAACCTGATGGAGGTCAGTATAGATGGAGTAATAGAACAAGTCCCACACACAGCTAGAAGCCCAAATATTTTTTCAGAGGTAGATGCAGATAAAAATTATTTTTAATTTGCAACCTGATGGAGGTCAGTATAGATGGACTAATAGAGAAAGTCCCACACACTGCTAGAAGGCCAAATATTTTTTCAGAGCTAGATGCAGAAAAAAATTATATTCAGTTTGCAACCTGATGGAGGTCAGTATAGATGGACTAATAGAGAAAGTCCCACACACTGCTAGAAGGCCAAATATTTTTTCAGAGTTAGATGCAGAAAAAAATTATATTCAGTTTGCAACCTGATGGAGGTCAGTAAAGATGGACTAATAGAGAAAGTCCCACACACTGCTAGAAGGCCAAATATTTTTTCAGAGCTAGATGCAGAAAAAAATTATATTCAGTTTGCAACCTGATGGAGGTCAGTATAGATGGACTAATAGAGAAAGTCCCACACACTGCTAGAAGGCCAAATATTTTTTCAGAGCTAGATGCAGAAAAAAATTATATTCAGTTTGCAACCTGATGGAGGTCAGTATAGATGGACTAATAGAGAAAGTCCCACACACTGCTAGAAGGCCAAATATTTTTTCAGAGGTAGATGCAGAAAAAAATTATATTCAGTTTGCAACCTGATGGAGGTCTGTATAGATGGATTAATAGAACAAGTCCCACACACAGCTAGAAGCCCAATATTTTTTCAGAGGTAGATGCAGAAAAAAATATATTCAGTTTGCAACCTGATGGAGGTCAGTATAGATGGACTAATACAACAAGTCCCACACACAGCTAGAAGCCCAATATTGTTTCAGAGCTAGATGCAGAAAAAAATTATATTCAATTTGCAACCTGATGGAGGTCAGTATAGATGGAGTAATAGAACAAGTCCCACACACAGCTAGAAGCCCAAATATTTTTTCAGAGGTAGATGCAGATAAAAATTATTTTTAATTTGCAACCTGATGGAGGTCAGTATAGATGGACTAATAGAGAAAGTCCCACACACTGCTAGAAGGCCAAATATTTTTTCAGAGCTAGATGCAGAAAAAAATTATATTCAGTTTGCAACCTGATGGAGGTCTGTATAGATGGATTAATAGAACAAGTCCCACACACAGCTAGAAGCCCAATATTTTTTCAGAGGTAGATGCAGAAAAAAATATATTCAGTTTGCAACCTGATGGAGGTCAGTATAGATGGACTAATACAACAAGTCCCACACACAGCTAGAAGCCCAATATTTTTTCAGAGCTAGATGCAGAAAAAAATTATATTCAGTTTACAACCTGATGGAGGTCTGTATAGATGGATTAATAGAACAAGTCCCACACACTGCTACAAGCCCAAATATTTTTTCAGAGCTAGATGCAGAAAAAAATATATTCAGTTTGCAACCTGATGGAGGTCAGTATAGATGGACTAATAGAGAAAGTCCCACACACTGCTAGAAGGCCAAATATTTTTTCAGAGCTAGATGCAGAAAAAAATGATATTCAATTTGCAACCTGATGGAGGTCAGTATAGATGGACTAATAGAATGATGCTATGCCCAAAAGATTTTACTTCACTAGGTGCAGTAAAAAAATTGGTATTCTATACACAGGTGGTATATCTTGCAACACAGATAGGCTACTCCACTGACTAACACACTCTGCAATAGGCCAAAAAGGATTAGCTTTGCTAGATTCAGCCAAATGCTGTGAAAAAAACTTGCACAGCACTGGCACAGACCTGCCTGGCAAAAACTGATAGGAACTGATGTAACCTAGTCCTGAAAAGGACTGCAATTACAATTAGTTTTACTCCCACAATCTATCTATTTAAGAGCACAGACCTGCCTGATAAAAGTCGTAGGAAATGCTGTAACCTAGTCCTTAAAAGGACTGCAATCACAACTATTCCCTACTCCCAAGCTATCTGTAGATTTGTGCGAAAATTGGCTTGAAATTAACAAGGTATAGCGCACACAGCAACAGCGGTGCCGTCTAACACGCAGCTGCAGCAGTGAGAAAATGGTGGCGACGGGGAAAATGGCTTGGTCTTATAGGGCAAGGACATGTGACATACACTGCCAATGACACATGCCCTTGCTTGTGTGAAAAAAAGCACTTCGCTCCGTGTGTGCGCTGCTGATAGGCTGACAGATTGCACCTCCCCACTGTAAATGGGGGAAAGAGAAAAAAAAATGGAGATCTTCATTATTCCTGCAGAGATCCATCCCCTGCCCCTCCCCCCACCCCGCTGTACACTCAAACTGCGTATTAACATTAATTTTCATCATTACTGAGAAAAAATCCAGTTATGATTTTGGTGCACGAACAGTTATCGAACATAACCTCGAACAGCCGAATTTTTCTCAAATCGTTCGTGTTCGCCGAACGGCTCGAACACCGCCCAAAACAGCTCGAATTTGAGATTGGCGAACAGTTCGACTAGAACAACGCTCATCTCTACTTCTTAGTGGCTGTAAGTTCCAGTATACCGGTAGCTGCCCTGACAGTTCCCTGTGCAGGTGTTACACAGAGAAAACAGAGTTTTAAATACCTGGCCTGTAGGTAAGTAGTTTGAACAGCAAGCTGCGGTGAATTGCTTCACTGACACACTAAAGGAAATTTTTAATGGAGGCCAGAAATGGCAGTATTTTCTGACAACGTATATGTGATCCGTGTGACCGAGAAAACACAGTTTTAAATACCTGGCCTGTAGGTAAGTAGTTTGAACAGCAAACTGCGGTGAATTGCTTCACTGACACACTAAAGGAAATTTTTAATGGAGGCCAGAAATGGCAGTATTTTCTGGCAACGTATATGTGATCCGTGTGACGGAGAAAACAGAGTTTTGAATAGTGTTGAGCCACCCCCGTAGTGTTCGAGTTCGGTTCGGTTCGTCGAACACCCGTATGTTCGCCGAACTGTTCGTCGAACACCTTCGAACACCGTTAAAACCAATGGCAGGCAAACAAAAACACATAGAAACACATAGAAAACACATAGAAAACACTTCAAAGGAGTCCAAAAGCTGACAAACTGCTCAGAAGACACAACTAACACATGGAAAATTGACAAGTACATATAGTCATGCGAAAAGAAAAGAGGTGGAGGAGTAAAAGGAGGGAGAGACACAGATATAGGCATGTCATGCCCTTCTAAAACCAAAAAAGTGCGAAGCCGACACGGCCAGTCCGTTCCCACCTGTGCGACCTCCGTGTCGCCGGGTTTGTGCCAGAGCTGCGGTGGACCCTGACAGCCAGCCCCCCTCTCCCAATACTGGTGCCTGTCCGCTGGTGGGTCGAGCGAGCCCCCCTGCGGTGGAGGCAGGTCTAATCTTTTTAATTTAAATTGTCTCTCTAATTTGAATGAGAATACTTTAAATCCTTTTACAAGGATCTATTGGAGGGCAAGTCTCATGTCAGCAGCCGCGGTAATTCCAGCTCCAGTAGCGTCCACTAAAGCTGCTGCAGTTAAAAAGCTTTTATAAGGATCGAGCTTGGCGGTCCACCGCAAGGCGTCCTACTGCCAGTCCCAGCCCCTGTGCCTTGGGGTGCCTCCCCGATGCTCTTCACTGGGTGTCCCGGGGGCCCGAACCATTTCCTTTGAAAAAATTAAGTGTCCAAACTACAGGTGGTGTAGCTTGCTTAACAGCTGGGTTAATCCGCTGACTAGCAGACACTGCTACTAGGCCCAAAGTATTGCTTGGGCTAGATGCAGTTAAAAATTTGTAATTAGATACTCTCATTGGATGCTGAGAAAGCATTCCATAGAGTCTCCTGGCACGCCATATATTATTCTCTTAAAAAGCTTGGGGTAGGGGACCCTTTTATAGCCAAAATCATGGCCTTGTATAGCAATCCGTCAGCTAGGCTGAAGATAAATGGAACATTATCATCACCTTTCATAATCACCAATGGGACAAGGCAGGGATGTCCTCTGTCCCCTCTCTTATACATCCTAGTGATGGAGCACCTGCTCTCATCAATTCACGATAACCCCAATATTAGGGGGATTGAGGTGGGAGGCACCGAGTACAAGTGCTCTACATTTGCTGATGATGTCCTAGTATATATCACTCAACCACATATATCCATCACTGCTGTTATGGCTGAAATAGATCACTTTGGCACATGGTCAAATTTTAAAATCAATGCAGCAAAGTCTGAGGCCCTCGATGTCTCCCTCCCCAAATCCATACAGGATTCCATCCAGTCCAACTTTCCCTTTGCCTGGCCCTCACAGGGTATCAAATACTTAGGAATTCGTATTCATAGAGATCTCTCCCGTCTATTTTATCTTAATTTTGGGCCCTTTATTGAACAACTCCATAGAGATCTTACTTCTTGGACGGTGAAGGATTTTTCCTGGTTCAGCAGAATAAATATACTAAAAATGAACGTCCTACCTAAACTCTTATACCTCGTCCAAACCATTCCCGTGGTAATTCCCTCAAATTTTGGGAAAAGACTACGCAGTAGCTTTTGCAGATTTATCTGGGCAAGTGGGCGTCCACGCATTCGGGGGGACGTTCTGATCAGACACAAACAAAAGGGGGGCCTTAGCCTTCCGGATTGTAGAAGGTATTACATGCCAGCAGTACACGCTAGAATCCTGGACTACTTCCATCATTCGGAGGGGAAATTGTGGGTCAAAATAGCTCAATCCATTTGTCCTAAAGCTCTTACCACTCTCCCATGGTGCACCCATTTAATTGTCCCCTCTCTTGGCCTCATGTCATATAGTACTTATGCCACTGCCTTGGCTTTGAGATCCCCAAAAAAAGCTTATCCTCAATCGACCCCCAGGGCCCCTTGCTCCCGATTTCAGATATTCCAGATTTCCCACCAGGACTATCTGCAAATAGATTTCTCGGTTCAAATAAATCCCATCCGATATTATTTTCTCATGTCATCTCCAATACTTCGCTGCTCCCCCTCAATGACTTGTTACAGGGAAGAGCCACTTCCCCGAAGGCTAATTTTGAATATAGCCAGTTACAACACTTCTATTCAACTGTGAAGAAGCGCACACATCTTCATAGAGATCTGACAAACTTTGAAAAATTGAGCCTATCATTGTCACCCCCTACACACTCCATCTCCCTACTGTATAATCTCCTCATTGCCCAGGCAACTGACAATAGGCCAGGATTCTGCGGTGCATGGGAAAGGGAACTGGGGAAGTCCTTCTCTGACTCACAATGAGATAAATGTTTCTTCCTAACACAAAAAACCTCAATAGGGTCCAAAGTTCAGGAAACCTCCTTCAAAATTATCTCTAGATGGTACCGGGTACTAGCAGTCCTTCATAGATGGTATCCAGTGGTCTCAGATAGATGTTGGAGATGTGGGGAGGGGGAAGGGACAATGTCACACATATGGTGGGCATGCCCTACAATAAATGCATTTTGGGCAAAGGTGGTTCCCATGATTGAGAAAATAACTGGTTTGACTATCCCTAATACGCCAGAAGCCCTCCTTTTATCAATGTTACCAATAAGTAAACGTAGTTATAAAAGGTCATCAATAGGCTACCTAATACAGGCGGCTAAGAATGTCATTCCACGACACTGGAAAAGCAGAGACCCACCCACTGTGGAGGAATGGTTTGCAGAGATTTCCCTCCTTAATAAGATGGAGCATCTGATTGCCATCTCACCGGCTGATGTTGATAGATACTGTGTGATTTGGAGGGATTGGATTGATTTGCAAAACTCTGACGCCTACCATCTAGCCCCCAACTAAAGTTATCCGTGATGTCGGCACAACAATGATCATAATCGCACTCTATTGATTGGTGGTCTGCCGTGGTTCGCTTCCTCTGTCTCTATCTTTCATATGGAAAAATACATGCTTGATCTGGATATTGATGGAAAACCCTCCCTGTACCCCCCAATGTACTGTCGTTATGCATAGATTTATAGTTATACTACCCATTTTACTATGTATATTGTATTTTCTTGTACTTTTTCAACACAAAAATAAAAAAAAACTTGAATTTGAAAAAAAAAATTGTAATTAGATCTACAGGGGTGGCTACTCCGCTGACTAGCAGACACTGAAGCTTTGGAGTAGACCTCTGATTCCCAGGCTATAGTATGAGGAAACAGCTCTTCAGACTCAACCATATGTGTTACCCCAAGCCATAGTGTATGTAGTTTCTTACGGTTAAAAGGGGGGGGGGAGACCCGACCAACCTGTAATTAACGATGGCAACGTCATGTAAAACACAGCAAGGGGACTCCAAAAAGAGTCTCCATTTTTTCCAAAAATTGTGGCACAGACACCACTTAAGTGGCATCAATTGTCCCAGCGTTGCTTAAAATGGTTGGTGAGGTGATTTTCCAAAATCCTCAAGCTTTTAGTCTCCCCAGAATGACACAGGTGGGGCAGATGGTGGTTGTCCCGGCCCTCTAGGCCGCATTGTAGCACAGTGAGCTTCGCACTTCAACATATCCATGTGACGGTTCATGCATGAAGTACTCAAACTATGGATTTTTTGGTCTCTACTTAGCTTTTGGTGACAAATGTTACAGATAACAAGAGTTGGGTCATCCTTATCGATCTGAAAAAATGCACAGGCTATGCAAGGTTTAGAGCCCATGCGACACTGCTACTTGCAATACTATCAAATGATTGGTTTGGTTAGATGCAGAGCGTCTGGGTTTGGTTGGGGTCCCCACAAGTTGCCTAGGCTAGATGCAGTTAAAAATTATTATTAGATACACAGGCGGTGCAGCTTGCTTCGCAGCTTGGCTAATACGCCCAAAGTATTGGTAGACTCTATACTAAATAAGGAAGGATTCACTGACTGTGGTGGCCCCTCCGTGGGCCGTGGCGATTGGTGGAGATTTGGTGGATGATTATAGGAGAAAGCTCCTTAATAGAGAAAGTTGGTGGATTTATACTTTAAATACATGTGTACCAGCAGGTTTAAACATCAGACATGATTTGATGTCTCATTATGAATGATCATTTATAGATTATTATTATATATATGTTCCTTTTTTCTTCTTTTCTTTTTCTTTTGGATTATTTACATTTATATGCATTGTTTCTATGCTATACGATTTTAACATGGTATGTGTGTTTAAATTTCTGATTAACTCAGCCTTGAACAGGTGCATAGCAGGACATGACATATAAATACCACTTCCTTGCTGTTTTTTTGCTATGCAATGATTAAGAACCTTTAGTTCGAAACGCGTTTGCTGTTCTTCTCCAAGGTGGACTTTTAAAATATTTTTTGTATGACCCAATAAAAAGTGGATTTTAGAAGATTTGTTCAGCTGGATCTTCCTGGTTCCTCATGTTCGTCTGGTAGCACTCCTGGCTCCGTGCTGTTGATCTTCTAGGTGGGTGAGCTGATTTTTTCCTTTCTTTTTCTGCCATGTGGCGATTGGTCATCCACTTTCGCTGCCCCTTACTCAATGAATTCACAAACATCTCCCGTCGGTTTGGAGTCCCATTATGCCCAACCAAAAACATAGGCCCCACAACTAAAAAAAATCGTTCTTAGGCATCGAAATCGACACCACAGCAAGGTTGTTCCGCCTCTCATGGGAAAAAATACCAAAACATTACACCTGATCTAGGTTTTTTGCGCAGTATGGAAAGTAACACTACAGCAGATGCAAGTATTACTAGGTCTCCTCGTGTTTGCGAGCCGGGTGATGCCAGTCGGAAGGGTTTTTTCTCTTCATTTATCGCCCGCAACAAAAGGGGCATCTAAACCGAGTCATACAATCAGAATCAGCAGGCAGCTACGGGCGGACTTAGAGGTGTGGAAAACCTTCTTATAATCATTCAACGGTCACACGTTATTTATGTCAGCAGAACAGTCCAACATTCAACTAAGATTATTCACCGGGGCGGCAGAATCAGGCGGATATGTAGCGATACTAAATAACCAATGGTGCACAAGCTTATGGCCTCCGTATTGGACAGAACAAGTGCTGACAAAAAAACAGACAGTCCTGGAACTGTTTCCAATAGTGGTAGCAATAGAAATATGGGGCGCGCGCCTGGCTAACAAAAATATACTCTTCATAACAAAAAACACCAGCCTAGCGCACTTCATTAATAATATGGCATCATCGTCTCTCCCAGTGCTAGGCCTACTATGCTGGCTAGCATTCCTGTTCCTAACACACAAAAAACACAATGCATGGGTCCGCGCTAGCCACGATGCTGAGGGGTCTAACGCTGCTGCTAACGCTTTATCACAATTCAATTGGCAGATTTTCACAGAGCTCCTCCCCAACGCCCACCCATCGGGCAACAGTTGCCCAGCCTCCCTATGGGATCTAGTGGAGGATAGTTGATGCCATTAATCAGAGCGTCAGTTGCCCGTCGATGTGGCAAGCATGCGGTAAGGCATGGGAACAGTGGACACGACTAGTAGCAGGCAGACGGGTTGACCAATGTGAACAAGCCAGATTACTAGTCACCATAGAATTTCTCCACCAGCTAATGATAAGGGGCATATCAGGGGCGTCAGCGCAGCAGTGGCTGACCGGAGTAGCATTTCACTTCCAACTACTGAATTGGGGACATGTGACAAAGAGATTCATCATCAGACAATCCATAAAAGGGTTGAAAAGGGGTCAGCCAAGTCAGGAGTGTAGACGTCCCGTCCCTTGTCACTAAAACTGATTTCTCACATCATATCCCTAACACCATTAACATGATACTCACAATTCGAAGCAGCACTACTGTCTACTGCATTTGCGATCGCCTTCTTCGGGGCGCTATGCATAAGCGAGTTAGTACCTCAATCCAAAATTAACACCAGTGGAGGCTTATTACACCAGGACGTAGTCATAGCCAATAATGCAATTCGTCTACGCATACGCAAATCGAAAACGGTTCCAGCGGGCAGGGGCACTTGGGTACTTCTACAACCCACAAATGGTACGCTGAGTCGGGTAACAATAGTAAAAACATATATAACCATCAGATCACAAAGTAATTTCTTCCTATCACACATTGATGGAACGCCATTATCAAGATGCCAGTTCCAAGCTATATTTAATAAATGCATAACATGGGCAGGGAACCACCCCAAAGATTATGGGACACACTCATTCCGCATAGGCGCAGCCACGGAAGCAGCAAGAGCAGGACTGTCACAAATGGAAGTTCAGAGGATAGGGAGATGACGATCCACGTGTTTGGCGAGATACATAAGACCGGACTTGTTATCCTAATGTGGTTTGTTTCATTTACAGGTGACGCTAAGCCAACAGTGTGGGTGATTGGCCACTCGTATATATATTGGGCAGAAAAAAGGGCGAAAATCCACCCAGGCGGGAGGAAATTAGAGTTTCATAACACATATTTGAACTGGAGAGGTATTAGAGGCCTGCAATGGCCACAGGTACTAATGGAGGTAATCAAGGTAGGGAGAAAGGCAAGAGGTCCGGTCATCTTAGTTATACAGGCCGGGGGAAACGACCTAGGTTATCACAAGAGCGCATAACTAATGGCAATAATGAAACTAGACACTGAGCGCTTCAGAGAATTTTTCACAAAAATAGTCAGAGATTGTGCCGTGCGCGGTATGGCAAGGTGCCCGAGACATCACGGCCATCGAACGGACAAGGCGGCTAATAAATATTTGGATGCTAAAATTTATAAGTGACAGAGGCGGACAACTGGAAGGAGACAAAGCAGGCCTCATACGGCCCGACTGTGTTCACTTAATGGATATTGGACTGGACATATTCCTGTCAGGACTCCAGGACGGAGTGGAACAAGCGTTAAGAGTGATGGATGGGGGTCAGAGTCCTGCATACGAGTACGCAGGATCCACCGTGGCCTGGAAATAGAAAGGACATGTTGGAGAGTTACACTTGTTGGCCAACTTGCCGTTGTGGAGGCTGGAGACACAGGGCATGCTGCAACAAGCTGAATTATTTTAGAAATAAAATGCCTTTCTAATGTAATGAATATAAACAGTTAATAAAGCTGTGACCAATCCTCACCCATCCAGTTGTAAGAGTTACATGATTGTATTGTCAATGAAAGGGGGGCGGTAGGGGCCTGAGCGTCTGGGTTTGGTTGGGGGTCACCATAGTCTGCCTAGGCTAGATGCAGTTAAAAATCATTATTAGATACACAGGCGGTGCAGCTTGCTTCGCAGCTGGGTTACTACGCTGACTAGCAGACATTGAAGCTTTGGAGCAGACCTCTGAGTAAACAGCTCTTCAGACTCAACCATCTGTGTTACCCCAAGCCATAGTGTATGTAGTTTCTTACGGTTAAAAGGGGGGGAGAGACCCAACCCACCAGTAATTGACGATGCCAACATCACGTAAAACACAGCAAGGGGACTCCAAAAAGAGTCTCCATTTTTTCCAAAAATTTGGGGCACAGACACCACTTATGTGGCATCAATTGCCCCAGAGTTGCTTAAAACGGTTGGTGAGATGATTTTACTCTCCCCAGGATGACACAGGGGTAGAAAAGTCCTTGTGGATCCATGATTTGTTCATCTTTATGAACGTGAGTCTGTCTACATTGTCAGTGGACAGCCGCGTGCGCTTATCTGTCAGTACACCACCAGCAGCGCTGAACACACGTTCAGAGAGAACAAAAATTATTATTAATTTGAAAGCTGGTGGAGCTTAGTATAGATGGCCTAATAGAATGAGTACCACACACTGCTACAGGCCCAAAATCATTTTCCAGGCAAGATGCAGCTAAAAATTATTAGTAATTTGAAAGCTGGTGGAGCTTAGTATAGATGGCCTAATAGAATGAGTACCACACACTGCTACAGGCCCAAAATTATTTTCCAGGCAAGATGCAGCTAAAAATTATTAGTAATTTGAAAGCTGGTGGAGTTTAGTATAGATGGCCTAATAGAATGAGTACCACACACTGCTACAGGCCCAAAATTATTTTCCGGGCTAGATGCAGCTAAAAATTATTATTAATTTGAAAGCTTAAAATGGTTGGTGAGGTGATTTTAACAAATCCTCAAGCTTTTACTCTCCCCAGGATGACACAGGGGTAGAAAAGTCCTTGCGGATCCATGATTTGTTCATCTTTATGAACGTGACTCTGTCTACATTGTCAGTGGACAGCCGCGTGCGCTTATCTGTCAGCACACCACAAGCAGTGCTGAACACACGTTCAAAGAGAACGCTGGCTGCGGGGCATGACAAGATCTCCAAGGCATGAGTGGCGAGCTCCGGCCATTTATCCAGATTGGAAGCCCAAAAAGAGCAAGGGTCCAGTGACACAGTCATGGCTTCGATGTTCACTTGGAGATATTCCTGTACCATCGTCTCTAGGCGTTGACTATGTGTCAGACTTCTTGTCTCCTGTGGCATTGCAAAGGATGGGCTAAAAAGAGTGGTGAAAGGATTCCGCAAAATTGCTGTTACCAGCAGATACTGTGTTTCTGTTACGGTTTGAGTGCTGAAGACTCGACAGTCCCACGGTTGGCAAGTTAGAACTGTGAGATTCACTACGTGCACCACTGGTGTTTTGTGGAAAAGCACATGTAAGATTCTGCAACAGTCTCTGCTGATACTCCTGCATGCGTGAATCCCTTTCTATGGCAGGAATTATTTCGGCAAATTTACTTTTGTACCGGGGATCTAAGAGTGTGGCAACCCAGTAGTCAGGATTATTTCGAATTCTGACAATTCGAGGATCATGTTGCAGGTAGTGCAGCAAGAAGGCACTCATGTGTCTTGTGCATCCAGGAGCATCTTCTTCCTGGGCTCCTGCACTTTCCTCACTAGTTTGGCTGCTACCATGCGCCCTGGTTAATCCCTCTCCCCCACCCTCCCATGCCTGCCGCCTTGGTGCTGCCGACCGTCTGGACCTTGCAGATGTTATCCCTTCCGCATACAACTCCTCCTTCTTAACTTCCTCCACCTCATCTTGTCCCACCACCTGACTCCGAATTCTGTTTAACATATGCAGCTAAAAAATATTAGTAATTTGAAAGCTGGTGGAGCTTAGTATAGATGGCCTAATAGAATGAGTACCACACACTGCTAATATGCCCAAAATTATTTTCCAGGCAAGATGCAGCTAAAAATTATTAGTAATTTGAAAGCTGGTGGAGCTTAGTATAGATGGCCTAATACAATGAGTACCACACACTGCTAATTTGCCCAAAAGGTTTTACTTGGCTAGGTGCAGTAAAAAATTTGTATTACATACACAGGTGGTGTAGCTTGCAACACAGATAGGCTACTCCACTGACAAACACACACTGCAAGAGGCCAAAAAGGATTTGCTTAGCTAAATTTAGCCAAATGCTGTGAAAAACACTTGCACAGCACTAAAACAGACCTGCCTGGCAAAAAGTGATTGGAACTGATATAACCTAGCCCTCAAAAGGGCTGCAATTACAACTAATCACTACTCCCAACCTATCTGTCTATTTAATAGCACAGACCTGTCTGCTAAAAGTCGTAGGAAATGCTGTAACCTAGCCCTCAAAAGGGCTGCAATTAGAACTAGTCCCTACTCCCAAGCTATCTGTCTATTTCAGATAAAATTCGCTTGCAATTCACACAGTTATACTGTATAGCGCGCACACAGCAGCAGCGGTGCCGTCTAACACTCAGCTGCAGCAGTGAGAAAATGGTGGCGACGGGGAAAATGGCTGGGTCTTATAGGGCAAGGACATGTGACATACACAGCCAATGACACATGCCCTTGCTTGTGTGAAAAAAAGCACTTCGCTCCGTGTGTGCGCTGCTGATAGGCTGACAGACTGCACCTCCCCACTGTAAATGCGGGAAAGAGAAAAAAAAATGGAGATCTTCATTATTTCGGCAGAGATCCATCCCATGCCCCTCCCCCCGCCCCGCTCTGTACACTCAAACTGTGTATTAACATTGATTATCAGCATTACTGTGAAAAAATCCAGTTACGATTTTGGTGCCCGAACAGTTATCGAACATAAGCTCGAACAGCCGGATTTTTTTCAAATCGTTCGGGTTCGTCGAACGGCTCGAACACCGCCTAAAACAACTCGAATTTGAGATTGGCGAACAGTTCGATTCGAACACCGCTCATCTCTTGTTTTGAATACCTGGCCTGTAGGTATGTAGTTTGAACAGCAAACTGCTGTGAATTGATTCACTGACACACTAAAGGAAATTTTTAATGGAGGCCAGAAATGGCAGTATTTTCTGACAACGTACAGTATATGTGATCCGTGTGACGGAGAAAACAGAGTTTTAAATACCTGGCCTGTAGGTAAGTAGTTTGAACAGCAAACTGCTGTGAATTGCTTCACTGACACACTAAAGGAAATTCTTAATGGAGGCCAGAAAATGCAGTATTTTCTGACAACGTACATCTTTGACGGAGAAAACACAGTTTTAAATAGCTGGATTTCTAGCGCTGTAATATGGAAAGGACCTGGCTGTATTCTGCAGTGCCAACAAGCAAATGGCGCAGAAAAACGGTGTTCTCTGGATTGCTTTTTAAGCAAATAATGAGGATTAAGATCCAAAAAAAGTATTCCTGGCCCCTGAAACCTGGGCCTTTGTATATAAATATCTAACAGCAGCAGAAGGCAGAATTGGAATGAAGCCTCTTGTGCTATATGCACTGCAGTCTGCTATATACCCTGCCTGCCTGCCTATATATGTGACACCCCAGGGGTCTGGTTGCCACAGTGATAGAGATATTACGTCTGAGAGCAGGTGGGAGGTCTCTTGGTCAGGAATCCTATGCATGCCACACCTCCTGCCCAGTCCTGGGAGGGGAAGAACTTCCCCTATATAAACCTAGGGCTGAGGCAGGGTTGGTGAGTAGAGAAGAAGTAGAGACAGAGAAAAGAAGCAAATATAGGAACAGAACATCAGGAGCTCTGTGGGAGCAGTGTTACAAGGAGTCAGGGGCTGGCAGCTGCAGAGCTCGCCCTGACTGAGAAGATTTCTTACCGGACCCGGAGTCCGAGGCTGTGGGGACTAACTCCTACCCAGCAGCAGAATCCGTCAGGCAGGGGATTCCAGGTCCTCTGGCCAAGAAACCCGAGTCACCGGCCATACGGGTGAGCACCACACGGTACACTCAGGGACGTGGGCTACTTATACCCGCCTCTAGCAAGGTAGCCAGAAGAGTACAGTTAGTTTGGGAGGCCTACAACTCCGCCTGGCCAGGGGAGATCCCATCTGCTCAAGGACTGACCAGGCCCCAATCGCTAGCCAGTACTCCGGGAGGGTCTATCTTTGTCACCAGTAAAGACCCTGAACTACACCGTACCGTCTCCGAGTGGTTCCTGCTACCCCCATCATCCACGTCGGCTGCCCTGAGGCCATACCCCTCCCGTTGGGGGTTATACTATCACGCTGCACAATCCTACCACCGGCCTCAGCGGTCTGCCCTGCAGCAGCAGCTCCTTAGCTGTACTCAACGGGTGGCGTAGTCGTCCAACATCTACCGCTGATACATCGCCGCTCAGTTTGACTCCCTGGGCACGGACCGGGTCACCGCCACGAGACTACAACCCTCAACAGATCCAGCTCCGGGTAAGCTCCCGCGTGCGCAACGCAGCGCGACACAGGCACAGGGGCGCGTCAACTTTTGGCGTAGTCGGCAGGATCTCGTGCCCGCAACCACCGGGTACTGCGTGCCTGAAAAAGACTGTTCAAACTTACCTGTGGTGAAGATTCCCGCCATCCGGCGCCATCTTCAGCCTTCTTCCCGCCATCGGTGAAGATTCCCGCCATCCGGCGCCATTTCCAGCCTTCTTCCCGCCTTCCGTAGAGTTTTCCCGCCGTTGGACGCCATCTTGAAGACGTCGCGCGGGAAGAAGAGGGGCGTGGACTCCGAAAGCGCGCGAGAACTGAAGCCCCGCCTCACGTCCGGACGTCGCGTAAGGTCCTGGAAGGAGCCCAGCAGACGCCGACGTCACAGGAGCGCGACGGAAGGTCCTCAACCCTGACGATCTACTGCGGAGCCGCGGCCGACGGAAGAGGATCATCGCAAGGTAGGCCACGGTCCACTAGGGGGGAGGAGGATGTCAGATATGGAGGAGAGCTTCACTGCCTCAACCCCCGCCAGCGCCACCGCTGCTGCAGTCATGCCTTTCACCATGCCCTATATCCCGGGAGCGGCCTGGCTACCCCAGTACTCAGGGGAGTCACATACCCTGCATGACATTAGAGAAAAGCTGGATAGCCTCTTCCAGGTGTACCCCCTCACAGAAGAGCAAAAAGTGAGCATCATGGTGGCCCAATTAACTGGGGCAGCCCGAAGGGAGGTAAAGTCCTGGCCACCTGGGGGGAGGACTGTCGCAGGGATACTAACCCGGCTGAGGGACTCCTTTGATACCCGCACCTCAGCCGAGATCAAGCTTAGATTCTACGGGTGCAAACAGCGGGCACATGAGAGTATAAGGGACTATGCCCTGAACCTACAAGAGGCCCTGAGAGCCATTAAGCAGACCGACCCTGACGGCGTGGGAGACGAGGACAGGCTGTTGACTGAACAATTTATAGAGGGTTTATATTGCAATGCCCACCGAACCCAGTTGCGGGCAATGGCCTTACAGGACCCTCATCTGGGATTTGCACAGTTCAAGGACAGAGCCATCCGGGTGCTTCGAGAGCCGGCACCAAGTGGCGTTGTGACCCCCAGACGCCCCACTACCACTTACCACCAGGAGGCGGCGCCCTTGTCGGCAGGGCCTGTGGGAGCTGATGCGCAGGCTTTGAACAATGACCCGGCTCCAGACCTGCACCATCAGGTCCAAGAGCTAGCTAAAAGCGTTGCTGCGCTAACCCGAACTGTGCAGTCTTTACAGGTTTCTACTCCAGGGAAGATCCAGCTGGCATCCGGACCGGAGGACATCCCGTGGCGTTGACCAAGGAGGACCCCACCGGCCAGAGGAAGACCCAGCGACCGATACAACGAGGACGGACGACCTATCTGCCGCCGCTGTAATCAACCCGGACATATGGCAAGGTACTGTCCTTTAAACTGGCACAACCTAGGGTAGAGGGCCAAACCCTAGGAAAAAGATCATCAGGCCCATCGAACTGGCGCGACAAATATGTGGGAGGACGTCCAGTCTTGCCTGTGGTACTGGATGGCATTCCTATGAGTGCCCTACTGGACACCGGGTCACAGGTCACCACCATCCCGTACGTGCTCTTCAAGCAGTACTGGAATGACTCGGATATTACCCGCTACCCTGACGACGACTTGAGTATCCTCGCCAGCAATGGTCAGCCCGTGCCACAGATCGGATTTAAAGAGGTGACCATTAAAATTGGTAGAGTTGAACTGGCAGCACAGGGACTGATCATTGTAGACGTTGACAAACACGAGAGTCACCCAAAGATAACTCTAGGAACTAATGGAATTGAAAATTGTCTTGCAGAGGTGATTTTCCTTTTACAGCAGGTTGCCAAGAACGCCAGCTCCGGCGAGCAGCGAGTGCTCCAAAAAGAGATCCGGCACTGATGCGACGGCAACAGGTGGAACTCTCCGGCGGTGAGATTGGTAGCGTGAGAATGTGTGACCCTTTCCCTATTGCCATGCCCCCAAAAAGTGAAATGATGATTTGGTGCCGGGCAGCTATTGGTCTGAGAGGTAGAGATTACCAGGCAATGGTAGAACCAGTTTACTCAGACAGTAGGCCCACCATCTTGACAGCACGGGGGGTGGTTAATGTACGCCATGGGAGGGTGCCCGTTCGCATAATCAATATCGGGAAGAGGGAAGTGTACCTGCCCCGGTATGCCACGCTAGCCAAATTATATACCATTAACCAAAATGCTATACAATCTGTGGAACCCTTGCCTCCATCTCACCCGGAGGAAGGTAACGGCTCTAAGAAAACAATGGAGGACTGGTGTCAGCAACTACATTTGGGTACTGACTCCACTCCCTCACACCAGAAACAGGGAGTCTATCGGGTGGTTCAAGAGTACGAGAGAGTGTTTAGTAAACACCCGTTAGACTTCGGGCGAGTCAAGGGGGTAGAACACCACATCCCCACGGGAGACCATCCTCCCATAAAAGAGAGGTATCGACCCGTACCCCCTGCACACTACCAACACGCCAAGGGGATGCTTAGAGACATGAAGGAGGCTGGGGTGATCAGGGATAGCTGTAGCCCCTGGGCAGCTCCACTAGTCTTAGTCAAAAAGAAAGACAACACCATGAGGATGTGTGTAGATTACCGGAAAATCAACCGTATCACACACAAGGATGCGTACCCCTTACCAAGGATAGAGGAGTCTTTGGCTGCTTTAAGATCTGCTAACTTCTTCTCTACCTTGGATCTCACTAGTGGGTACTGGCAGGTTCCTGTAGCAGAGGCGGACCGGGAGAAGACCGCATTCACCACCCCGATGGGACTTAGCGAGTTTACCTGTATGCCGTTCGGACTCTGCAACGCACCAGGAACCTTCCAACGATTAATGGAGTGCTGTCTGGGCCACAGAAACTTCGAGACAGTCCTGTTGTACCTGAACGATGTCATCGTATATTCTAAGACTTATGAGGACCACCTGAAACACCTGGCGGAAGTGTTCGAAGCTCTGGCAAGCTACGGCCTAAAGGTGAAACCCTCCAAGTGTCACCTCCTGAAACCAAAGGTGCAGTACCTGGGACACGTGGTGAGCGCTGACGGAGTGGCTCCCGACCCTGATAAGATCACCGCAATTAAGGAATGGCCAAGTCCCTCCAGTGTAAAGGAAGTGCGGCAGTTCCTCGGGTTGGTAGGCTACTACCGCAGGTTCATCCCCGGTTTCACCAAAAAGGCAGCTCCTATGCAGGACCTCCTGATAGGCCAGTCCCGGAAGGCCAAGAACCAGAAGCTGCCCTTCAGATGGGAGAAGTTGGAAGAAGAGTCCTTCCGCCAGCTGAAGATGGCCCTCACGGGGGATGAAATCCTGGCGTACCCGGATTACAGCCAGCCCTTTATCCTCTACACCGACGCAAGTAACATCGGGCTAGGAGCCGTGCTGTCCCAGATCCAGCAGGGGAAAGAGCGAGTAATCGCTTACGCCAGCCGAAAACTGCGACCCACCGAAAGAAACCCTGAGAATTACAGCTCATTTAAGCTAGAGTTCCTGGCAGTGGTGTGGGCAGTCACCGAACGCTTTAAGCACTACCTCGCTTCTTCCCGGTTCGTCGTGTACACGGATAACAACCCGTTGACACACCTGGACACGGCAAGACTCGGTGCCCTAGAGCAGAGATGGATGGCCCGCCTGTCCAACTACGAATTCACCATCAAATACCGGGCAGGACGCTCCAATACCAACGCGGACGCCCTGTCCAGGATGCCAAACCTACCGGACGTAGGAGAAGATCCAGAGGGACTGGAAGAAGTCGAACTCCCCGCGTTTCACCGTCATGGGACTATCCAGTATTCCCATCGGGTAAGGAGTAAGCAAGGCGCTACGCTTAACCCCTTACCTCACTACAACTGGGCGGAAACGCAAGACAGTGACCCTGCCGTCCGGCTGGTGAAGGAGATGCTGACTCGGCCAGAGGCTCGCCTTGACCCAGACGCTCCGGAGGAAGCCAAGCAACTGTGGGCAGAAAAGAGTAGACTGTTCCTTTACAAGGGGAAGTTGTGCCGCAGGATGGTTAACTCCCGGACACATGAACTAATCTGGCAAGTAGTGGTGCCACGACGAGACGCAGCCATGGTGATGGAGGCATACCACGATGGAGCTGGGCATTTCGGATGGAAGAAGCTGGAGTTCCTGCTGCGCGGGCGGTTCCATTGGGTAGGCATGAGGGGAACCATCGAGAGGTGGTGCAGAGACTGTGGCCCGTGCAACCTGAGGAGGAAGGACCGTGCCAGCCAGAAGACTCCCCTGCAGTCCATCGTCACCCGGCAGCCGTTGGAACTGGTAGCCTTGGATCATGTAAAACTGACCCCAAGCAGAAGTGGCTACGTCTACGCGTTAACCATCGTGGATCATTACTCCCGGTTCTTGGTTGTCGTCCCCGTCAAGGACTTAACGGCTCAAACAGCAGCTAGAGCCTTCCAGCAGCACTTCTGCCGTCCACACGGGTACCCGGACCAAGTCTGACGGACCAGGGACCTGCCTTTGAAGCGGAGGTCTTCCAGGAATTCTGCAATCTGTATGGCTGCCGGAAGATAAGGACGACACCCTATCATCCGCAAACTAATGGACTTTGTGAGAAAATGAACCAGGTGGTAATGGATCTTCTGAAAACGTTGCCCCTGGAAGAACGCAGTCTGTGGCCTGAGAAGCTGCCCGATCTGGTGGACCTATACAACCACATCCCGGTAGGTTCCACCAACTGTACCCCGGCTTACCTAATGAGGGCGAGACCTGGTAAGTTACCTGTTGACCTGGAAATGGGAGTCCTGACACCCGAGGACACTTCACCAGAAGCAGACTGGGACACAGAGAGGCAGCAGCAGTACCGGAAAGTACAGGAGAGCGTGGAGCGAAGTCTCTGTCAGGCTAGGGAGAGACAAGAGAAAACTTACAACCAGTATGCTCCCGCTGTTCCCCTGGTGCCCGGAGAGCAGGTCTTGAAGAGGAAAAGACGGCTCCACAAGTTGGACGACCAGTGGGAGAAGGACCCGTACACCGTACTGCCCTCAAGCCACGAGAACCCGAAGGTCTGTACCATCAGTAAAGACGGAGGGGAGACCACAGCCATTGTATCCCGGGATCACCTGAAGAAGTGTCCTGAACAGCTACGGAACCCTGAAGAGGAACAAGAAGACCATCGACCCGTAGAGGAAAGGGAAGATATGGTTAGTACTGTGCTCAGAGACTTCCCTCGGTCTTGGACTCAAGTCAATGGTGCAGTTGTGGTACCCGTACTCACCTTCCTCCAACCAGCATCCCAAGCACCTACGGAGCAACAGGTAGAGCTGGAAGAACAGCCGGTCCAGGAGGCAGAAGATCCCACACCAGCAGATCAGGAGGATCAACCCTCTGCTTGCAGTGAGCCTGCCATATCCCTAGTGAGCCAAAGGGCCCGTAGACAGCTGCCCAATTTACCCTTGACAGCTCCTACACCCTGTAGTTCAGGGCCAGACAGTCAGCTCCGTAGGTCCACTAGGGCCACTAGAGGCCAGTTACCCGCACGTTGGAGGATTTGAAGTGTATAAATTGTTTTATTTGTGGTTACCTGTTTTTCTTGTTGCTTGTGTATAATTATGTGTTTCTAGTTGTTTATAGGAGTCTTTGGTGGATTTACCGGGAATCCTGTGTACATAGTTGGAGCGTAACCCAGGACGGACTAAAGACTGTTAAGGACTCGGGGCAGGACAGACCCCTACCTGGTTACGTCTCCCTGTTTTGGTGAAATGGACACCTTGCTTTCTTCAAAGACTGCACCCGGTTACGGACATGCCGTGACCACCTTTATGTGTTTCTTTATTGTATTGTTATTGTTATATCTTGTTATGTTTTTCTAAAATATGTTTAGTCCCGGAGTACTAAATTTCACTAGGGGGGAATGTGACACCCCAGGGGTCTGGTTGCCACAGTGATAGAGATATTACGTCTGAGAGCAGGTGGGAGGTCTCTTGGTCAGGAATCCTATGCATGCCACACCTCCTGCCCAGTCCTGGGAGGGGAAGAACTTCCCCTATATAAACCTAGGGCTGAGGCAGGGTTGGTGAGTAGAGAAGAAGTAGAGACAGAGAAAAGAAGCAAATATAGGAACAGAACATCAGGAGCTCTGTGGGAGCAGTGTTACAAGGAGTCAGGGGCTGGCAGCTGCAGAGCTCGCCCTGACTGAGAAGATTTCTTACCGGACCCGGAGTCCGAGGCTGTGGGGACTAACTCCTACCCAGCAGCAGAATCCGTCAGGCAGGGGATTCCAGGTCCTCTGGCCAAGAAACCTGAGTCACCGGCCATACGGGTGAGCACCACACAGTACACTCAGGGACGTGGGCTACTTATACCCGCCTCTAGCAAGGTAGCCAGAAGAGTACAGTTAGTTTGGGAGGCCTACAACTCCGCCTGGCCAGGGGAGATCCCATCTGCTCAAGGACTGACCAGGCCCCAATCGCTAGCCAGTACTCCGGGAGGGTCTATCTTTGTCACCAGTAAAGACCCTGAACTACACCGTACCGTCTCCGAGTGGTTCCTGCTACCCCCATCATCCACATCGGCTGCCCTGAGGCCATACCCCTCCCGTTGGGAGTTATACTATCACGCTGCACAATCCTACCACTGGCCTCAGCGGTCTGCCCTGCAGCAGCAGCTCCTTAGCTGTACTCAACGGGTGGCGTAGTCGTCCAACATCTACCGCTGATACATCGCCGCTCAGTTTGACTCCCTGGGCACGGACCGGGTCACCGCCACGAGACTACAACCCTCAACAGATCCGACTCCGGGTAAGCTCCCGCGTGCGCAACGCAGCGCGACACAGGCCCAGGGGCGCGTCATATACACTGTCTGCCTGATATCTCTGCAGATGGATTAGTCCTCAGAAGGACTGTTTGTTAAGATGGATATGTGTAATGTACGGTTTTTCTCCCTACACTACCTAATACACAAGCAAATCTCTCCCTGAAGCAGCAGCAGCTCTCCCTACACTGTCTGATCCGGAGTGACTGTGACGAGCATGGTGGTGCCAGGTCTGATATACACCTGATGACGCTGTGCGGCCAGCCAATCACTGTAATGCCCACAACCAACATGGCTACAGCATTACAGTGCATAGCAGTCAATCCCTGCATGTTCATTGGCTCTCTAAAGAGTGCCAAACATGCAGGGAGGGGACCCAAGTTCCCGCCCAAGCAACCCGGAAATACTCGGCGAGCGAGATGCTCGGGCGAGCACCGAGCAGTAGCGAGCATGCTCTCTCATCACTAGTCATCATTTGACCTCCGGCTGCCATGACAATCCTCGACTCCCCTGTGGCAGGGTTGCCAGAGGGGTGAGAGAAGGAGCCCACTTCCTCTAACAATCTTCTAAATGCCGCGATCGCTATTGATCGCGATATCTAGAATATAACACAAGGTTAACATCATCGGGACCTGAGCCAATCAGGTCCTGATGATGTCGCCGGTGCAAAGCTAGCTTTAGGTACCGGAATCCCGGTGCTTGAAGGTGTGTGGGGGTATCGAGTGCTGCAAGATTGCCGACCATAGAGAAACATCGGCGCTGCACAAAGCCCAGCAATTGCCGACGTTTATTTACCGCTGGCGGTCGGGAAGCGGTTAAAAAAATACTATCTCAATATACAACTAGATCAATTCCAAAATGTGGTCACTTATGGGGGGTTTCTACTATTTTGGCAACTCAAAAGCTCTGCATATGTGACATGGTACCTGCCAACAATTCCAGCAAAGTCTGCATTCTGAAACGGCACCACTCTTTCCTTTTGGATCTCTGCAGTGAATCCAAAACAGTATTTTTCAACCACACATGGGGTATCAGAATACTCAGGAAAATCCCAGTCAGCATTGAACTATTCTGCCTATGGCATTTCTATTGAATAATAGCACCGCACATTGTCTCCTTACCACTCTTATAGACAATTACAGCTCATCTTACAAACCACTGGAAATTATAGACAGATACAAGAGAAGATTTTGTATATAGTGTTTAAGTTATTCTATCCTGCTCTCTTTGTGCTTAGGAGTCCAGTGGGCAGTCCTATTTAGTGATTGACAGACTTCAGTGTATTACTTTGAAGAATTAGCTAATCAATAGTAGCACTGTCCACCAGGGTCCAAAACATAAAAAGTGAAGGAATTTATCAAATTAAAATACAAGTTATGATGATTATTTTTCTTCACAAAACTACATTACATTAATCTTTTCAGCTCCTACTGCTGTATAACAAGCTGACAACTGACAGGTCTGTATATACAACGTGGCAGGTAGCCTTTAAGTATTGGGTGATCTTCAGTCCTATGATCACTGGATCATCGTATAATAAAGCAGTCAGTGGTTTTGGAAAATCAAATTAAGCCAACACATGCTCAAGAAAAAGATTCTCGCAACCATAACTTTTTTTTGCCTGCTAGTAGTACAGTTTGAGCACAGATGCAGGCATAGTAGCGATACGTTGCGCTAGACATTCAAGCTTTTTTTTTAAATTGGTTAGGAGCCAATGATAAATTCTTTATTCCCAGGGGCATGGAATTCTTTCTGGCAAATGACACTTTACCTTTATTAAAACCTGGATCTAATGATCATAGTCAGATGGCTAAAAGTTAAATTGGAATCTGAGCTTCAGTTTATACATTGCTTTCTCTTGGGTCCAGAAGAGAGAATAGTGCTTAAAGTATAATGCAGCATCTCCTCTTAACAAAGCTCCATGTTTATTCAAATAAAAATCACGTTTAGAACGTGGCAATAGCAATAATGTAGTTTATAGGTAGCCTGGAATCCAATAAAGAAACACTAACCCATTCTGTATTCCATATGAAAACAGTACTTCAAAGCAGAAGAAAAGACTTGTGCTAATAAATCTGAAATCAAGTTATGTCAGATAGGTTCCCTTGATTAAACCACATCCAGTTCTACAGACATAATGCTGTACAGTTACAGCTAATGTTGAGTTGAAGCACAAAGATAAAATGAAGCCTGAGCAGTTGCATGTGTTTCACCAGCAACTGTCATATACGCACACAAAAATGGCATGTGTTAAACATCAATTAAAGGCTTTTGGTGATTTCCATGAAGTGCATTGGACATGCTGTGAAATCCATCAGTGTTCAAATAGTCTTACAATTCTAAGTAAGAACACGAATCAAGCGAATAACCTGACACTTGTAGAACAAGGTAAGCTTTCACACCAGCTTTACACAAATATATTAGAAGGACTCCCAGTTGTTAGTGCTAACCAGTATGATCTGCCATGTCACACAAACTAAAACCTGCTGCCTACTTCAAGGGACCTGTCAAGAGAATTTACTCCAAGAAGCCAATTACACTGCTCCATACACCTTTTTAAACTGATTCCTAATATCCCATTGTTTAGACAAATTTCACTGCACTTTGTCAAAAATAGCTGTTAAGGCACTGCACCAGGCTATTAGAGCAAGCTGCACCAGGCTGTTAGAGCAAGCTGCACCAGGCTGTTAGGGCACACTACACCAGGCTGCTAGGGCACGCTGCTCCAGGCTGTTAGAGCACACTACACCAGGCTGTTAGGGCACGCTGCACCAGGCTGTTAGGGCACACTGCACCAGGCTGTTAGGGCATGCTGCACCAGGCTGTTAGGACACGCTGTACCAGGCTGTTAGGGTGTAGGGGATCGACTCTTTTATTGGACATTGAATAGACTGTGACTTTAAGGCATCATGCTGCCCTCTGAGTCTTGTGCTTGGACTACTCGCCTCCCCCTGCTGTGGTTGGTATGCACTGAGAGAGAAGAACCAGGAAGTAGATACCTCGTGTGTGTCTGATGTAACAGGGAGAGACTCCTGCAGGATTCTGATCACAGAGACTATAAAGAAGACACTGTTACTCTATAGAAAGAGAAGATTACGGACTATAGCAAGTTTCGTTGTTGGGAACTGTGTCACGTAGAAGTGAAATTTTTACTTTTCCTGAACGTTTTTCCCTGGAGATTGAGGACTTGAGGTAACACACAACACAGCGTGTCAGCCATTTCTGTGAGAGTGAAACAAGACTTGCCTGCTGTCTGCAAGAAAGAGATCCCGTATACAAGGGAAGGACTCAACTGAATTCATCCAGCTCTTTCACACCAGGAACAAGCGGCGGCCGCCATCTGCGCCTGATCTGCGCAACCGTGAGTGACTCATCAGCGTGAACTGTTAGGGTTTAGCATAGTTTGCTGTAGCTAGGATGCTGTAGCAGCGTGGCCAGACTAGCGGAAAGCCAGATAGGGGATTAGCTCAGAGTAGTTTGTGAAAGTTGTTGTGCACTGTCTGTTCTGAACTTTCTTTTCCATAGCTAGAGCACAGTTTGTGACTCGCTCCAGCTATATCTTCCTATGTTCATGTTGATAATATCGTTATTGTAAATATTGTTATTTTCATCTCCAGGCATATCATTTCTTTGTACAAAATAAAGCCGGAGTTTTGTTTCAGTCTTCTTGTCTGCTGTCCCGTACTTGAATCTGCCTTGCAAGTGTTCTTTGGACACCACTACAAGGGTACGCTGCACCAGACTGTTAAGGCACGCTGCACCAGGCTGTTAGAGCACACTGCACCAGGCTGTTAGGGCATGCTGTACCAGGCTGTTAGAGCACGCTGCACCAGGCTATTAGGACACGCTGCACCAGGCTGTTAGGGCACGCTGCACCTGGCTGTTATGGCAGTCTGCACCAGGCTATTATGGCATTCTGCATCAGGTTGTTAGGGCACGCTGCCCCAGGCTGTTAGGACACGCTGCCGCAGGCTGTTATGGAACTCTGCCCCAGGCTGTTATGGCACTCTAAACGAGGCTGTTATGGCACTCTACACCACGCTTTTAGGGCACTCTACACCAGGCTGTTATGGCATTCCACACCATGCTGTTAGGACACTCTACACCGAGCTGTTATGGGAATCCGCATGATGCTTTTAGGACACTCTACAACAGACTGTTAAGGCACTGTGCACCAGGCTGCAAGGACATGCTGTACCAGGCTGTTAGGGTGTAGGGGATCGGCTAATTTATTGGACATTGAATACACTCACTGTGACTTTAAGGCATCATGCTCCCCTCTGAGTTTTGTGTTTGGACTAGTCGCCTCCCCCTGCTGTAGTTGGTATGTGCTGAGAGAGAAGAACCAGGAAGTAGATACCTCGTGTGTGTCTGAGGTAACAGGGAGAGACTCCTGCAGGAGTCTAATCACAGAGACTATAAAGAAGACACTGTTACTCTATAGAAAGAGAAGATTACGGACTATAGAAAGTTTTGTTGTTGGGGACTGTGTCAAGTAGAAGTGAAATTTTTCCTTTTCCTGAACATTTTTCCCAGGAGACTGAGAACTTGAGACAACACACAACACAGCGTGTCAGCCATTTCTGTGAGAGTGAAACAAGGCTTTCCTGCTGTCTGCAAGAAAGAGATCCCGTATACAAGGAAAGGACTCAACTGAATTCATCCAGCTCTTTCACACCAGGAACAAGCGGCGGCCGCCATCTGCGCCTGATCTGCGCAACCGTGAGTGACTCATCAGCGTGAACTGTTAGGGTTTAGCGTAGTTTGCTGTAGCTAGGATGCTGTAGCAGCGTGGCCGGACTAGCGGAAAGCCAGATAGGGGATTAGCTCAGAGTAGTTTGTGAAAGTTGTTGTGCACTGTCTGTTCTGAGCTTTCTTTGCCATAGGTGGAGCACAATTTGTGACTCTCTCCAGCCATATCTTCCTATGTTCATGTTGATAATATCGTTATTGTAAATATTGTTATTTTCATCTCCCGGCATATCATTTCTTTGTACATAATAAAGCCGGAGTTTTGTTTCAGTCTTCTCGTCTGCTGTCCTGTACTTGAATCTGCCTTGCGGTGTTCTTTTGACACCACTACAAGTGGCGCTGCGAGCAGGGTATGGTCACAGAGATGGAGATGGCTGACAGTAATGTGGCTAATGTGAGTACCGCAGGTAATGGTGGAACCCCTGCCAGGGCCCTTCCTATGAGCACGTTGTTTAGTGTTCTGCCCAAATTTGATGGCCAGAATATACCCCTGACAGACTGGGTCACCAGATTGCAGAACACTGGCAAGATTTATAATGTCAGCCCAGAACTACAAGTTAAAATCGTTCTGGCCGCCCTGGAGGGTGAGGTGGCGCAGAAATGTTTTCTTGCAACCAGAAACAACACGTAGCACCTTAGAAGAGATGGTGAAGTTTCTGGAAGAGCTATACGGTGAAACGGCTAGTGCGGGGCACCTCCGGGCAAAATTCTTCTATCAATTGCAGCGAGAAGAGGACTGAGTCTCCCAATACGCCACAGCATTGCAGTAAGTATTTGCAGAGGTACAAAGAAGGAGGCAGACGGAGTAGGCGGCATGGGATCTGTAGACCGGATATTACAAGAACAATTTATTCTAGGACTCACCAGTACTTCCCTGAGACAGATTCTGCGTGAGCGAGTAAGAGTGGATCCGGCCTTACGTTTTTGACAAATATTAGCAGAAGCGGTTGCCCGAAGTATGGAAGACAGCTGTGCCTCCGGAGTGGTGTGTACTCAGGCCGTCACAACTGTCAGGGGCGGAGGGAATGAAGAGACCCTGTTCAGGGTAGTGCAGGACCTGCAGAGTTCCCTGAATATTATGCAAGAAAAACTGACACAAATGGAAAGGAGGATGGGAGCTGGTTCCGCTGCTGAGATCACATACCCAGCCCTAACAGATCCTTATCAGACCTTCCCTCAGGCCCCTGAACCTACACTGTGTGCAGAATTATTAGGCAAGTTGTATTTTAGAGGATTACTTTTATTATTGATCAACAACTATGTTCTCAATCAACCCAAAAGACTCATAAATATCCAAGCTTAATATTTTTGAAAGTTGGATTGTTTTTTTTTTAGGTTTGGCTATCTTAGGAGGATATCTGTTTGTGCAGGTAACTATTACTGTGAGAATCTAAAACGTAACTTTTAATATTTATATTTAAGAACAAGTATGCCACCCGTAAAAAGAGATAGGTCTCATTGCTGAAATGATAATTCCCATAAACACAGTCAAGGGACCGTTTCTATCAAATAAGTGTAAAAATACACAAGGGAGCTTCTATTCTATCTTCAAATGTGAAGATCAAGCTTCTGGATGGGGTCTGCAAAGAAAGGAGGGTGTACGAGGGGGGGAGGCAATCAATCGCTCTCCCCTAGGACACTGACCTTCCTCACAGATCCAGATATGCATCAAATAATAATGGGGGGAAGAGAGAAATCTCTGTTCTTCCCCTCAAATCATGGGTCAGCCACTTGTCTCCATCTCCTGCTTATTGATAACTATTACTGTGCAGAATTATTAGGCAACTTAATAAAAACCAAATATAATCCCATCTCACTTGTTTATTTTCACCAGGTAAACCAATATCAGTGCACAAAATTTAGAAATAAACATTTCTGACATGCAAAAACAAAAACAAAAAAAATTAGTGATCAATATAGCCACCTTTCTTTATGATGACACTCAACAGCCTTCCATCCATAGATTCTGTCAGTTGCTTGATCTGTTTTCGATCAACATTGCGTGCAGCAGCCACCACAGCCTCCCAGACACTGTTCCGAGAGGTGTACTGTTTTCCCTCCCTGTAGGTCTTACATTTTATGATGGACCACAGGTTCTCTATGGGGTTCAGATCAGGTGAACAAGGGGGCCATGTCATTATTTTTTCTTCTTTTAGACCTTTACTGGCCATCTACGCTGTGGAGTAGTTGGATGCATGTGATGGAGCATTGAAAATCATGTTTTTCTTGAACGATACCGACTTCTTCCTGTACCACTGCTTGAAGAAGTTATCTTCGAGAAACTGGCAGTAGGTCTGGGAGTTGAACATCACTCCATCCTCAACCCCGAAAAGGTCCCACAAGTTCATCTTTGATGATACCACCCCTTACTAGTACCCCACCTCCACCTTGCTGGCGTCTGAGTCGGAGTGGAGCTCTCTGCCCTTTACTGATCCAGCCTCTGGCCCATCCATCTAGCCCATCAAGAGTCACTCTCATTTTATCAGTCCATAAAATGTTTGAAAAATCAGTCTTAAGATATTTCTTGGCCCATTCTTGACGTTTTATCTTATGTTTCTTGTTCAAAGGTGGTTGTTTTTCAGCCTTCTTTACCTTGGCCATGTCTCTGAGTATCGCACACCTTGTGCTTTTTGATACTCCAGTAACGTTGCAGCTCTGAAAATATGGCAAAATTGGTGGCAAATGGCATCTTGGCAGCTTCACGCTTGATTTTCCTCAATTCATGGGCAGTTATTTTGCGTCTTTTTTGGCCAATATGCTTCTTGCGACCCTGTTGGCTATTTGCCATGAAACGCTTGATTGTTCGGTGATCACGCTTAAAACGTTTGGAAATTTCAAGACTGCTGCATCCCTCTGCAAGACATATCACAATTTTGGACTTTTCAGAGCCCGTCAAATCTCTCTTCTGACCCATTTTGCCAAAGGAAAGGAAGTTGCCTAATAATTAAGCACACCTTATATAGGGTGTTGATGTCATTAGTCAACACCCCTCCTAATTACAGAGATGCACATCACCAGATTTACTTAATTGGTAGTTGGCTCTCAAGCCTATGCAGCTTGGAGTAGGACAACATGTATAAAAAGTATCATGTGATCAAAATACTCATTTGCCTAATAATTCTGCACACAGTGTAGACCTCACTACACTGGTCCGTTGAACCCTTACGGTCCCCGCGCCTACAATGTCTGTGGGTTGGCCGTGTTATCAAGGTCCTCAATATCCTTCAACAGCGGTCCCTCAGCCTGAGCGACTTTACCCGAGGCCCCAGCGTCCTTCACAGCGGCCCGCTGGTTGGATGTCAAGGGCCCCACCCACTGGCGGATAAAGAGTGGGACGCCAGGTTGCACAGTGCTGGCGATGTGGAAGTGAAAGACATTTTGCTAGAGAGTGTCGGAGTGATTTGCAGGGATGTCCAGCACCACCGTTAAACTTCCAGCCCCTGGAGTAGTGGGGCGTACTGCAGGTGGGGTATAAGGACAAACCACCCAGCACATTTCTGAACATGTGGTTGCAGGCTGTCCCACCGTGTGAGCTGAGTTTGAAGGAATCTTAGTGAACTGTTTGGATACCGGATCACAGGTGACGACTATGCCTGAGTCATACTTCACTCGCTACTTCCAGGCGATGGCTAAGCCAGAGCGGGAGACGTTAATTCGGGTGACGGCGGCTAATCAGCAACCGATCCCAGTTACGGGGGTCGTGTGGATGAACGTGCGGTTATGTGGACAAGATGTGGGAAGGAAAGGTATCCTGTTGGTCCCTGAACCATTCAATGGAGATGTACAGGTGATAATGAGTATGAATATTCTGTGGGAGTTAGACCAGATCATTTTGACTAAACGGGGGCCTGGCTACTGGAAACAGGCCACCCCGCATAAGCCCACTCAGAAAGCGTTTCAACGGCTGATCCGCGTTTGTGGGACTCAGAAGAGCGTCCCAATACACCAGTCTGTGGGAATTATCAGAGTGCTCAACCTCCCTCCTGGTCAGGAGACCATTCTCCCACTGCCCGTGGGAACTTTCCACAACCTTGAAGGTATGGAGGTGGCTATTAAACCAATGGGCCTAGGTGAAATAGACCAAAATGTCCTGGTGGCCCGGACCCTGGCCGTGGTCCGAGAAGGGAGAGTACCCATCCGAGTCATGAATATGGGGCAGAGAGAAGTCAATTTACCACCGAGAGTGGAGCTCGCCCAGGTGTACCTACATTGAAGTGAAGTGTTGAGTCCGAGAGAAATGACCCTGGCCCCAGTAGATGATGCAGTCTGGACTCTGGCCATCACAGCCAAAGAGAAGGGGGCACCAACTCCAGAATGGAATGGGCGAGCCCCCCTGACTCAGATGGGGGTGGATATGAAAGCCCTAAATTCGGATCAGATATAAGCAGTGGAAGCAATGCTGTGGGAGAATCAGGCCGCATTCACCCATCACGCTGATGACTTTGGCTGCACAGACACCATCACTCATGAGATACTGACAGGGGACACTCCTCCGATTCGAGAAAGATATTGACAGATACCCCCTAAGCTGTACCAAGAGGTGAAGTTCCGGCTGAAACAGATTTTGGATTCGGGAGTGGTGCAGAATAGTCAGAGCCCATGGGCAGCACCAGTTGTGCTTGTCAAGAAGAAGGACAGGACCCTTCCCTTCGGCGTGGACTACAGGTGGTTGAACGCATGCACCGTGCGATATTCATACCCCCTGCCCCGTATTGAAGAGTCTTTGACGGCCCTGGGAAAAGCGAAGTACTTCTCAACTCTGGATTTGGCTAGCGGGTACTGGCAAGTACCGGTGGCAGAAAAGGACAAGTCAAAGACAGCATTCATACTCCTCATGGGACTGTTTGAATTTAATAGGATGTCGTTCGGATTATTCAACGCTCCGGGGACGTTCCAGCAGTTGATGGAGAAGTGTTTGGGTGACCTAAACTTTGAAGCTACTCTGATATACAGTACCTGGATGATATCATTGTTTACTCTGCTACTTTTCAGGAGCATCTGGACAGACTCGGGCAGGTGCTCGGACGATTGATGACCCATGGCCTGAAGATAAAGCCGAAGAAGTGTCATCTTTTCAAGAAAGAGATTGAGTATCTGAGCCACAAGGTGTCTCAGGATGGAGTCTTGCCTTCCCAAGCTAAATTTGCTGTGATACAACAATGGCCAGCACCTAGAACCCTACGGGAGTTAAAGGCCTTCCTTGAATTGACCGGGTACTACCGGCGGTTCATCAAAGACTATGCAAAAATAGCGGGCCCGCTGCATGAGCTACTGATAGGGACTGTTGGGGGACCAAGAAACCAGGGCATACCCTGGGAACAGAAACAGGAGGAGGCCTCCCAGACACTGAAAGACGCTCTGACATCAGCCCCCATCTTGGCCTACGCAGATTTTGACCAACCGTTTCTCTTATACAAGGATGGCAGTCTTCATGGACTAGGAGCAGTCCTCTTGCAGATTCAAGACGGGCATGAAAGAGTCATCGCCTATGCCAGTAGGTCCTTGAGGGAGCCCCATTACTACAGCTCCTTCCGGCTGGCACTCCTAGCCCTAGTATGGGCCATGTTGGAGAAATTCGCAGAGTACTTAACGGGAGCCAAGATCAAAGTGCGAATGGATAACAACCCGTTGGCCCATCTGGACATTGCCAAGCTGGAGGCCATGGAGCAGTGTTGGGTTGTCCGTCTCGCGAAATTTGACTTCTCGATTCGCTACCGCTCTGCTATGGAGAATACCAACGCTGATGGATTGTCAAGAGTAATCTTCGAGACTCCGGGAGAAGACCGTGATGAGTACCTAGAAGAAGAGGAGATCCCAGATTTCCGCAAATTCACACCCATCGCGATAGCGGCACAGTCAAGGGGGGAGGCTCGACCTCTACCCAAGTCACTGGGAACGACTAACGAAGAATGGGGTAAGGTCCAAGATGAGGATGCAGGGTTGTAGCAAGTGAAAAGCTGGGTAGTCCAAGGAAAATGGCCTGACAAGGAAGAAAGAGCTGCCCTAGATCTTGAAACGAAGTCCGTGATACGCCAGTGGGATCGATTTAAAGTTCGAGAAGCCGTTCTATACCGCAGGTGGCAACAGCCTGCTGACTTAGAGGCGAGATGGCAAGTAGTAATCCCTGGAAGATTGGCACGAGAATTTGCCAAAGAAGCTCATGCGTTTGGAGCTCACTTTGGCCTGGAAAAAACTTACAAGTGGCTGCAGCGTTATGTATATTGACCCCGGCTGGAGGAGACGATTGAAGAATTGTTCTGACAGTGTCGAATGTGTGACCTCACCAAAAGCACAGAACAGAGGGCACCCATACAGACCATACAGACTAAGGAGCCACTTGAAGTGCTGATGATAGATTACCTCCTAGTGGGACAATCGATTAGAGGCCCACAGTACTGCCTGGCAATGACCGAACACTTCTCCAAGTTTGCGGTGATCACGCCGACTCGGGACCAGACGGCTGAGTCTGCTGAGCGAGCTGTCTGTCAGGATTTCATACGGGTGTATGGGTGTCCAAAGCGGATCCATTCAGACCAAGGAGCGTTTTTTCAGGGATAAAGTGATGGAGGAACTGTACCGACTGTACAGCATTGAAAGGTCCCGAACAACCCCATATCACCCCCAAGGGAATGGGGCCTGTGAGCGCTTTAATCGGACTCTGCTTCAAATGTTGAGGACATTAGAAGAAGAGAAGAAGACACATTGGCCTGACACTAGTCTGGACCTATAACAATCGGGTCCACACCACCACAGGTCAAACCCCATACACGCTACTGTTTGGTAGAGCTGGCCGAGAAATCATCGAGCTAAATATGGAACAGCCAGAGGATCTATTTGAACGATCTACCACTTCCTGGGTGAAAGAGCATCAGCGACGACTTCAGACAATCCGCCGGCTAGCAGGCCAGCGACTACAAAAGAAGGTGCACAACAGTCAACCACCAATTCAGGAAGTTCCGCTCCAGCCTGGAGACCGAGTGCTGGTGCGGGAAAAACGCCCCAAAGGGAAGCTGAGCGGACCTTAGGAGGTACAACCATACAAAGTGATCAAGAGAGTGTATCCCAACACTGCAAGTTGAAAATGAGGAGTTTTGTCGGAGAATTCTACATAGGAATATGTTACGACCATGCTGCTCCGAGGATCCAACACCTGTCCCAAGAGTTACTCCTCCTGCTCCTTCACTAAGACCATTTTTTCCTGACAGTTACTTTGTTGAAGACTGGTGGACTGTTCCTGAGTCCACAGAAGGTCCCCAGTCAGTGGGAGTTGACATTCCCGACAAAGATGCATTGCCAGCTTGCGGAGAGGAGGAAACCACGGCTCCAGCCGAACCTTCAGTTGAAGAGGACAGTCACACGGTCGTTATGCCTATGGAGGACAGTCAAGATCTCCGGAGATCCAGTAGGCCTAATGCAGGGATTCCACCAGAAAGGTACAATGTTGATCAGTTTATTTGGTCTACTCATATGTATCGTAATGAAAATGGTCCTGTGTTGTATACCGCTGCATGAAGCCTTCATTTCTTTCAGAGTTATACAGCGAGGCCGAGGACGGCCGTCTTTAAGTGGGGAGGCATGAAGGGGATCGGCTCTTTTATTGGATATTGAATACACTGTGACTTTAAGGCATCATGCTCCCCTCTGAGTCTTGTGTTTGGACTAGTCACCTCTCCCTGCTGTGGTTGGTATGTGCTGAGTGAGAAGAACCAGGAAGTAGATACCTCGTGTGTGTCTGAGGTAACAGAGAGAGACTCCTGCAGGATTCTGATCACAGAGACTATAAAGAAGACACTGTTACTCTATAGAAAGAGAAGATTACGGACTATAGCAAGTTTTGTTGTTGGGGACTGTGTCACGTAGAAGTGAAATTTTTCCTTTTCCTGAACGTTTTTCCCTGGAGATTGAGGACTTGAGGTAACACACAACACAGCGTGCCAGCCATTTCTGTGAGAGTGAAACAAGACTTGCCTGCTGTCTGCAAGAAACAGATCCCATATACAAGGAAAGGACTCAACTGAATTCATCCAGCTCGTTCACACCAAGCGGCGGCCGCCATCTGCGCCTGATCTGCGCAACCGTGAGTGACTCATCAGCGTGAACTGTTAGGGTTTAGCATAGTTTGCTGTAGCTAGGATTCTGTTGCAGTGTGGCCGGACTAGCGGAAAGCAAGATAGGGGATTAGCTCAGAGTAGTTTGTGAAAGTTGTTGTGCACTGTCTGTTCTGAGCTTTCTTTGCCATAGCTGGAGCATAGTTTGTGACTCTCTCCAGCTATATCTTCCTATGTTCATGTTGATAATATCGTTATTGTAAATATTGTTATTTTCATCTCCAGGCATATCATTTCTTTGTACATAATAAAGCCGGAGTTTTGTTTCAGTCTTCTCGTCTGCTGTCCCGTACTTGAATCTGCCTTGCGGTGTTCTTTGGACACCACTACAAGGGTACGCTGCACCAGACTGTTAAGGCACGCTGCACCAGGCTGTTAGAGCACACTGCACCAGGCTGTTAGGGCACGCTGTACCAGGCTGTTAGGGCACGCTGCACCAGGCTGTTAGAGCACGCTGCACCAGGCTGTTAGGACACGCTGCACCAGGCTGTTAGGGCACGCTGCACCTGGCTGTTATGGCAGTCTGCACCAGGCTATTATGGCATTCTGCATCAGGTTGTTAGGGCACGCTGCCCCAGGCTGTTAGGACACGCTGCCCCAGGCTGTTATGGAACTCTGCCCCAGGCTGTTAGGGCACTCTACACGAGTCTGTTATGGCACTCTACACCACGCTTTTAGGGCACTCTACACCAGGCTGTTATGGCATTCCACAGCATGCTGTTAGGGCACTCTACACCGAGCTATTATGGCACTCCGCACCATGCTTTTAGGACACTCTACACCAGGCTGTTATGGCACTGTGCACCAAGCTGTTAGGGCACGCTGCACCAGGTTGCTAGATCGCACTGCCCCAGGCTGTTAGGGCACACTGCACCAGGCTGTTAAGGCAATGTGAATCAGGCTGAGACTAAAATGGTGGCACAACCTGTGTTACGGAGTTTATACAGGCCGGGTCACATATTGCGCAGGCCAATCACTACCATGCCAATGCTTAGCATGGCTGTGATGGCTCCGGAAATGGCCACAGCGAAAAAGCTTGTTGATTGGCTGCACTGCAGCATTTCCACAAACTTTATTTGGCACCGAACCAGAAAAGTAAAACAGACTTCCTGAAAAAAAGTCTGTGTTCGGAGTTCGGGGTACGAATACAAACTTACAGCTGGTATAAATACTGGAGCTCCTAATTTGCTGTTGCTTGTTCGGTGTCTACCCAGTTTCTAAATGTTATACAGATGCTGAATTTTATAACAATAATAAGCAAATGTAGATGTGTGGTGTACACATGGTATGTTCAAAACATCCTAGTGCACCATTCCGTCCCTACCCCTTTGCTGATTGACAGTGCTGCCTAAACTGAAAACTCAGCCAACCGCACACATTGACCAGAGTGCATGCATAATCAATGACGTATCCGAGTAGGTATATTTTGGATTAGACTCACCTATTCAAGTCTATGGGTTCACAAAAAAAAACAGATCCTATTTAGCATATTTTAATAACTGCTTATCAAAGGCATACAGATGACAGTACAGATGATAAATCTTTTATATACGGTCATGTGAATTTAGCCTAATGCTATATTCACACAACCATGTGAAGTATTGGTGCGCTGTCCATTTTTTTATCAGACAGCACAAGGACCCATTGAGTATGTCCTATTCCAATCCTCAAAATCAGATCAAAATAGGACCTGCCCTGAGTATCACAGATCTCACACTTGGATACGTTATTTTTTTAATGATGTGTGAATAAACCCGGCATGCGGACATTTCACGTGGATGTGTGAATGTAGCATAAAGGTAATAAAATCTTTAGCTTCACTTCTATATCTGTCAAGAAGGTTCACTTTAGGATACTAGAATGGTCAGGGGAACTGTTGCAGTGCCTTGGGCCTGAATGGCTACCTCTTGTTTAAACTGTCCTGCAAGATCCTCAACCAATGGGACCAGAGCTTGCATTCGATCAACCACTACTTGTAGGTGATCCATATAGGACAGTTATACTTTCACACTTTCAGTATTTGGTCAGTATTTTCCATCAGTATGTGTAAGCAAAAACCAGGAGTGGAACAATCAGAGAAAAAGTGTAATAGAAACACGACACCACTTCTGTATTTATCACCCACTCCTGGTTCTGGCTCACAAATACTGATGTAAAATACTGACCAAATACTGAACATGTGTGTACATGGAAACCTGTCAGCTCTTAATAAGGCTTTCATGGACAGACTTTGCGCAAGCCATTATATTTCGCAGGACCCAGAGATACCCTAGTGTTTATCCTTTAACACTTATACAGGGATCTGGACTTCTAAAAGGGACCTATGGGACTCGTCCACAAAATAGCTGCTGGCTTGTGGAGCAAGTTGGCAGAGGACAGTTGAGTAGCTCAGTCAAAATCCAAGAGGGCTGGTACGAGACAAAATTAGGAGACAGAGATGAGGTCAGTATACACTTAAAACTGGCAACAAACTGAGTTTTACTAGGGAGTGGTTCTGCTTAGTGGTTTCAGACGATAACTAATTACACCTGCTGACTAGTTGTTGTGCAAAAACACACACTCCCTGGCCTGGCGGTACCACAAGTCTCAACCACTTCAAAACATTTGGCAGGACCACATCTGTGTCGCCTAGTGATTCTAGCAACACTGCCACCTTCACCACCAAGGTTATCTGCAGATTGTGTGTGATGCCGCCTGGGGTTAGAGGCAAAAGTTGTTGTAGCAGGACCAGAGAAAGTTATAACGCTCAGGCACTTTTAGAGATTTAATTTAAGCCCAACAATATGAATAATCTATACTCCATAACGATTTTTGTACAAAAGACAAAGGTTGTGTTTCTCTTTGTGTCCTACACTTTGGAGTAGCTGTTCCCAGAAGCTATATAATACTTTATACATTCTGCATTATCTTCTTTTTTACACTTGAATTTAACAATTATTAAAAACCTCCCACCACGACAATAGCTGTGCTCCGCAAAGTAAACACATGAGAAATTAGATATTTTAGTAATTGGACACATTAGCCTTTACAATGCACTCCATTGTGAGTAACAGCAGTTTATAATTTAATCTTGCAATCACAAGCATCCTGACATCAAACCTTCTAAAAGCAAGCTGTAGGTTTTACGATAAAAAATAAATGAGTTTTATGTTAGACTCATAAATATTGGTCATACAGCAGTATTTTATCACACAGACGCCTTTTAACTGTACTCATTTAATTGACTTGTGCAACATTTATGATCACATCTAATAAACAAAATACCAATAATGCTATAATCATCAGGCGTATATGATCCGGTGCTGACCTTGCAGGATGATTTATCCATGGTAGACAAACATATTTCACACAAATGATTTGAACCTTTCTAATTCATAGGGTTAGTAATGGAAACTTATGAAAACCATATATAAAGTAGTTATGATGACTAATGTCATTTAGTTTAGTTCAATGACTATTTTACTACATTTTTAGCGCCAAGTGCCGCTTTTAAGCAGCATAGGTTACCATGGGCTGCCACACTTAAAAAAAAAAGTATGCTATTCAGTATTCTGAGGCAACAAGCTCTATGTGAAATGCTATATGGCACTAAATGGCAGCTTGGGACACGTGCTATTTGCACAAAGTGGCTATTCCTTTACTTCTGTATGGAAAGAATAGCATAGACACAACAGCACGTCGTCCTCCTGGTTTAAACTTCGCACTAGCGTCGTCCGAGCTGCAGGTGGCGCTGTCGCACATTGATCTCCTGGCAGTCTTCAGGAAAATGGTGCCGTAGCAGTGTATGCGCAGTTTGAGATCTCGGCTCATCATTGAGCTGAGATCTTAATCTGTGCATGCGCCGCCACGGCGCAATTTTCCTGAAGATTGTCAGGAGATCAATGTGCAACAGCGCCACCTGCAGCTCGGACCACGCTAGTGTGGCGCCCCTGAGGGTTCAGTCGCCACAGAGGTACTGCATCTCACCCAGGGGTGTGGTATCTCACCCTCAGGTAAGGAAGGAGTACAGCTCAGGACCCTAACACCTGCATCCAACACATACCCGCAGCGGGGGCAGGGCTAGATTGCACAGTTCCAGGTTCCCTAGCTGGCGGGAGGGGACTATGTAGTGGGTGTGGGTGGAGAAGGTAGCTTAGGGGAGCACATGACAGAGAGAGTATAAATAGGAAACCATCTTAGATCAGGGAGTAGTTCAGTCAGAGGAGGAGAAGTGACAGGAGCAGAGGCTCTGTATGAGCTCTGCTCCGGAGGCGGGCCTAGCCTGTGAGGCCCAGGACTGAAGGAGAAGGAGAGAGGAGAGGGAGCAGGAAGGCTCCAGGAACAAAAGGGATCCCAGGGGTACAGGCAGTGCTAGAGGCCACCCGTACGCCCGAATCTGCCGGGAGGTGGAGGGGTCAGGCCAGAAGAAGGGAACCGGGTCCCTCAACTAGTGAACGATTGCAAGTCTTAGCTAGAAACCGGAGGCTGCAGTACTTTAAGTCCTGTAGCCACAAGTCCACGCCAGTCTCACCGAGAAGGTAGCCATATAGGACCCAGGGGACGGAACATATGTCGCCCGCCAAGGCCCGCGGGTACTGGATTGGAGTCACTAGGTGTGAGGTGCAGAGAAGAGGCCAGAGAAAGGACACAGAAGGGGGTCCTGATAAGTACTCCGGAGCTATCTGGGGGTGGACTGAGCCCCTCACTGAGTAAGCACAGAACGACGTGGGCAGTTACATTGAGCTCTGTAATCTGGACTGGAACAACTGTGAGTAAAGACCCTGGGACTGCACTATCTTGTCTCTGTGTTCCTTGCTACGCCATCCCTCACTGCACTACAACGCCCAGCACAACCACCAACATCCACACACTGCCCAGAAGCTAACTCTTCCTGTGGGGAGTTATACCATCATAGCTACAAGACCACCAGCTTCAGAGGACTGTTCTGCAGCGGCGGCCCCCTTTAGCCGCACTCCACAGGTGGCGTAGTCGGACATTAACACCTATACCTATAAATTCCCCTTGGATTGACCGCCCTGGGTCACGGACCGGGTCACCGCCACTGTGACTACAACCCCCAGCATCTACCGGCCCGGCACCGGGTACCCCACGGCCCAGGGGGCGCGTCAACTTTGGCGTAGTCGGGAGGATATGAGCCCACCCGTTATCATCGGGTATCACGTGCCTAAAGACTGTGCTTTCTACTAAATGTGGCGCCCGCCCCAGAAGAACGGGCGCCATTATGTGCGTGATCAAGGACAACAATGCAGAGCCTCCCATTGTGGGCCGGGTCACAAAATGGCGCCAGAAGCGCAACTAGCCCCCTGCCACTGTGGCCATACACATAGATGTGTCCATCAAGGTGGGGGAGACGCCCCCAAGTGTGGCCGACAGCCAGCAGCAATGGGACCGCCCCAGAAAGGGGAGAGGAGGAAAGAAAATTGGGAAACAGGGTGTGGTCTCCAGCAGACCAGAGAGAACACACCTGGCAGGCAAGATGGAGGGAAGTGAGCCTGAGACCCCAGTCCGCGGCCTGCAGCTAGATGAGACACCTCCTACCCTGGCGGAGGTGATCTACAAGCTGACCCTGGAGGATGCAGAGTTCCTCCATGCAGAAATGCGTGAGCTCAGGTGGCGGGTAGGAGAAGCCGAGAGAGTCGCCATCGCCAGCTGGAAGAGGGAAGTGCTGGAGAAGATAGGTGCGAGATGACAACCAGCACCGGAGAACATCGGCAGCGCCCCAGCCCCGGCGGAGCCAGACCAGGACCAAGAGGCAGAGAGCAGCCCAGGAGCGGCCGCGGGAGCAGGTAGGAAGAAGAGTTTCCCTGTCCCAGGCGCAGACCGCGCTGACCTGCTCCTGGGCCCCCTGGTGGCGCCTCCATACCCGGGCTCGCACGCTCCCGGTGGACCTCATCGGGTTCCAGCAGGAGACGCAGGCCCAGGCCCTCCAGAGGGAAGAGCACTGCAGGAGGGAGCTCCTGCTGATGGAGAAAGAGCTGTATGACCGGCAGGTGAGATGGGAGCGTATGGAGGCCAGAAATATGGCGGCCAAGACTCGGGCCCACCAGGAAAAACCAGCAACACCTAGTCCCCATCTGGAGGGGATCATTGTGAAATTTGATTTGGACGCCGGCTGGGGCTTCATTCGGGAGCCACAGACCGATAGAGACGTCTTCGTCAACCGGCGGGACGTGGAACCCCACCTCCAGCAGGGGCACCCCGGCCGGGACCTCAATCCCGGTGACTATGCCACTTTCACCCGTCACAAGGGAGAGCGCGGGTGGTATGCCCTCCAAGTCCACAAGGTGGCGAAAGAAGGAAAAGACCTACCCCCGCAGTACCCGGCTAAGCCAGTCGGTAAGAATGAGGAGTTCACCCGGCGGGAACCCCACTATTAATATGTGTCTGCAGAAACTGTAAATAGTTACCCGTAAGGGTGCAGGAAACTTTATAAGTGTTTTGTGTCTGTTTAATCAGTTACCCATGCGGGTCTAAAGACAATAGGGAAGAGGACGGTGATCTCCCGAAAAACTTTCCTTAGTAAAAAGTTGCACTTCTTAAAGTGCCCCCTATTGGTTTTATAAGTGTACAACAAATGACCACAGAACAAAAACCCGTTGGAGGTGGCCGAAGACGTGGTCCAACACCTGGATCATCTATGCCCTGCAGCCACCCCAGGGCCTCCGTTGAGGGTTTTGGACGGGTCCCTCATGTTCGTGTTTACCAGTTTGCACCTTACAGAAAAATGGACACCTGGTTGCAAATTGCACTGTGACCAGTTGACAAAAGTTTTATATGAAGAATGTGTTGCCAAGAAAAATGTTTTGATATGATAAATGCTTGATATGAGAAAAATGTTTTATATGCAAAAGATGTGTTTATACAATTTAAAAGAGTTTTATAATGTCTTATATATGTGAAGAAAGTTTTATAATATTGCTGAAAGAGAAAACGTACCAGTAACGTTAAAGAAAGAACCTCCCATAAAGGGAAGAAATGTTGTGTTTGTAATCTTCTATGCGAATGCATTCTAAAATTTTGCATGTCTTTAATCTACCCTGTCTTTTACTCTGTTCCAGCCCGCGGACGTGCTGTGTTTTACCAGGGGGGTGTGTGGCGCCCCTGAGGGTTCAGTCGCCACAGATGTAGTGCATCTCACCCAGGGGTGTGGTATCTCACCCTCAGGTAAGGAAGGAGTACAGCTCAGGACCCTAACACCTGCATCCAACACATACCCCCACAATCAATCTAATGTTGGTGGCACTAAACCCATGAGTAATAAACGGTATGGACAATCAAGGGGTAAAACCTATCCAAAACGTAAATTGACACCCCCCCACTCTTTGGAGAAAAAATCGAAACCAAATAAATTAGAGGTAATCAATTTGTCCACACACACCCTGAGTACTTATTCATGAATAAGGTTTAGCCGAAACGCGTTGGAATATGCTGTACCTAAGAGCCGCTATATTGCTCATTCTGTAACTCATCCTTGGCTTTTACAATTTGAAATTAAAAGTGAAGTTTTAACAAGATATATACAACCCTGGTCCTGCTGGAGACATCTTTGCTTGCTTTCTCATTACTTGAACCTTGGTAGCCCGTGACCTGGGCGTCTCCGCTGCAAGACTTCGTTGGGACTGGATGAGTCTGGCTATTACATGGTGAGCTGACATACGTTTTCCCTTTCCCTTTCCCCTTGTTTTTTCATTATAAGCGCATTTTGGAGCAGCTGGAGTGCCGCTGGATTGCGGTACTGGACACAGTGACCCCTGGTGGTCTCAATGAACACAATAGTTTTTCTTCATTCTTGTAGGTTTTCATCTCCTTTGTTTTTAATGTGGATTTTTATTTATTTTTCTTATTGCCTAATTTTTCCTCTGTTTCTTCTATTATTCTTTCATATCCAGGCGCCATCATCTATACCTCCATACCATCTAGGATGCCTTTGGACGCATATGCGATGGGCATTTACAGTGATTATGAATATTCAACGTCACAAATAATTTCTATGAGTCGACTTATTGCTACTTACCATGTACTTTGCCCCTTGATAAATTTATTCTTTTTAATATCAGTAATTGGGCATTTATTGGACTTCTATATACTTTGTATTTGTTTTTAATGTGGCAATTTATGTATTGTTCTACACATTTGAACATGTCTGCCTCCGCTTCTCTGTCTAGCTGTCGTAGTTACTATCGTGCTATGTATGTGCAATACTGTCCCTGTTTGACTCATAAAAATGCATATTTACTTATATCTACTTTCTAATATATATCTATGGTGACATTTCTATACTTGTAGCACGAATGGGGTATTTACTTTACCTGCACCTCGTTTTTTGATAACTAATACCTTCTTTGTTATAAGAGGTAATTTTGCCCTCACCCTTGCCCTCATCTGTTATGGCTGCCGCTGAGCCGCGCATGCGCAGTGCCGTCCTCTTTTGGCCGCGTCCCGTCGGGCTTCCGTACGTGGGGATTGTGGGTAGTGACGTCACCGCAGCACGTCGCTGCCCGCGGTCCCCCGGGAAACTGCCGGGACGTGACGCGGTGCGGGGGGACGCTGCCACTCCGCATGCGCTGTATCAATCAGCGATCCATTTAGGAGGATATTTAAAGGCGCCTACCCTATCCACAACCACAGCCCCCCGAGGAAGCCACGCAAAACGCGCGTCGGGGCTGCAGTACGGCGACGTGGTCACCTTAGTCCCCATGGGTGAGTCCCTGACTTTGAACTGTTCTTCTGTTCTGGTCATTTGTTCTCCCACTCTGAGCAGTGGCCATCCTTTATATCGTACTGTATTCCTCCCATTTAGATTCTGAGCTTGCACATATGCCCTACAGCTGTGTATACTGTGTATATACCTTTCTATTTGCTCCATGAACTACTAATCTATTGATGGGATTATTTTACCTTGTTCCCGGGGGACCCACTTATAAACTGCCGTATCTGCTGTTTGTGTATTTCCTACCCTGTACGACCTTTTCTATTATTGCTATACATATGTATACTTTTTAATGTTTCTACTAAATAAAAGTGTTTTTTTAAATACATCATCTTTGTCCTATATTTGACCTGTTGGGTGTCCTACTCCAATTTTTCTAGGCTCTATATCCAACACATACCCGCAGCGGGGGCAGGGTGAGATTGCTTCTAAGGGAGAGCACAGTTCCAGATTCCCTAGCTGGCGGGAGGGGACTATGTAGTGGGTGTGGGTGGAGAAGGTAGCTTAGGGGAGCACATGACAGAGAGAGTATAAATAGGAAACCATCTTAGATCAGGGAGTAGTTCAGTCAGAGGAGGAGAAGTGACAGGAGCAGAGGCTCTGTATGAGCTCTGCTCCAGAGGCGGGCCTAGCCTGTGAGGCCCAGGACTGAAAGAGAAGGAGAGGGAGCAGGAAGGCTCCAGGAACAGAAGGGATCCCAGGGGTACGGGCAGTGCTAGAGGCCACCCGTACGCCCGAATCTGCCGGGAGGTGGAGGGGTCAGGCCAGAAGAAGGCAACCGGGTCCCTCAACTAGTGAAAGATTGCAAGTCTTAGCTAGAAACTGGAGGCTGCAGTACTTTAAGTCCTGTAGCCACAAGTCCACGCCAGTCTCACCTAGAAGGTAGCCTTATAGGACCCAGGGGACGGAACATACGTCGCCCGCCAAGGCCCGCGGGTACTGGATTGGAGTCACTAGGTGTGAGGTGCAGAGAAGAGGCCAGAGAAAGGACACAGAAGGGGGTCCTGATAAGTACTCCGGAGCTATCTGGGGGTGTACTGAGCCCCTCACTGAGTAAGCACAGAACGACGTGGGCAGTTACATTGAGCTCTGTAATCTGGACTGGAACAACTGTGAGTAAAGACCCTGGGACTGCACTATCTTGTCTCTGTGTTCCTTGCTGCGCCATCCCTCACTGCACTACAACGCCCAGCACAACCACCAACATCCACACACTGCCCTGAAGCTAACTCTTACTGTGGGAAGTTATACCATCATTGCTGCAAGACCACCAGCTTCAGAGGACTGTTCCGCAGCGGCGTCCCCCTTTAGCCACACTCCACAGGTGGCGTAGTCGGACATTAACATCTATACCTATAAATTCCCCTTGGATTGACCGCCCTGGGTCACCGCCACTGTGACTACAACCCCCAGCATCTACCGGCCCGGCACCGGGTGCCCCACGGCCCAGGGGGCGCGTCACTAGTGCGAAGTTTAAGCCAGGAGGACGATAAAGACAACAGTAGCAGTGGAGGGGCCGTGGCAGAGCGAAAGACCCAACCAACAGTCCCGTCCAGATACACAAAGTTATGATTTTAAAGAAACTTCAAACCCCGATTACACAAAACGGATTTCTTCACCACAGGTATCATTATAATCAGTATCTCAGCAAATATGTGGCCATGTGTGTACTTTACTTAGCAAAATCCTGCTGACAGACTCCCTTTAACACCTCTGATTTAAAAAAAGATAACATGATCTTTTTTATACATAACATTTAAATATGGTCCTAAATGTTTTAAAATTCTAATAACTTTTATATATTAACTTTTACTATACTTTGCTTGCATTTATTTTCCATTGTATGTCAAAATATTTAAAACAAGAAAAATATTTGTTGATATAAAGGTGGTAGTCCTATATGAGGCCCAAGTTGGAGAACGTAGAGGGACTTCAAGTCGCTGAAATTCAACATTTGGTAAAAATGAAGGTTTAAATTATTTAGATATCAAAGATAAAAGTAAGCATAGACTGGAATGGTATGTATTACAACTGTATTAGTGTTATATACTGTAGATCAGGGGACTCCAACCTGTGGCTCAGGAGCTACATGTGGCTCGCGGGCCCTTGATGTTGGCTCGCGGCTGCCTGCCAACTTGGTGCAGCACCAGGTCTAGCAAACTATGAAGTACAGGTCTCCAGAAGGTGAATTTTGTGAGTGGCCATGCACAAAAGAGCAGATCTGAATGTGCATTTTCTGACCTTGGGGGTTTGGATATAATTTAAGTATGGTACGCTGGAGACCAGATGATGTTAACTGTCAGAGGAGGTGCTTGAAGCTGGATGTAACAGTGTGGTGGGAGTGATTGAAGCAACAATACTGAATGCGGGTATTGTGGGGACCTCTGGATCTTGGTATGCTGCCTCGGTGTGATTTCTGTGGAAAAGGTTTGACTGAATGTGGCTTGCAACTCTCTCTTAGACCTAAATGTGGCTTGTGATTCTCTCTTAGACCTAAATGTGGCTCGCGACCTTCTTTCAAAGCTGAATGTGGCTCTCAAGGTCAGGAAGGTTGGTGTAGACTACACTAATAAAAATGAAGATACTTTGTGCATAAATTAGCCAATTCATGAAAGCCCACAAGCCATGACAACGCATACCCTCTTTGATGAGACCCTAAACCTAATACCTAATATTTATCAAATATGCCTCTCCCGGGATAAAAGCCTACAAATTTAAAGGCAGGAAGGATCCAGCATTAATTAAAAACAGCCAAACAGCCATAGGCTGATGGGAGGAATACTCAGACAGAAAACGAGGCAGTCAAAACCTCCAATAGTATACTACAAAACCAAAAAACTGACCAACACCTCAGAACAAAATAAAGCAAGTGTGAACAGGTACAAGATGCACTGACTACATTATATACAAACAAAAGAATACAGCAGGACACTGTAAGCGCTAGGATGTATGCAAACATTAACCCCTTTAAAGCCCAAGACGTATTAATACGCGTCTGCGCCCTGGGCTTTAAGAGCCTGACCCGTATTAATACGTCATTGCGATCACGCGCGCACGCAGGCTGTGCAGGCGCGATCGCCGCCGGGTGTCAGCTGATTGTCACAGCTGACACCCGGTGCTATGTGCTGGGAGCGGTCCCGCACGCTCCCGGCACATTAACCCCCGCAATGCTGTGATCGAAGTCTATCGCAGCATTGCGGTGGCAAGGGGAAGTGATCGCAATACTCACCTCCTCTTCCGGCCTCCAGCGCTGTCTGCCGCTGCTTCTCGGATGTTGCCATGACGACCCGATGTTGTCATGACAACATCCGGGTCACCAGACAGCAGGAAGAGGATTTGGTCATGCACAGTGCATGACCAAAATATCTTCTCCCTGTGCAGCGCTGACAGGCTGTATATCACAGGGATGGTGCTGCATTCCTGTGCTATACAGGCGATCAGAATAAAAAAAGTGAAAGTCCCATAGTGGGACAAAGTATACAAATAAAAAAAGTGTCAGAAAGTGAAAAAAAAATAAGAAAAAAATTGTGCAAATATTAAAAAAATAAATAAATAAATAATCCACCAAAAATAAAAATATAATGTACCCATCAATAAATATTATTATGGAAAAAAAAAAAGTACACATATTTGGTATCGCCGCGTCCATAACGACCTGACCTATAAAACTCTCCCACTAGTTAACCCCTTTATTGAACACAGTAAAAAAATAAATAAAAAACGAAGCAAAAAACACTGCTTTATCATCATACCGCCAAACAAAAAATTTAATAACACGCGATCAAAAAGACGAATATAAATAAAAATGGTACTGCTGAAAACGTCATCTTGTCCCGCAGAAAACAAGCTGCCATACAGCTCCATCAGCCGAAAAATAAAAAAGTTATAGCTCTCAGAATAAAGCGATGCAAAAAAATATTTTTTTATATAAAATAGCTTTTATTGTGTAAAAGCGCCAAAACATAGAAAAACGATATAAATATGATACCGCTGTAAACATACTGACCCGAAGAATAAAGCTACCTTATCAATTTTACCACACGCGGAACAACATAAAAAAATGTAAAAAAAACAACAATTCTTAAATTGTTGGTTTTTGTTTATTCTGCCTCCCAAAAATCGGAATAGAAAGTGATCAAAAAATTTCATGTGCCTGAAAATGGCACCAATAAAAACGTCAACTCATCCTGCAAAAAAACAAGCCATCACATGACTCTGTCGGCCAAAATATGGAAAAATTATAGCTCTCAAAATATGGCGATGAAAAAACTAGATTTTACAAAAAAATGCGTCTTTTAGTGTGTGACAGCTGTCAATCATAAAAACCCGATATGATTCTGGTATTGCTGTAATCGCACCGACTTGGAGAATAAAGTCATCTAATCACTTATACCGCACGATGAACAGCGTAAAAAATAAACTCTAGGGTTAGGTTTAAGGTTGTGCTAGGGTTAGGGTTGGGGTTAGGGCTAGGGTTAGGGTTGGGCTAGGGTTGGGCTTGAGTTAGCGTTAGGGTTGGGCTAGGGTTAGGGTTGGGATAGGGTTAGGGTTGGGGTTAGGGTTGGGGTTAGGGATGGGTTAGGGTTAGGGATGGGCTAGGGTTAGGGTTGGGGTTAGGGTTAGGCTAGGGTTAGTGGTAGGGTTGGGGTTAGGGTTGGGCTAGGGTTAGTGTTGGGATTTTTTTCATAAGTAAAAAAAAAAAGATGACGTTATGGCGACTAGTGTTGAGCGCAAGTGCTCGCTACTTGAGTTGGCATCGGGTGCTTGGGTATGCACTGAGTATCTCGGGTGCTCGAGTGACATGCTCGAGTCTCCGCCCCATATGCTTCATGGCCAAAAAAAACTTGCGGGGATTGCCTGCCATGCACAAGCGATCACTGCATGTTTTTTTTTTGGTCTAGTAACCGTGAAACATGCGGGTGGAGACTCGAGCATGTCACTCGAGCACGCGCGATATATGGTGCATACCTGAGTACCCGATGCAAACCCAAGTAGCGAGCACTTGCACTCAAGACAAATGACAACTTATTCAATATGATGACCTAATGTTATCAAATTCTGTGTCATACCTCTGGGTTCAAAATGTTCACTATACCCCTTGATAAAATCCTTGAGGGGTGTATTTTCCAAAATGGGGTCACTTGTGGGGGGTTTCCACTATTTAGGCACATCAGGGGCTCTCCAAACGCGACATGGCGTCCGCTCTCGATTCCAGCCAATTTTGCGTTCAAAAAGTCACACAGTGCTCCTTCCCTTCTGAACTCTGCCGTGAGCCCAAACACTGTATTTTCCCCACATACTCAGGAGAAATTGCACAAAAGTTTTTGGGGTCCATTTTCTCCTCTTACCCTTGTGAAAATAAAAAATTTAGGGCTAAAGTTTGATTTTTTTATTTCCACGGCTCCATGTTATAAACTTCTGTGAAGCACTTGGGGGTTCAGGGTGCTCACCATGCAACTAGATAAGTTCCCTGAGGGGTCTAGTTTCCAAAATGGTGTCACTTGTGGGGGGGTTTCCACTGTTTAGGCACATCAGGGGCTCTCCAAATGCTACATGGCGTCCGCTAATTATTCAAAAAATTTTACAATCAAAAAGTCAAATGGCGCTCCTTCCCTTCCGAACCCTGCCATGCGCCCAAGCAGTGGTTTTCCCCCACATATGGGGTATCTGCTTACTCTGCAGAAATTGCACAACAAACTGCATGGTGCAATTTCTCCTGTTACCTTTATGAAAATGCAAAATTGGGGGCTGAAAAACATTTTTGTGGGAAAACTGTGAAAATTTTATTTTTACGGCTCAATGTTATAAACTTCTGTGAAGCACCTGGGGGTTCAAGGTGCTCAACACACATCTAGATAAGTTCCCTGAGTGGTCTAGTTTCCAAAATGGTGTCACTTGTGGGGGGTTTCCACTGTTTAGGCACATCAGGGGCTCTCCAAACGCAACATGGCGTCCGCTAATTATTCAAGCAAATTTTACAATCAAAAAGTCAAATGGCGCTCCTTCCCTTCCGAACCCTGCCGTGCGCCCAAGCAGTGGTTTTCCCCCACATGTGGGGTATCTGCTTACTCTGCAGAAATTGCACAACAAACTGCATGGTGCAATTTCTCCTGTTACCTTTATGAAAATGCAAAATTGGGGGCTGAAAAACATTTTTGTGGGAAAAATGTGAAAATTTTATTTTTACAGCTCAATGTTATAAACTTCTGTGAAGCACCTGGGGGTTCAAGGTGCTCACCACACATCTAGATAAGTTCCCTGAGGGGTCTAGTTTCCAAAATGGTGTCACTTGTGGGGGGTTTTCACTGTTTAGGCACATCAGGGGCTCTCCAAACGCAACATGGCGTCCGCTAATTATTCAAGCAAATTTTACATTCAAAAAGTCAAATGGCGCTCATTCCCTTCCGAGCCCTGCCGTGCACCCAAACAGTGTTTTTTCCCCACATATGGGGTATCTCCGTGCTCAGTGGAAATTGCACAACAAATTTTGCAGTCCATTTTTTCCTGTTACCCCTGCGAAAATAAAAAAAATTAGGTCTAAAGTAACATTTTTGTGAAAAAAGTTAAATGTTCATTTTTTTCTTACACATTCCAATAATTCATGTGAAGCACCTGAAGGGTTAATAAAGTTCTTGAATGTGGTTTTGAGCACCTTGAGGGGTGCAGTTTTTGGAATGGTGTCACTTTTGGGTATTTTCTGTCATAAAGACTCCTCAAAGTGACTTCAAATGTGATGTGGTCCCTAAAAAAATGGTTTTGTAAATTTTGTTGGAAAAATGAGAAATCGCTGGTCAACTTTTAACCCTTATAGCTCCCTAATAAAATAATAAAAAAAAATTTTGGTTCCAAAATTGTGCTGATGTAAAGTAGACATGTGGAAAAAGTTATTTATTAACTTTTTTTGTGTGACATATCGCTCTGGTTTAAGGGCATAAAAATTCAAATTTTGAAAATTGCTAAATTTTCGCTAAATTTCAGTTTTTTCACAAATAAACGCAAGTGATATCGAAGAAATTTTACCACAATCATGAAGTACAATATGTCTCGAAAAAACTCTCTCAGAATCAGCGGGATCCGTTGAAGCGTTCCAGAGTAATTACCTCATAAAGTGATAAAAATTGTAAAAATTGGCCTGGTCATTAACGTGCAAACCACCTTGGGTTGTAAAGGGGTTAAACATATGAAATTTTAACTGCATTACTGCTATATAGCATATATTTATAAAAATGAAGGTACTTACCTATATACCTATATATGTCAGGCATCATCAACATTCGCCTACTCACACATTAAGTATTCATACAATTTTGTCTTTTTAATCATTTTTCACTTTGCACTGTACTTCATTTTATACAAGGATTTTCTTTTTCCCTTTATTCTTTTTTCTTTTATTCTTATCTTTTTTCTTTTCACCCCCTCCCCTTTTTTCTATTCTTTCCTTTTGTTTCTTTTTTCTTCCTGTTTACCTGTTCTGGTGCCTGTTAAATATTTTTAATCTTGTTATTTATCATGTATATTTTCTACACTTTTTTTAAAATGACTTAATTATTATTCTTTGAATATATATGTCTTACACTATATAATATTGGACTAATCATTATGTATGCATGAATTGTGTTTTGTATATATTTGCATATCTGTATATATGTATTTCTATATTATCATATTACACTATTACACTATTATATATGTTCTCTATATTATTATATCAATTATTTATTCATTGAATATACATTTTACACTATATAATCATTGATTATTCATTATTTATGCATGAATTGTGTTGTGTATATATTTCCATATCTTTATATATATTTCTAGATTATCATATTACACTATTAAATATATTCTTTATATTATTATATTATATAATTATTGATTTATCTTTATTTATACATGAATTATGTTTTAATTGCATTATTAATATATTGTATATTTTTTCATTGTTGGAAAGGTGTTTATTATGCTCATCAATTTCATTATATATTTCTGTACACATTTCAAGACATATCAGTGTCAGTTCTCCCACTTCTTCCTCCTGACTCCCACTTTATCACCTATACACACAGTTCTCCTGTGATTATCCTTTCATTATTATTGCTTGGACTCTCTGCGTTCCTAATTACTTATCTTACTTGCGCGTGCACACGCGTGTTGCCGCCATGGGAAAATTCATCCCCGGGTGTATCTCTATGGCTGCTGCTCCGGTCATGTGACCTGGCTCACGCCCACATGATCCCCTTCACATTGTAGTAACCTGGGTCCCATGTCTAGCCCACCACCCATAATGCGCCTTGGGTATGGACTCTTTCCAGTTGACGTCATCGTGCTGTGCGCCTATTGGAGAATGCCATCCAAGTATCGCCCTCCGGATAGAATCGCACCATACACCTGTCAGGAAGGACGATCTTCTGTGTTACTTATTGGTTGTGATGCACAACATCTATACTTATCTGTATTGTTTAAACCTATCACAATTCAAGACTTAATGGCAATTCTTGTGTTCTGTGTTACTATTGGCTATGGAAATGTCTACCTATTACAATTCATGATTCAATGGCAATCTTTGATAGTATTGACTATATAGGGATATAAATATCTCCTCTTGCAGGTCTGATGCCACCCCCAGAAGAAGGCTTTACATGCTGAAACGTACATCGGGCCTGGCACCACAATCTACACTCCTTTTTCCTCTCCTTTTTCCTTGTTCACTGCTTCCATACTTCATCATATGGCCTGCACTCTGCGGTAGCCGTGTTAAAGCCATTTATCTTTTTAAAGATTACTATCACTGGAATTATAACTAAATATTTTCATTGATTGTTTTACTATGACTGCTGAGGTTTTTTGAACTATGTATGTAAATATATATATATATATATATATACATACATACAGTACAGACCAAAAGTTTGGACACACCTTCTCATTTAGATTTTTCTGTATTTTCATGACTTTGAAAATTGTACATTCACACTGAAGGCATCAAAACTGTGAATTAACACATGTGGAATTATATACTTAACAAAAAAGTGTGAAACAACTGAAAATATGTCTTATATTCTAGGTTCTTCAAAGTAGCCACCTTTTGCTTTGATGACTGCTTTGCACACTCTTAGCATTCTCTTGATGAGCTTCAAGAGGTAGTCACCGAAAATGGTTTTCACTTCACAGGTGTGCCCTATCAGGTTTAATAAGTGGGATTTCTTGCCTTATAAATGGGGTTGGGACCATCAGTTGTGTTGTGCAGATGTCTGGTGGATACACAGCTGATAGTCCTACTGAATAGACTGTTAAAATTTGTATTATGGCAAGAAAAAAGCAGCTAAGTAAAGAAAAACGAGTGGCCATCATTACTTTAAGAAATGAAAAATAAATGATGGTCCAACTAAACGCAAACCGGATGGAATAGCATGCCGCTGCAAGATGCTGTGGTAGCCAATTTTGAATAAATCCCCAACAGTATTACCAGCAAAGCACCCCCACACCATCACACCTCTTCCTCCATGCTTCACGGTGGGAACCAGGCATGTAGAGTCCATCCGTTCACCTTTTCTGCGTCGCACAAAGACACGGTGGTTGAAACCAAAGATCTCAAATTTGAACTCATCAGACCAAAGCACAGATTTCCACTGGTCTAATGTCCATTCCTTGTGTTCTTTAACCAAAACAAGTCTCTTCTGCTTGTTGCCTGTCCTTAGCAGTGGTTTCCTAGCAGCTATTTTACCATGAAGGCCTGCTGCACAAAGTCTCCTCTTAACAGTTGTTGTAGAGATGTGTCTGCTGCTAGAACTCTGTGTGGCATTGACCTGGTCTCTAATCTGAGCTGCTGTTAACCTGCGATTTCTGAGGCTGGTGACTCGGATAAACTTATCCTCAGAAGCAGAGGTGACTCTTGGTCTTCCTTTCCTGGGGCGGTCCTCATGTGAACCAGTTTCTTTGTAGCGCTTGATGGTTTTTGCAACTGCACTTGGGGACACTTTCAAAGTTTTCCCAATTTTTCGCACTGACTGACCTTCATTTCTTAAAGTAATGATGGCCACTCCTTTTTCTTTACTTAGTTGCTTTTTTCTTGCCATAATACAAATTTTAACAGTCTATTCAGTAGAACTATCAGCTGTGTATCCACCAGACTTCTGCACAACACAACTGATGGTCCCAAACCCATTTATAAGGCAAGAAATCCCACTTATTAAACCTGACAGGGCACACCTGTGAAGTGAAAACCATTTCCGGTGACTGCCTCTTGAAACTCATCAAGAGAATGCCAAGTGTGCAAAGCAGTCATCAAAGCAAAAGGTGGCTACTTTGAAGAACCTAGAATATAAGACATATTTTCAGTTGTTTCACACTTTTTTGTTAAGTATATAATTCCACATGTGTTAATTCATAGTTTTGATGCCTTCAGTGTGAATGTACAATTTTCATAGACATGAAAATACAGAAAAATCTTTAAATGAGAAGGTGTGTCCAAACTTTTGGTCTGTACTGTATATACATATAAAACAAGGAATGGACCAATGTTTGGTCCTCATGGGGGAAATGTAAATTGTAATTACTCCTGTCATGTAATTAGAGTGTGGTGCCAATGCTGGTTTTCCCACTTTTTAATTATTACATTTTTTATGCTTGTCTTTTATATATTTAATACAATTTCATGTTTTATATTATTATTATGGTTCATTGTCTACAATTTTTTTTCTTGGTTAGATACAGAATACAACAATAGTAGATTTGCTGTGTAATCCTAGAATGAATATCACCTACAAACAATTACACAACAATGATGGTTTCAAAAAATAACAATTTTATTAAATACAATTTAAAAACACATAAGAAAAAATGAAAGAAAGGAATCCAACAGGTGGAAAAAAAACAATACAAGCGGTACAAAAAGGATATCAGTAATAAATATAAATATAGGGTCATCTACAACACCCAATATACATAATGAAATATATAATAAAAATTTAATTGGGAAAGGACCGTAAACCAATAAAGATATTTAAACTCGGTATTGCATTATTGAAAAATAAATATGAAGCTGCCTCAGCATGATCAGAACAAATAGCTCACACAATCAAAATAAAGTGACAGCGCACATGAATTAAGTACAGAAGCAAATGAGCCTCAAATGTTAAATGGAGCAGTCAACCAGGTAAGTAAAGTGACAGTGCAAATCAATACCTAGTAAAATAAATCCACACAAGAGAAAAGAGAAGAAAACACTAAAAGTGACAGTGCATGATGTTTAAGGAATTACATGAAACCATTAATAGCACCAAATATGCTCACTAAATTAAAAGTGAATATATACCAGTAAAGTAATCAGATCTCAAAGACGGAGCTTGAACCAAAAGAGTAGGTCAAGCAAACACCAAGTTTGGAACAGTACACGTTGAGAAATCACATGAAAAGATGTATATAATAGGGCAGAATCAATATGCTAATACATACCACCGAGCGGATGAAATTTGAACTGCATTACTGCTATATAGAATATATTTATAAAAATTAAGGTACTTGGCGCATAAATTGGCCAATTCATGAGAGCCCCTCATCCATGACCAAGCAGCATTTCATTGATGGGACCCTAAACCTAATATTTATCAAATATGCCTATCCCGGGCTAAAAGCCTACAAATATATTCAATGTTTGCATGCATCTTAGCGCTTACAGCTTGCTGCTGTATTCTTTTGCTTGTATATTATGCAGTCATAGCAGCTTGCACCTGTTCACACTTGCGTTATACTGTTCGGAGGTGGTGATCAGTTTTTCTGTTTTGTAGCAGACAAATAATTGACCATTTAGCATGTACACGTGCATCACCAAGACCATCAAGTGACTGTTCACTTAAATGGTCACTGTACTTTCACACAACTTGATTTAATTTGATACATAGAGTATAAAAGACTCTCTGCTAATTATATTACTTAAAAATGATGCAGTCTTACCCTAACAAAAATTACTATAATGTGCTGTCCACTAAGTGTCTTTCTTCTATATAATTTCCTGTTCACTGCCTGTTGGCAAATGTAATCCTTCCCTAGCAGCAGAGACTGATTACATGAACTGGGGGATTGGTCTTTGTCTCTTTCTGTCAAACTGTATAAAGGCGTAACATATAGTTGTGGTCAGGCAAGCCATTGGACAATGTGGAGAATAAAGAGAAATTTTGTCAAAATGCTCAAGAGGAGGAACTTCCCCCTCAAAAAGAGTGGATGTTAAGTTTCAGAGTGTTAGAATTGAGATGATCTTGATTAAACTGGTATATGGACGAAAAGCAGCTTTAACTGGTTGTGTTGGATGAGGGCAGAAAGACCATGTTTTTCAATAGGTGTTAATCTTACAGTACTTATTTCAATTTGACATTTACCAAGTATTGTATTTAAGGATGGCTAAAACCTTGTAATCATGCAGTTACATGTATTTTTGAAAAGCGTGGAATGATTATAGTTATGTACTGTAGGAATGACATACATTTTTCTAAATGTGTCAAGAAAGAATACAGAGAGCAGTGTGATGAAACACAAAGTAACAGGTATTTGATTCCTGTGAAATTAATTGGTCTTAATTCAAGAAGAGCAACCCATATCCTTGCTCGTGTATAACCCATATCTTTACTCATGTATAACCCATATCTGTTATGTTCTGCTACCAGAGCTAAGGAAAGAGAGGAGATCTGTCCCTACGATAGAACTCAGCTTTATCCCTACGATGTAACAGGGGACCTGATCCTGCGATCAGACCTGCTAAAGTCCTAAGCTAGTCTGTACGGAGACCTATAGATGTGGGGAAGGAATCCCTACAAGTACTAAGGACTGGGAGGAAAATGGGACACCTCCTAACAGAAATAGTAGCAGACAGACGAACAAACAAAATATATAGAACACTGAGGTCCGTAGACCAAGCAAACTAACAGAGTTAGATACAGAGCACAGGCTAGCTAGAAAGTAGTTATACAATGAAGTCCAGCAAAGCCAGAAGGGCGGAGCAGGAGTAAATAGGCCAACAAGGTCATGTGACCAGCAAAGGAAAAAACCTAAGAGCAAGGTTCTAACAGTACCCCCCCTTCTAAGAGGATCCTCCGGATCCCCTAGGACCAGGCTTATCAGGAAATCTCCTGTGAAACGCTCTGATAAGTCTGGACGCGGAAACATCATCTGACCTCACCCAAGAGTTATCCTCGGGTCCGAAACCTTTCCAGGCCACAAGATACTGCAAACTACCTCTATACCGTCTAGAGTTAAGGATGCGAGAAATTTCATATTCCCCGTCCTCCACCACCGGAGGAACAGAGGCAGAGGCGTCACCATCCGACACAACAGCTTTTTTTAACAGAGAGACATGAAATACCGGATGAATTCTCCAGGAGGTAGGAACCTCCAACCTAACAGCAGATTGGTTGACAACCTGAAGCACCTTAAAGGGCCCTACAAACTTGGGACCCAATTTCTTAGAAGGAATCCTCAACCGCAGATTCCTAGAGGACAACCAAACCATGTCACCAACAGCGAACAAAACCTCCTGTCGTTTCCTATCAAAGTAGTCTTTAGATTTTCTGTTGGCCTCCTGAAGATTACCACGCACATCCGTCCAAACTCTCTCCAAATCACCGGAAAAATTCTCCTCCTCAGGCACGGCAGATCCCAACTTGGAGAACGACCCAAACGACGGATGTCTCCCAGAACAACAAAAAAAAGGCGAACAACCAGCAGAAGAAGATGTATGATTGTTCAGAGCAAATTCAGCAAGTGGCAGAAACTCAGACCACCCCTCTTGATTGTCTGCCACAAAACAACGCAAGAACTGCTCAACATCCTGGTTTTTCCTTTCTGTCTGGCCATTAGATTCAGGATGATATCCGGACGAGAACGATAAATGAACTCCCAACCTGTCACAAAAGGCACGCCAAAAACGAGCCACGAACTGAGGACCCCTATCAGAAACAATGTCAGTAGGAACGCCATGAAGTCTGACAATTTCCTTGACAAAGGCCTTAGCGAGAGTTTTAGCGCAGGGCAGTTTGACGAAGGGAACCAAGTGACACATCTTGCTAAAACGGTCCACGACCACCCAGATGACAGTAAAACCCTCAGAGGGGGGAAGGTCAGTTATAAAGTCCATAGCCAAATGTGTCCAAGGAGCACTGGGAACCTCCAAAGGACAAAGCAACCCCGCAGCTGGAGTATGTGAGGACTTAGATCTAGCACATATAGTACATTGACGCACCCACTTAATGACTTCCTTCTGCCATCCAGGCCACCAAAAACTGCGACCCACCAGTCTCTTGGTCTCAGAGATTCCGGGATGACCTGCCAACCGAGATTCGTGACACTCAACAAACAAATCTCTCCTAAAGGTCCCAGGCACAAACAACCTCCCATGAGGAGTGTTAGATGGGGCATTCTCCTGTGCTTTAAGAATCTCATCTTGCAAAACGGAGTCCAATGCAGCTATCACAACACCTTCTTGTAAAATGTTCTCTTTCTCAGCACCGACTATGGGAGAAAAACTGCGAGACAAGGCATCCGCCTTAACATTCTTAGTACCAGGGATGTAAGTAACGGAGAAATTAAACCGCGAGAAAAACAGTGCCCACCTAGCCTGACGGGCATTCAGGCGCTTGGCAGCATCAAGATATATCAGATTTTTATGATCCGTAAGAATCTGAACGGGAAATTCCGCACCTTCCAAGAAGTGGCGCCAGTGTTCAAATGCGAGTTTAATAACCAATAATTCCCGATTACCAATATCGTAATTCAGTTCAGTCTCCGAAAATTTTTTTGAAAAAAAGGCACAGGGATGTAATCCATCCCCGTTATCCTGAGACAATACTGCGCCAACCCCCACAGAGGAAGCATCAACCTCAACCAAAAACGGCTTAGTCACATCAGGCTGCATAAGGATGGGAGCAGAGGTGAACCTCTCCTTGAGATACACAAAAGCTTCAATAGCCTCAGAAGACCACTGAACCGCATCAGCACCTTTCCTGGTGAGATCGGTCAGAGGTTTGACAATACTAGAAAAAATTTTTATGAATTTTCTGTAATAATTGGCGAAACCTAAAAACCTCTGTATCGATTTCAAACCAATAGGCCTAGGCCATTCCTGTACAGCTTGAACTTTAACCGGGTCCATCTCAAAACCTTCGCTGGAGATAATGTAACCCAAAAAACTAATTCTCTGTACAGCGAACTCACATTTCTCCAGCTTAGCAAAAAGCGAATTGTCCATTAACAACTGTAATACCTCACGTACGCTCCGCCAATGAGACTCCAGATCCGGCGAATAAATCAAAATGTCATCCAAATACACAACCACATTTTTGCCGATCAAAGGTCTAAGGATGTCATTAATAAGATTCTGAAAAAATGCAGGAGCATTAGTAAGACCAAAAGGCATAACCAGATTCTCAAAATGACCCACAGGAGTGTTAAAAGCAGTCTTCCATTCGTCACCCTCCTTCATGCGCAACAGATTGTATGCCCCCTTAAGGTCAATTTTAGAGAACCACTTGGCCCCCATTAACTGGTTAAACAGATCAGGAATCAATGGCAGTGGGTAAGGATTGCGTACAGTAATTTTGTTAATCTCACAAAAATCCAGACAAGGACGTAAACCGCCGTCCTTTTTTTTTACAAAAAAAAATCCAACCGCCACAGGAGACTTAGAAGGCCTAATGTGACCGGCGGCCAAACTTGTCTGTATGTATTCCTCCAAAGCCTTCCTCTCAGGAATAGTAAGGTTAAATAAACGACTTTTAGGAAGAGTCGCTCCAGGGACAAATTCAATAGAACAATCATAGTCTCTATGGGGAGGCAAAACCTGCGATTCCTTCTCAGAAAAAACTCTCCAAAAATCCTGAATAGGAACAGGCAATTCTCCCCTATCCAAAGCTGCAATACGCCCGTTACAACACTTGTCATAACATTTATGGCTCCAGGATTTAATTTCACTGGTAGACCAATCCAGTACAGGATTGTGAAATTTTAACCAGGGCAATCCCAATATTTCTGGAGAAGGCAAGTTATTCAAAACTACCAAATCCAATTTCTCATGGTGAACACCATTAATAGTGAGAGGAAATTCACAGACCTTGAGAGTAATATTCTTCAAAGGGGAACCATCTACAGAAACCACAGCAATGGGGGATGATAAAGGTTCGGGTTTTAAATTGAGTCTTTCCAAGAATCCCCCATCAATTACATTCAGAGTAGACCCACAATCGACAAACACCCGAAATTCCATTAATTTTTCCTGAGCAATCGTGGAAGCAGCTAAAAATACACCCTTGGAATTTAAACAGGCAATACGGGCATGACTGACCATTTTTTTTTCTTTCTTCATACGAAGCTCACAGCCTTTAATCAAATGACCAGATTTTCCGCAATAGAAACACAAGCCTTCAAAAAATCTACGGTCTTTTTCTTGAGAGCGAGGTGCCACCGATCCAATCTCCATCGGTTCACCACTGTTAGTACACACATTCTCATAACCAGAAACTGACATAGCAGAGGATTTGCTCTCATTAACCCTTGCACGCAGTCTCCTATCCACCCGTATAGCTAATTGCATAGCCTGTTGCAAATCTTCAGGTGTAGGATAAGCAATTAGCAGGTCTTTAACCCTTTCATTGAGCCCAGCAAGAAATAGACTTTTCAGAGCAGAATCGTTCCACCCTGTTTGAGTAGACCATCGACGGAAATGAGTACAATATTTTTCCACATTACCTGATCCCTGTCTCAAACGTCTTAACTCAGTCTCAGCTGATGCGACACGGTCAGGATCATCATATAATAGCCCCAAAGCAGAAAAAAAACTATCCACTGATCTGAAGCATGTATCACTAGGTTGCAAAGAAAAGGCCCACTCCTGAGGCTCTTTGCGCAAAAGTGACATTATGAACCCTATGCGCTGGGATTCATCCCCAGAGGACTTGGGTCTCAAACGAAAATACAATAAGCAAGCATTTTTAAATGAAAAAAATTCTCGGTGTTCACCAAAAAATAAATCCGGCAAACATACCTTAGGCTCCAAGAAATGTGCTCCAGGACAGTTACTCACGTGCTGACGGAGCTCGGCCACCTCCAGAGAGAGTCCCTGCAGGCGATGAGCCAAATCCTGAACCGACACCATGATGGAACAGAAAAATCTTTCCTTAGAGAATTTGCAGGCTGGACTTACTGTTATGTTCTGCTACCAGAGCTAAGGAAAGAGAGGAGATCTGTCCCTACGATAGAACTCAGCTTTATCCCTACGATGTAACAGGGGACCTGATCCTGCGATCAGACCTGCTAAAGTCCTAAGCTAGTCTGTACGGAGACCTATAGATGTGGGGAAGGAATCCCTACAAGTGCTAAGGACTGGGAGGAAAATGGGACACCTCCTAACAGAAATAGTAGCAGACAGACGAACAAACAAAATATATAGAACACTGAGGTCCGTAGACCAAGCAAACTAACAGAGTTAGATACAGAGCACAGGCTAGCTAGAAAGTAGTTATACAATGAAGTCCAGCAAAGCCAGAAGGGCGGAGCAGGATTAAATAGGCCAACAAGGTCATGTGACCAGCAAAGGAAAAAACCTAAGAGCAAGGTTCTAACAATATCCTTACTCGTGTATAACCCATATACTCACTCATGTATAACCCATATCCTTACTCGTGTATAACCCATATCCTTACTCGTGTATAACCCATATACTCACTCATGTATAACCCATATCCTTACTCGTGCATAACCCATATCCTTACTCGTGTATAACCCATATCCTTACTCATGTATAACCCATATCTTTACTCATGTATAACCCATATCCTTACTCGTGTATAATTCATATCCTTACTCTTGTATAACCCATATCCTTACTTGTGTATAACCCATATACTCACTCATGTATAACCCATATCCTTACTCGTGTATAACCCATATCCTTACTCGTGTATAACCCATATACTCACTCATGTATAACCCATATCCTTACTCGTGTATAACCCATATCCTTACTCGTGTATAACCCATATCCTTACTCGTGTATAACCCATATACTCACTCATGTATAACCCATATCCTTACTCGTGTATAACCCATATCCTTACTCGTGTAAAACCCATATACTCACTCATGTATAACCCATATCCTTATTCGTGTATAACCCATATCTTTACTCATGTATAACCCATATCCTTACTCGTGTATAACCCATATCGTTACTCGTGTATAACCCATATCCTTACTCGTGTATAACCCATATCCTTACTCGTGTATAACCCATATCTTTACTCATGTATAACCCATATCCTTACTCGTGTATAACCCATATCCTCACTCGTGTATAACCCATATACTCACTCATGTATAACCCATATCCTTACTCGTGTATAACCCATATCCTTACTGGTTTATAACCCATATCTTTACTCGTGTATAACCCATATCCTTACTCGTGTATAACCCATATCCTTACTCGTGTATAACCCATATACTCACTCATGTATAACCCATATCCTTACTCGTGTATAACCCATATCCTTACTCGTGTATAACCCATATACTCACTCATGTATAACCCATATCCTTACTCGTGCATAACCCATATGCTTACTCGTGTATAACCCATATCCTTACTCATGTATAACCCATATCTTTACTCATGTATAACCCATATCCTTACTCGTGTAAAACCCATATCCTTACTCATGTATAACCCATATCCTTACTTGTGTATAACCCATATACTCACTCATGTATAACCCATATCCTTACTCGTGTATAACCCATATCCTTACTCATGTATAGCCCATATACTCACTCATGTATAACCCATATCCTTACTCGTGTATAACCCATATCTTTACTCATGTATAACCCATATACTCACTCATGTATAACCCATATCCTTACTCGTGTATAACCCATATCCTTACTCGTGTAAAACCCATATCCTTACTCGTGTATAACCCATATTCTTACTGGTTTATAACCCATATCCTTACTCGTGTATAACCCATATCCTTACTCGTGTATAACCCATATCCTTACTCGTGTATAACCCATATACTCACTCATGTATAACCCATATCCTTACTCGTGTATAACCCATATCCTTACTCGTGTATAACCCATATACTCACTCATGTATAACCCATATCCTTACTCGTGCATAACCCATATGCTTACTCGTGTATAACCCATATCCTTACTCATGTATAACCCATATCTTTACTCATGTATAACCCATATCCTTACTCGTGTATAATTCATATCCTTACTCTTGTATAACCCATATCCTTACTTGTGTATAACCCATATACTCACTCATGTATAACCCATATCCTTACTCGTGTATAACCCATATCCTTACTCGTGTATAACCCATATACTCACTCATGTATAACCCATATCCTTACTCGTGTATAACCCATATCCTTACTCGTGTATAACCCATATCCTTACTCGTGTATAACCCATATACTCACTCATGTATAACCCATATCCTTACTCGTGTATAACCCATATCCTTACTCGTGTAAAACCCATATACTCACTCATGTATAACCCATATCCTTATTCGTGTATAACCCATATCCTTACTCATGTATAACCCATATCTTTACTCATGTATAACCCATATCCTTACTCGTGTATAATTCATATCCTTACTCTTGTATAACCCATATCCTTACTTGTGTATAACCCATATACTCACTCATGTATAACCCATATCCTTACTCGTGTATAACCCATATCCTTACTCGTGTATAACCCATATACTCACTCATGTATAACCCATATCCTTACTCGTGTATAACCCATATCCTTACTCGTGTATAACCCATATCCTTACTCGTGTATAACCCATATACTCACTCATGTATAACCCATATCCTTACTCGTGTATAACCCATATCCTTACTCGTGTAAAACCCATATACTCACTCATGTATAACCCATATCCTTATTCGTGTATAACCCATATCTTTACTCATGTATAACCCATATCCTTACTCGTGTATAACCCATATCGTTACTCGTGTATAACCCATATCCTTACTCGTGTATAACCCATATCCTTACTCGTGTATAACCCATATCTTTACTCATGTATAACCCATATCCTTACTCGTGTATAACCCATATCCTCACTCGTGTATAACCCATATACTCACTCATGTATAACCCATATCCTTACTCGTGTATAACCCATATCCTTACTGGTTTATAACCCATATCTTTACTCGTGTATAACCCATATCCTTACTCGTGTATAACCCATATCCTTACTCGTGTATAACCCATATACTCACTCATGTATAACCCATATCCTTACTCGTGTATAACCCATATCCTTACTCGTGTATAACCCATATACTCACTCATGTATAACCCATATCCTTACTCGTGCATAACCCATATGCTTACTCGTGTATAACCCATATCCTTACTCATGTATAACCCATATCTTTACTCATGTATAACCCATATCCTTACTCGTGTAAAACCCATATCCTTACTCATGTATAACCCATATCCTTACTTGTGTATAACCCATATACTCACTCATGTATAACCCATATCCTTACTCGTGTATAACCCATATCCTTACTCATGTATAGCCCATATACTCACTCATGTATAACCCATATCCTTACTCGTGTATAACCCATATCTTTACTCATGTATAACCCATATACTCACTCATGTATAACCCATATCCTTACTCGTGTATAACCCATATCCTTACTCGTGTAAAACCCATATCCTTACTCGTGTATAACCCATATTCTTACTGGTTTATAACCCATATCCTTACTCGTGTATAACCCATATCCTTACTCGTGTATAACCCATATCCTTACTCGTGTATAACCCATATACTCACTCATGTATAACCCATATCCTTACTCGTGTATAACCCATATCCTTACTCGTGTATAACCCATATACTCACTCATGTATAACCCATATCCTTACTCGTGCATAACCCATATGCTTACTCGTGTATAACCCATATCCTTACTCATGTATAACCCATATCTTTACTCATGTATAACCCATATCCTTACTCGTGTATAATTCATATCCTTACTCATGTATAACCCATATCCTTACTTGTGTATAACCCATATACTCACTCATGTATAACCCATATCCTTACTCGTGTATAACCCATATCCTTACTCGTGTATAGCCCATATACTCACTCATGTATAACCCATATCCTTACTCGTGTATAACCCATATCCTTACTCGTGTATAACCCATATACTCACTCATGTATAACCCATATCCTTACTCGTGTATAACCCATATCCTTACTCATGTAAAACCCATATACTCTCTCATGTATAACCCATATCCTTACTCGTGTATAACCCATATCTTTACTCATGTATAACCCATATCCTTACTCGTGTATAACCCATATCCTTACTCGTGTATAACCCATATCCTTACTCGTGTATAACCCATATCCTTACTCGTGTATAACCCATATACTCACTCATGTATAACCCATATCCTTACTCATGTATAACCCATATCCTTACTCGTTTATAACCCATATCCTTACTCATGTATAACCCTATCCTTACTCGTGTATAACCCATATCCTTACTCGTGTATAACCCATATCCTTACTCGTGTATAACCCATATACTCACTCATGTATAACCCATATCCTTACTCGTGTATAACCATTATCCTTACTTGTATATAACCCATATACTCACTCATGTATAACCCATATCCTTACTCGTGTATAACCCATATCCTTACTCGTGTATAACCCATATACTCACTCATGTATAACCCATATCCTTACTCGTGTATAACCCATATCTTTACTCATGTATAACCCATATCCTTATTCGTGTATAACCCATATCCTTACTCGTGTATAACCCATATCCTTACTCGTGTATAACCCATATCCTCACTCGTGTATAACCCATATACTCACTCATGTATAACCCATATCCTTACTCGTGTATAACCCAGATCCTTACTCGTGTATAACCCAGATCCTTACTCGTGTATAACCCATATCCTTACTCGTGTATAACCCATATCCTTACTCATGTATAACCCATATCCTTACTCGTGTATAACCCATATCCTTACTCGTGTATAACCCATATCCTTACTCGTGTGTGTATAACCCATATCCTTACTTATGTATAACTCACATCCTAACTCATGTATAACCCATATCCTTACTCGTGTATACCTCACATCCTTACTCATGTATAACCCATATCCTTACTCGTGTATAACCCATATCCTTACTCGTGTATAACCCATATACTCTCTCATGTATAACCCATATCCTTACTCGTGTATAACCCATATCTTTACTCATGTATAACCCATATCCTTACTCGTGTATAACCCATATCCTTACTCGTGTATAACCCATATCTTTACTCATGTATAACCCATATCCTTACTCGTGTATAACCCATATCCTTACTCATATATAACTCACATCCTTACTCGTGTATAACTCACATCCTTACTCGTGTATAACCCATATCCTTACTCGTGTATAACCCATATCCTTACTCGTGTATAACCCATATCCTTACTCATATATAACTCACATCCTTACTCGTGTATAACTCACATCCTTACTCGTGTATAACCCATATCCTTACTCGTGTATAACCCATATCCTTACTCGTGTATAACCCATATCCTTACTCATGTATAACCCATATCCTTACTCATGTATAACCCATATCCTTGCTCATCATGTGTTGAAATGTTAAGATACTTATATTTCACACTTAAAGGCTGTGTGCCCACGTAGCATTTTTCAAGCGTATATGCTGCGGAATTTCCGCAGCGTAAACGCTTGAAAAACGCATGTATATCCGCACCCCATGGTCCCCAATGGGATTCCGCAAGTTCTATGCACATGCTGCGGATTTTTCCGCAGCGTTTATGCCGCGTTCAAAAATCCGCAGCATGTCATTTAATTTTGCGTTTCTGCAAGCGGAATTGCCTTTGTCCAATGCATAAAAAACGCAAGGCAATTCCGCATGTGGAAAACGCGTGATAAACGCGCGAAAAATGCGCGATAAACGCGTGCGGAATTCCGCATGCGTTTTTCCGGGAGAGGACTTGCATTTATGCAGCAGAAATTTTCTGCTTCATAAATGCAACGTGGGCACATAGCCAAAGGGTTATTTCCAACTTGACAAGTTATCACCTCTGTACTGGATAGGTATTACTAATAAATTTCTTTTTGCTGAGGATCCAACTGCTGAGCCCTCCTCCAATCGCAGAACTTAGCTATAAAATGCCCCATTCATTAATTGCTTATAGGACTACCAGATATAGCCCCAGCAATCAGCAAATTATCGCCGATGCTACGGATGGTTAACCCCCTAACGATCAGCAATTTTTAGTTTTTTATACTTTAATCCCCCCCCACCTTCTTCCAAAAGCAACAACTTTTGTTATTTTTCCACCCACTTAGCCATGTGAAATCTTGATTTTTGCAGGATAATTTGCACTTTTGAATGACATGTTACCATGCAAAGTACTGTAAAACATGAAAAAAGAGTGGAGAAGTAAGAAAAAAAACGCAATTCTGCAATGTTTTTTTTTTTGCTTTTATGGCATTTATTGTGCAGTAAAATAAATGACCTGGCAATATCATTATTCAGACCAGTATAATTATGGCTATACCAAACTTGCATTTTTTTTTTTATTTAAGTAATGAAGGAAAAATATTTCACTTTTATGCTGATTCTCAAGACCCAAAAATTTTTTCATTTTTTGGTTAATGGAGCAGTGTGAGAGCTTATTTCTTGTATAGGGAGCTGACATTTTTAGCAAATCACAGCTCGACACATTCAGCACACCCCGATTACTTAACGCTACCACCAATCATCAAACACACGGAGTGATGAGTCCCCAAAATCTATGTTACTATCAGACAATCAAAAGGTCACACACTCTCTTAAAGGATATAGGTTGTTTATAGCAAACAAGGGTCAACTTATTAAAGATTTTAAGCTTTAATATAAAAATATACAGTGCTTACAATAAATATATAAGAAGGTAAAAATACAAAGACACACAAGTATGCAAAACAGTTATAAAATAAAAAGGGAGAAATAACAGAAATACCTAAATGTTTCCATCTGCAGTTATCCTGTTTTCCTGAGGGAAGGAGATTGAATTATGGAGCACATCAGCCTTTAAACTCCCCCACATGTGACCACTTCTCTTTGTGTCACCGAGCTTTTTATAGTCTTGACCACAGACTCATATTTCCAGGATGACCTGGATTGGTCTATTTGAAAGATGCTGTCTGTAATTGGTCAATGAGCCAAGTTGTGGCATGTCAAATATCTTGTGTCTCCCTTTACAGACAATAGGAAATATTTTGCCTAGTGCATACAATTTGCTAACCCCTTTGAAGCTCATGGTCCAGGAGCTAAGGTTGCCCGATTTGACAACTCCAGCAAAAGCCCCCTTTTTTCTTATAATACTGGAATATCTAGTTTCACCCTTTTATCAACTAAATGTAACTTTACTGCTTTTATGCTTTTTCCCTTATTGATTATATATTTTCCTTCACAGTATTTAATATTGCTACATGGCTTTAGTGCTCTTGGGAATATGGCTTTCGATTTGTAAGATAATTTATGAAAGAAAAATTGTAATATATACATGGAAATAAAACATGTAACATTGGTCAAAATAAATTGTTTGTTTTAAAGAAAGACCATCTCAGGTCACCTCAGGTCAAATAGAAGCAAATCAATTGAGGTGATCATCAGAGTGCTCATGCATGAGTTGTCATGCCGACTCCTGCCCCATCACTGAAAGTGCGTACAATAGGAGACATCTTGCTACAGTGGTGGCCAAAAGTATTGGCACCCCAGCAATTCTGTCAGCTAATACTCAGTTTCTTCCTGAAAATGATTGCAATCACAAATTCTTTGGTAATATTATCTTCATTTAATTTGTCTTCAATGAAAAAACACAAAAAGAATTGTCCTAAAGCCAAATTGGATACAATTCCACACCAAACCTAAAAAAGGGGGTGGACAAAAGTATTGGCACTGTTTGAAAAATCATGTGATGCTTCTCTAATTCATGTAATTAACAGCACCTGTAACTTACCTGTGGCACCTAACAGGTGTTGGCAATAACTAAATCACACTTGCAGCCAGTTAACATGGATTAAAGTTGACTCAACCTCTGTCCTGTGTCCTTGTGTGTACCACATTGAGCATGGAGAAAAGAAAGAAGACCAAAGAACTGTCTGAGGACTTGAGAAACCAAATTGTGAGGAAGCATGAGCAATCTCAAGGCTACAAGTCCATCTCCAAAGACCTGAATGTTCCTGTGTCTTCCGTGCGTAGTGTCATCAAGAAGTTTAAAGCCCATGGCACTGTGGCTAACCTCCCTAGATGTGGACGGAAAAGAAAAATTGACGAGAGATTTCAACGCAAGCTTGTGCGGATGGTGGATAAAAAACCTCGACTAACATCCAAACAAGTTCAAGCTGCCCTGCAGTCCGAGGGTACAACAGTGTCAACCCGTACTATCGGTCTGCGTCGGAATGAAAAGGGACTGTATGGTAGGATACCCAGGAAGACCCCACTTCTTACCCCGAGACATAAAAAAGACAGGCTGGAGTTTGCCAAAACTTACCTGAGAAAGCCTAAAACGTTTTGGAAGAATGTTCTCTGGTCAGATGAGACAAAAGTAGAGCTTTTTGGCAAAAAGCATCAACATAGAGTGTACAGGAAAAAAAAAGAGGCATTCAAAGAAAAGAACACGGTCCCTACAGTCAAACATGGCGGAGGTTCCCTGATGTTTTGGGGTTGCTTTGCTGTCTCTGGCACTGGACTGCTTGACCGTGTGCATGGCATTATTAAGTCTGAAGACTAACAACAAATTTTGCAGCATAATGTAGGGCCCAGTGTGAGAAAGCTGGGTCTCCCTCAGAGGTCATGGGTCTTCCAGCAGGACAATGACCCAAAACACACTTCCAAAAGCACTATAAAATGGTTTGAGAGAAAGCACTGGAGACTTCTAAGGTGGCCAGCAATGAGTTCAGACCTGAATCCCATAGAACACCTGTGGAGAGATCTCAAAATGACAGTTTGGAGAAGGCACCCTTCAAATATCAGGGACCTGGAGCAGTTTGCCAAAGAAGAATGGTCTACAATTCCAGCAGAGCATTGTAAGAAACTCATTGATGGTTACCGTAAGCGGTTGTTCGCAGTTATTTTGACGAAAGGTTTTGCAACCAAGTATTAGGCTGAGGGTGCCAATACTTTTGTCTGGCCCATTTTTGGAGTTTTGTGTGAAATGATCAATGATTTGATTTTTGCTTCATTCTCTTTTGTGTTTTTTCCTTGCAAGCAAATTAAATGAAGATAATAATACCAAAGAATTTGTGATTGCAATCATTTTCAGGAAGAAACTGAGTATTATCTGACAGAATTGCAGGGGTGCCAATACTTTTGGCCACCACTGTATATCGCTCTAGTGATCGTAAGGATGGTATGTATATACAGCCCCAATACCAAAAAAGTTAAAACGCTGTGTACAATGTAGAGTTCGGTTGATAAACTGGCTATCTGCGGTCTAGACCTTTCACCAATAGAAAACATTTGGTGCATTATGAAATTAGCAAAAATCCAGCAAATCCAAGAAGACCCAGGACTGTTGGGCACATTGAATCCTACATCAGATAAGAATGACACAACATTCCTTTATCAAAGCTCCAGCAATTGGTTTCCTCACTTCCCAGACATTTACAAACTGTTATAAAAAGAAGAGGGGATGCTACATAATGTAGACATGGCCCTGTCCCAACATTTTTGAAATGTGTTGCTACCATTAATTTCAAGATGGGTTATTTTTTCAAGTGAAATGGAAAAAATATCTAAAGTTCACCTTCTGATCTGTGTTCTATGTTCTGTGTGAATAAAATATGTCTATAAGAGATTTCCAAATTATTGGATTCTTGTTTTCTATACATTTTACACAGCATTTACACAATTCCAATTTTTTTTTATTATTTGGGGTGTATATATATGTACATATATATATATACAGTACAGACCAAAAGTTGGACACACCTTCTCATTTAAAGATTTTTCTGTATTTTCATGACTATGAAAATTGTACATTCACACTGAAGGCATCAAAACTATGAATTAACACATGTGGAATTATATACTTAACAAAAAAGTGTGAAACAATTGAAAATATGTCTTATATCTAGGTTCTTCAAAGTAGCCACCTTTTGCTTTGATGACTGCTTTGCACACTCTTGGCATTCTCTTGATGAGCTTCAAGAGGTAGTCACCGGAAATGGTTTTCACTTCACAGGTGTGCCCTGTCAGGTTTAATAAGTGGGATTTCTTGCCTTATAAAAGGGGTTGGGACCATCAGTTGTGTTGTGCAGAACTCAGGTGGATACACAGCTGATAGTCCTACTGAATAGACTGTTAGAATTTGTATTATGGCAAGAAAAAAACAGCTAAGTAAAGAAAAACGAGTGGCCATCATTACTTTAAGAAATGAAGGTCAGTCAATCCGAAAAATTGGGCAAACTTTGAAAGTGTCTCCAAGTGTAGTTGCAAAAACCATCAAGCGCTACAAAGAAACTGGTTCACATGAGGATCGCCCCCGGAAAGGAAGACCAAGAGTCACCTCTGCTTCTGAGGATAAGTTTATCCGAGTCACCAGCCTCAGAAATCGCAGGTTAACAGCAGCTCAGATTAGAGACTAGGTCAATGACACACAGAGTTATAGCAGCACACACATCTCTTCAACAACTGTTAAGAGGAGACTTTGTGCAGCAGACCTAAACGGTAAATAGCTGCTAGGAAACCACTGCTAAGGACAGGCAACAAGCAGAAGAGACTTGTTTGAGCTAAATAACACAAGGAATGGACATTAGACCAGTGGAAATCTGTGCTTTGGTCTGATGAGTCCAAATTTGAGATGTTTGGTTCCAACCACAGTGTCTTTGTGCGTTGCAGAAAGGTGAACGGATGGACTCTACATGCCTGGTTCCCACCGTGAAGCATGGAGGAGGAGGTGTGATGGTGTGGGGGTGCTTTGCTGGTGACACTGTTGGTGATTTATTCAATATTGAAGGCATACTGTACCAGCATGGCTACCACAGCATCTTGCAGCGACATGCTATTGCATCCGGTTTGCGTTTAGTTGGACCATCATTTATTTTTCAATCTTTAAATGAGAATGTGTGGCCAAACTTTTTGTCTGTACTGTATATACAGTAGAGACCAAAAGTTTGGACACACTTTCTCATTTAAAGATTTTTCTGTATTTTCATGACTATGAAAATTGTACATTCACACTGAAGGCATCAAAACTATGAATTAACACATGTGGAATTATATACTTAGCAAAAAAGTGTGAAACAACTGAAAATATGTCTTATATTCTAGGTTCTTCAAAGTAGCCAACTTTTGCTTTGATGACTGCTTTTGCACACTCTTGGCATTCTCTTGATGAGCTTCAAGAGGTAGTCACCGGAAATGGTTTTCACTTCACAGGTGTGCCCTGTCAGGTTTAATAAGTGGGATTCCTTGCCTTATAAATGGGGTTGGGACCATCAGTTGTGTTGTGCAGTAGTCAGGTGGATACACAGCTGATAGTCCTACTGAATAGACTGTTAGAATTTGTATTATGGCAAGAAAAAAGCTGCTAAGTAAAGAAAAACGAGTGGCCATCATTACTTTAAGAAACAAAGGTCAGTCAGTCTGAAAAATTGGGAAAACTTTGAAAGTGTCCCCAAGTACAGTTGCAAAAACCATCAAGCGCTCAAAGAAACTGGCTCACATGAGGACCGCCCCAGGAAAGGAAGACCAAGAGTCACCTCTGCTTCTGAGGATAAGTTTATCCGAGTCACCAGCCTCAGAAATCGCAGGTTAACAGCAGCTCAGATTAGAGACCAGGTCAAAGCCACACAGAGTTCTAGCAGCAGACACATCTCTACAACAACTATTAAGAGGAGACTTTGTGCAGCAGGCCTTCATGGTAAAGTAGTAGCAAACAGCAAGCAGAGAAAAAACAAGTTACAGTTTAACAGCACGCCATTATATACATATCTCAGTCTATGCCTCAAGTGCAATCATGAATGCAGGCTGCAAACTATCAGTGCTCATGTACTCAGTACCCAGTTACCCTGTGCTGAAATCTCAAACCCCAGTTAGTGTCACCTCACTGAATCAAGCAAGAAAATCTCATTTTGCGGTGTTGAATCATGTATTACATGCTATTACCGGTCAGGAAGGCTGTTAGGACCCACTTACCACGTGACCCCTGGCCTTCTTGGTCAAATAGCCCTTACACATCCTGGAGGTGTGTTTGGGGTCATTGTCCTGTTGAAAAATAAATGATGGTCCAACTAAACGCAAACCGGATGGAATAGCATGTCGCTGCAAGATGCTGTGGTAGCCATGCTGGTTCAGTATGCCTTCAATTTTGAATAAATCCCCAACAGTGTCACCAGCAAAGCACCCCCACACCATCACACCTCCTCCTCCATGCTTTACGGTGGGAACCAGGCATGTAGAGTCCATCCTTTCACCTTTTGTGCGTCGCACAAAGACACGGTGGTTGGAACCAAAGATCTCAAATTTGGACTCATCAGACCAAAGCACAGATTTCCACTGGTCTAATGTCCATTCCTGGTGTTCTTTAGCCCAAACAAGTCTCTTCTGCTTGTTGCCTGTCCTTAGCAGTGGTTTCCTAGCAGCTATTTTACCATGAAGGCCTGCTGCACAAAGTCTCGTCTTAATAGTTGTTGAAGAGATGTGTCTGCTGCTAGAACTCTGTGTGGCTTTGACCTGGTCTCTAATCTGAGCTGCTGTTAACCTGCGATTTCTGAGGCTGGTGACTCGGATAAACTTATCCTCAGAAGCAGAGGTGACTCTTGGTCTTCCTTTCCTGGAGCAGTCCTCATGTGATCCAGTTTCTTTGTAGCGCTTGATGGTTTTTGCAACTGCACTTGGGGACACTTTCAAAGTTTGCCCAATTTTTCGGACTGACTGACTTTCATTTCTTAAAGTAATGATGGCCACTCGTTTTTCTTTACTTAGCAGCTTTTTTCTTGCCATAATACAAATTCTAAGTCTATTCAGTAGGACTATCAGCTGTGTATCCACCTGACTACTGCACAACACAACTGATGGTCCCAACCCCATTTATAAGGCAAGGAATCCCACTTATTAAACCTGACAGGGCACACCTGTGAAGTGAAAACCATTTCCGGTGACTACCTCTTGAAGCTCATCAAGAGGATGCCAAGAGTGTGCAAAGCAGTCATCAAAGCAAAAGGTGGCTACTTTGAAGAACCTAGATATAAGACATATTTTCAATTGTTTCACACTTTTTTGTTAAGTATATAATTCCACATGTGTTAATTCATAGTTTTGATGCCTTCAGTGTGAATGTACAATTTTCATAGTCATGAAAAAAAGAAAAATCTTTAAATGAGAAGGTGTGTCCAAACTTTTGGTCTGTATTGTATAAATATACATATATATATATATATATATATACACACTATGTGCACAATTATTCAGCAAGTTGTAATTTTGATAATTAATTTTATTAATGAATAACTACAATAGTGTCGATTGTTAAAAAAATTATCTCTCGAGTCACAGTGTCATCTGAATCAAGGTCGTTCTTTATTCTTATATTGCAGCAAGTGGATAAGGCATTGGCCATAAGCATTTTCTAACTTATTGTACATCACCGGACTTCTTATACTCTTAGGCTATGTTCACACACATTGTGTTTTGCTGCGTATTTTGCAGCACATTTTTAAGCAAATTTTCAGCTGCGTCTAGCAGTACCAGCAAAGTCTATGAGAAACCAGAATTCTCTGTTCACACATGTTAGTTTTTGTTTGCGGTGTATTTTCTGCCTTGCTTACGTATTTGGAAAATAGAGCTTGTCACTTCTTTCAGCGTTTCTGCAGCAGAAAACACACCTGCGTTTTTGCTGCGTATTTGCTGCATTTTTTCTCCCATAGGAAGTAATGGGTGGTCAAAAAAACGCAGCAAATACGCAGCAAAAAAACACAACAAAAAAACGCAACAAAACCTGTGTTTTTTACGCAGCTGTTTTCCTGCCAGAGAGAAGTTAGCAGCAGATTTGCAGCAGAAAAATACACAACGTGTGTGAACATAGCCAAAGACTACAGTAAAGTCACTCAGATATACTTGTCTATTTCTTTTTGGTTAACATCTATTAGCATAATTTACTTCTCGGAATGTTAGTTATCATGCAAAAGATACTTGAAGTGATGAAGCTGTCTTGAGCTGTTTCCCCCAAATACACCTGCTTATCTAACCCACAGGTGTTGATAACACAAGTCCTATATAAATCCAAGGTCGCAGTCTCATTCTATCTCTATGCTAGAAGCAGGTGTTTGATAAGTACAAATGTTCAAACATTCTTTTGTCCCTGCTATGTATGAACTAACATCTCTTGGAAATACATTTTGCTTTAACTTTTAACTCTTGATTTTACTAATAATATACAGTGGGGAAAAAAGTATTTAGTCAGCCACCAATCGTGCAAGTTCTGCCACTTAAAAAGATGAGAGAGGCCTGTAATTGACGTCATAGGTAGACCTCAACTATGAGAGACAAAATGAGAAAACAAATCCTGAAAATCACATTGTCTGACTTGGAAAGAATTTTTTTCAACTTTTGGTGGAAAATAAGTATTTGGTCAATTACAAAAGTTCATCTCAATACTTTGTTATATATTCTTTGTTGGCAATGACAGAGGTGAAACGATTTCTGTAAGTCTTCACAAGGTTGGCACACACTGTTGCTGTTATGTTGGCCCATTCCTCCATGCAGATTTCCTCTAGAGCAGTGATGTTTTGGGGCTGTCGCTGGGCAACATGGACTTTCAACTCTCTCCAAAAGTTTTCTATAGAGTTAAGATCTGGAGACTGGCTAGGCCACTCCAGGACCTTGAAATGCTTCTTACGAAGCCACTCTTTCATTGCCCTGGCAGCGTGCTTGGGATCATTGTCATGCTGAAAGACCCAGCCACATTTCATCTTCAATGCCCTTGCTGATGGAAGGAGGTTTGTACTCAAAATCTCACGATACATGGCCCCATTCATTCTTTCATGTACAGGAATCAGTCATCCTGGTCCCTTGGCAGAGAAACAGCCCCAAAGCATGATGTTGCCACCCCCATGCTTAACAGTAGGTATGGTGTTCTTTGGATGCAACTTAGCATTCTTTCTCCTCCAAACACGACGAGTTGTGTTTCTACCATACAGTTTTGCTTTGGTTTCATCTGACCATATGACATTCTCCCAATACTCTTCTGGATCATCCAAATGCTCTCTAGCAAACTTCAGACGGGCCCGGACATGTAATGGCTTAAGCAGGGGGACACGTCTGGCACTGCAGGATCTGAGTTCCTGGCAGCGTAGTGTGTTACTGATGGTAGCCTGTGTAAAGTTGGTCCCAGCTCTCTGCTGGTCATTCACTAGGTCCTCCCATGTGGTTCTGGGATTTTTGCTCACCGTTCTTGAGATCATTTTGACCCCACGGGATGAGATCTTGTGTGGAGCCCCAGATCGAGGGACATTATCTGTGGTCTTGTATGTCTTCCATTTTCTAATTATTGCTCCCTCAGTTGATTTCTTCACACCAAGCTGCTTGCCTATTGCAGATTCAGTCTTCCAAGCCTGGTGCAGGGCTACAATTTTGTTTCTGATGTCCTTCGACAGCTCTTTGGTCTTCACCATAGTGGAGGTTGGAGTGTGACTGTTTGAGGTTGCGGACAGGTGTCTTTTATACTGATAACAAGTTCAATCAGGAGCCAGTGCTACAGGTAATGAGTGGAGGACAGAGGAGCCTCTTAAAGAAGAAGCTACAGGTCTGTGAGAGCCTGAAATCTTGCTTGTTTGTAATTGACCAAATACTTATTTTCCACCAAAATTTGAAAAAAAATTTCTTTCCACATCAGACAATGTGATTTTCAGGATTTGTTTTCTCATTTTGTCTCTCATAGTTGAGGTCTACCGATGATGTAAATTACAGGCCTCTCTCATCTTTTTAAGTGGCAGAACTTGCACAATTGGTGGCTGACTAAATACTTTTTTTCCCCACTGTATGTCAGGAATTCCCACAATGACCACACCGGGGAGATCACGCAATATCTCACCTTGCCGTCACTGTGTCACGAATTTCGTCCGGAATCGCGAGCACACGATCCAGACTACTCACTTCTTAGGTATCGGCAAGTGACCAGTGAGCGTATGGCGTCACACCTCTGGATTCCAACGCATGGAATACGTGTTTAGTCCTCTGTACGGTCACTGTCAGCTTCACGATAGCCGAATTATTAATATTCTCTGCCACCACCATCCAGATTTGAAATATAATACAGGCCTGGGCGGGCTCCTGCATTCTGGTAGCATATGGCTTCGGGGGAGGGTGCAATTACAGAACAGAAGAAACAGAACTATTAAATTTTATATTTAATCCAAAAGGGAGGCAGCATTTAGGAAAAATGTATACAAGGATGTTACAAAGGAGACATTAAAAAACATAAGCAGTTACATATAATAAACAGGATAAAAGAAGACAACTTACTCTATAAAGATTGCTGCAACGATTCAATATAGGTGAAGGAGGGGCTCCCCAGTTTGATTTGAGCGTTATCGAACACGACCAGTTGCTTATAATCCTTATACCCCACTGGCAATGAGTGCTCCTGTATTTGCCATGGGTTCTCTTATACCTAAGGGGAGATCTGTCCACACACCCCTTGTAGTGACATCATGTGGGCTGGTCTCCAGCCTGCACATTTTTATTAAAAATGCTAACTTCTGCGATAACTCATCGCTCGTTGATTGTTGAAGCTAGCAAACGATGCCATTTTTCCCGTTATGATTTTACCTGCATTTAGAGACCACACATTGCATAGTTGCAGTCTGCTATTCTGGTGTTTTTGTGCTACAGCTCCCTGATCTTGCTTACAGCAATAGAAAACTATGGATACCTTCCTCGGCTGTCCCTGCCACTAAAAATATGGGTCCCGTTATTGTCTGAAACTTACAATATTTCATATTTCATTTCGGAGTCGAAGTGTCTATAAACTTCATTTTGAAGATCAGAAAACCAGCTTTCCCAGTTACACATAAATTATGGCAATCCTGCGTTTTAATCACCCCCTGCGTCTTCCATGGACAAGAGGCTCGAATTCTAAGTAGCTTGTAACACTTCTTGTCTGACAGCAGTTTGTTTAAAGCCTTACTCATGACTGTGTTAATTGGGTCTTTGTGCTGAGATTTTTATGGAGACAGCTTGATACTGACCAAAAGGGGAAATGGTCAATATCTATGACAGGCTTTCAATATTCCTCAATGTTTCCCAGACAATACCTATATTCAAAATGATTTTGGTTAAAATTAAGGTCTTGCATGATGACAATTTCATGCACTTTCAATTCATCACCAGGGAAATGGCACTTTAATAAAAAAGCAAAACTTTTGGTCACCACTGTATGTGTCTTGTTCAGTGGTCGGGTTTCATCCTTCTTTACCTTGGCCATGTCTCTGAGCACTGAACACCTTGAACTTCTGTGCATGCCAGGAAGGTTGTAGTTCTGGAATATGACAGCATTGGAGGATAATAGGTTCCTGGTCACTTCACGTTTGATTTTACTCAATACTTTGGCAGTTATTGTGTGTCTTTTTTTCTCAACATGGTTTTGTGACCCTGGGAAAAAACTTTTGATGGTTCTGTGATCACAACCCAATATCTTTGCTGCATCCCTCTGTAAGACTTTTATCAATTTTTCATTTTTCAGAGTCAAATAAATCTCTTTTTTTAGTCCATTTTGCCTGAAGATACAAGTTGCCTATTAATTCTGGCAGTAGCAAGAAAGTCGGCACTCACTTCTTCAGTAAAAATGATAGTTTATTAATCCAAAAGTTTGATAAAACCAATGATAGTAAAACAGCAGCACAAAATACAAATGCAAAAGAGGAACACGTAAAAGCTGAAAGCAACACATTTCTGACCTACGTGGTCCTTAATCTGAGTCTGAGTGAAGCATGAGAGATGGAAAAGAATATACCATTCTGGCTCCATCATTTAATGAACAAGTTAGTATTAAAATAATAAAGAAAAAGCACCAAATTACATATAGAGTAGAGAAAACACACAAATTACAATAAAGAAATACCACAAAGAAACTAATAATAAAGATTCAAATTAGACATCTTATTTAAACCTGCAGGATGAGAAGTATTAAGTATTAGTATCCTATATCCTTTCTTGTTTATCAACCCTCTTCTCCCCGTCTCTCCCTCGGGTTGGTGTGCTAACCCTTTCTATGGAAGGAAACAAAAAATGAGTGAGATCCCTGAATGAATTTGGTTAATATGTCTCGCAACATTAGATGGATTAGGCGCATTAGAATCCACTGAATGTCTAATGTGTTGCCGCATTCCCCCTTTAAGTTTTTTGATTGTGCACCCCACATAAGATAAATTACAAATGCTACGATGATCACAATAAATTACGTAAATAGAATTACACTTAATTGTTTTAATTTATAAACGCTGCTATCCACAAAATTGCAAATTTATGCATTCTTTGCAAATTTACAGCATGAACATTTTTGTGCTCCACATTTATAAAAACCTAAGCAATTAAGTCATGTAGTACAAGTAGAGGAATATTTGTTATACTGTAATAAATACCTTATTTTTATTATGTTTTTAGCTCTCATAAGGGATCACTTTGGATATTGTCTATCTCTTAGTCTAGCACAAATAGTCTTTTCTTCTCTATTGTATAAATATTCACTAGTGCAATTTCTGTGAGCCCAAGTTAACTCACCAATGGGAATGTCCTTGATGGTATTCTTAGAATGACAAGAACTAACATTAAGAATTGTATTTCCTGCAATTGTTTTACGGTACGTTTATGTATCAATTTTATTAGAAGTTATATTAGATGGTAAAAGTAAATCTAGAAAAGGAATAGAGTTACGTTGCCAATTGTAATTAAATCTAAGACAATACTGGTTACTATTTAAATAATCCATAAATTAATGTATGGCTGCTTTACTCCCAGACCAAATAAGAATACAATCATCGATATAGCGGCCATACCATATATACCATACCACATGTTGAAAAAATGGATTAGACATATAAAATATATATTCCTTTTTCCCAAAAAGCAACAAAAATATTGGTGAAAGATGAATGTTTAGCGCCCATGGAAGCACGAACTAGCTGTAAATAATAATCCCCTTCAAACATAAAATAATTGTGAATCAATAAAAAATCTAAAGTGATAATAAGAAATCTCTTTAAATCCAATCCATATAGTGAATAATATCCCAAAATAAAGAGACAGCTCTTAAGCCCTGATTGCAGAGTATGCAAGAATACACATCGCAAGTGAGCCATGAATAATCCGACTTCCATGCGATGTGGTCTAGGTTATTCAACACGTTTGGTGTCTCACAAAAACTCAGGACAAAAGGGTATCAATGGCTGGAGGAGAATCTACCCATTGACACCAATTCTCATTCAAAGAACCGATTTCTGTTGTGATGGGTCTAATGGGTGGCGGGAATCGGTTCTTTTGAAGTTTGGGAAAGGAATGAAAAATTGGAACCACTGGATACTGAACGAAAATGTAATCATATTGTTTTATATTCATAACCAACAAAGATAAAACCTCATCCAATAATGTTTTCAATTTGCGCTGAAAGACAAGAGTGGGATTGGATGGCAACTTTCTGTAGGTGGTGCTATCACTCAATATAGATTTGTTAAGTTGAATATATAAAGACGTATTCAAAATGACAACCTTATAGTCCCAGACGTATGGTGAGTATATACAATATATACCCAGCTTACGTTTTGGACTATAAGGCATACTTTTTATCAAGAAAAAGTCATGCTAAAAAAGTGTGTCTCTAATGATCCAGAGACAGCTTCATCTGAATGAAGAGAACACTGGCACAGCTTCCTTCTAGATCACTGAGGACTATAGCGATGCAGCTCTCTCTCCTCCTATACAACACTGACCAGTCTGATCAGTGCAGGGAAGGAGAATAAGCTAAGAGGATCTGCACCTTTCTGAAGCTGAACAGATGCTGCAGGCCCTGGCTAGCTGGTTTCATATCATGTGATCAATCACATGCCTGGAAGAAACAATGTGATAATTTATAAGTGTGTGGTGTGTGTGTGTTGATGCTGTAGCTGAACTCTCTGTGTTGATGTTGCTGAGCTGTGTGAGTTGGTGTAGCTTAGCTGTTTGTGGATTTAGCTGAGCTGTGTGTTTGCACATATGGTTGAGCTGTGTGTAGCAAAGCTGTGTGTGTATGTAGCAGAACCATGCGTCTGCATGTGCATGCAGCAGAGCTCTGAGTGTATGTAGCAGAGTTTTGTGTATAACAGAGCTGTGCATATATATATCAGAGCTGAATGAGTGTATACACTGCTGATATGAGTGTGCATGTACTTTGCATACAGCAGTGTTGTGTACATGTAGGCACTGCAGAAAGTGTACATAATGTATGTGCTGTAAAGCTCTATGTGTATAAAACACATGCTGCAGATAAACATTAACAATAGATTTGTTACCTCTGTCTTATATCCCTCTATTACAGGCAAGTTCTAATTAGTAGGAAGTATATTTTTCCTATTTTCTGCTGTCTAAATCTGGGGTGCGTCTTATAACTGTGGGTCTGGCTCTGAAGGGTCGCTCTTAAGAGTCTAACAGAAATATGCCAGAAATATAACCCCTCACCCCACATGCCTCATTGTCACCACCACTCTGCATTTGACAATCTGTTTTGCTTCATCCACAGGTATGTCTCCTCACCCCATCTACAAAACCACCCTGCATATTTAACTGCCTCTTCCATATTGTATATCTGTCTCCTGGTATGTCTCCTGACCCCATCTGCAAATTTTATCACTGCAATCCTTTGATCCCAATACACACTGATCCCTATCTGTCTATTTTCTGAATGCATTTAGCCTCTGGCTCCCAATTACTCCCCCCCTCTACCCCATACTTTTGTGAACAGTCTCCCTGCGGCTCCTCCCCACCTGCTCACAGCTGATCCACCCCATGTGCTGTTAAGAGTTCATAAATCTAGAGAACCAGGTCTGGCTAAGACCGTGGGTCTAGCTCTGAAGGGTCGCTCTTAAGGGTCTGACAGAAATATGCCAGAAATGGGCCAGAAGTGACCAGAAGGTACGAATAACTATTTACTAATTGTACTTATTTTCTCTTTCTCATTCACACTTAAACCTTCACTATGCTAACATATGCCCTTACTGTCTTTGCACCACTAATCCTCACTCTCCTTTGCTATCCCCAAACCATAAATCATAAGGGAAGGGGAAAAGAGGGAGAAGGTTGTGAATAGAATTAAAATTTAACTTTTATTATGTATCTAAAATCTGAATGAACACATTTATAAAATATTATTAATTATGTAATTAATTATGTACTAAACCATACATCCTGTGTGGATGTATATAGGGTCACAACTGAATGGTTGTATCATTCGGACCCTGTAAATCCTGGAATGTGTGAAACAGCCAGTAAATTTGTTGTATAGTTCCACCACCAGTGTCCGTTTAAATTAAAGGTGGGGAAATATGTCATTCCAGTGCCCCAGTTATATAAGCTCCCCAAAGTATCCAGAGTCAGTAGAAAATTACAGGAAGATTAAGACAATGTGGGTCCCTGCTGCAATCCTCATAATCAGGTTAATGGATTACCTGTGGATCGCTATGTTGTGTAACCACTGTAATGTTGTCAGTGATATATAAACTGACAGATCTTAAATAAAAGTCGCTTTTATGTTGCAGGCGACAATGTGCATTAATGAAGCGGGACCACACTAAGAATCCCCGCAAGAGGATTCTCCCTTGCTGACTGGACAGGGTGCAGATGTAAGTTGACCCCCTTATATGTAAGTTATGCGGGGCCACAAAATCTCGACCTCCGCAGCAATATCGCAGAGCGGGCAGCGCCTTATCATGAGCGGCTGACCATAGGGCTGCACATTCGCTCCTGACGCCGGCAGTGCAGTCTCAAGCATAGATCGCATGCACGTGGTACGCACGTGGTCTATGTGCCTTGGAGCTATTAAGCTCCAAAGAGACACTATAGCAACTTAAGTGTCAGAGGCATAGCCGGCACATAGGGACGGGGCATAGATGTTCTGGCTGTCACATGAATTCACAGGACATAACGTCCCTGACGCGTGTTTCGCCAGGGGTACCGGCTTTTTCTAAGGGCGGGATCGGCTGCCTCTTCAAATTATTTATACACCCTGTCATGACTGACAGGTATGGCAGCCAATCAGATCATAGATATGTCTATTCTTAAAACAATTAGATTTTGAAGTGCAACGAACAGATGACAGTGATGTTAATAGGTCCCTTAGCTATTTACTCTGAGCATATAGGCCCTAAAAAATATCTCAATTAATGATAATAATCTTATCATTAATTTTACATTATGCACTATATATAGTCATTTAGTTAAATACTTACATATAGGGAAAAAAATATCCCCAAAGGGGAGTACATGATAGCTAGTAAAAGTTGATGCAATAGGGAAAAGCTAATTATAGCAAGAGATCTTGCATAGCTTTAAGGTTATAGATTTATTTAATAAGTACACAATATGCCAAATAGCAATTAAAATAGTGAGTAAACAAGCTCTCCATATGAGAGAATGATTCTTCAACAGATGAAATTTTGAATTCTTAGTGTATTATATATGGGACTCCTATTGGCCACATATCTGAATTGACTATAAGTCACCACAATCAAACATATCCTGTTACTATACTAATCCCTTTCACAATATTAAAGGAAGCAGCCAAAATTGAAATTCTCATTCAGTCCATGAGGCCGAACCGTATTCAATCTAAAGATCCATTCGCTTTCCTTCTGCAGAAGGATTGAATCCAAATCTCCACCTCTGATGTCCAGTTTCTGTTGGTAGATTGCCCATCCTTTTAGTTCTTTCCACCTCAGGCCATGTATGTCCTTAAAATGTCTTGCAATGGGAGTAGGTACAAAAACTCTTCGTTGTTCTTGACTCACATGTTCATCTTGGTCATAATTAATAATACTCCTAATATGTTCCCTCACCCGAGTTTTCAAATCTCTGGTGGTCTTCCCTACGTATTTAGAGCACCCTCTAACCAAATAATCATCTCTCCTTCCCTCTTACCTCCAACCTGACCTCATCTGCAGACTGCTTCTCAACCTCAGATCTATCCTTCCAAAACATAAAACATGCCGGACACTCTCTTTCTTCCACTTGCTCTCTCTCTCTTTGCTTTTTCTCACTGCTGGCGACATATCTCCCAATCCTGGACCCCCACTGCTTACACCTCCCACCAATTCCCCCTCCTATTGCTTCCAACCAACTGCAAACTACGGCAACCTCTCCTATGTAAAACCCGTGCTCCGGATGCCCACCCCCCTGCTTCCTCTCTTTGGAGCACTCTGGAACGTCCGCTCTGTCTGCAACAAGCTCCATTTTGTCAATGACCTTTTTACTTATCGTAATCTCTTCTCCTTCCTGGGCATCATAGAGACATAGTTGACACCCTCTGACACTGCCTCCCCTGTTGTGCTGTGTTACGGTGGCCTCAACTTCACCCACACTCCTCGCCCTGGTAACAGACATGGTGGAGGAGTGGGTCTTCTCCTTTCTACCAACTGCACCTTTAGCCTACCCCACCTAAACCCTCTCTTATTCTCTCTTCTTTTGAAGTCCACTCTGTCCACATCTACTTTCCCTCCAACTTCCAAGTGGCTGTCATATACCGATCTCCAGGCCTGGTCACTGCCTTTATTGACCAATTCTCCACCTGGCTTCTTTACTTTCTCTCTGCTGACATTCCCACAATCATCATGTGCGATTTCAACATCGCCACTGACACTCGCCAGTCAGCACCATCCAAACTCCTGTCGCTTACTTCATCTTTTGGACTTACTCAGTGATCCTCCTCAACCAGCCATACACATGGTAACTCACTAGACCTCATCTTCACCCAACTCTGCTCCCTATCTAACCTCACAACCCCCCCTATTCCTATCTGACCACCATCTATTCACATTCTCATCCCTGTCCTCCTCAATTGTCACCCACGTCCAGCAATTTGCACACCCGGCAGAAACCTTGCACATCTAGACACTCACACACTCTCTGACTCTATTCTACCACTGACATCCATATCTTTACTCCACGACAGAGACAGCGCCACTGCTTTCTACAGTGCCACTCTCGCATCAGCTATTGACTCGGTAGCCCCTCTTGTGCATGGCAGAGCTCAACGAGTCAATAGGCAACCCTGGCACAGCTTACAGCCTGCCATGACCTTGCTTGCTGCCACCTCAACAACACCGGAGCTACTGCAACCCCTCCCCCCCCAACCTTGTGTCTCCTTCCCCATTCCTGTAGAATGTAAGCCCTCAAGGGCAGGGTCCGCTTCCCTCTGTACCAGTCTATCATTGTTAGTTTGTTTACTGTAAGTGATATCTGTATTTGGTATGTAACCCCTTCCTATGTACAGCACCATGGAATCAATGGCGCTATATAAATAAATAAATAACAATAATAATAATAATAAGGAGTGTCCAATAGTTAAAAAAATATGGTACATATAGAAAGAGAGCCAACCAATTCATGAGCACTCATGCCTTCCCCTGTTCATCACTGAAAGTGCCTACATTGGACACATGAACATCAGACCTGGACCATCAATTAATTATTATTTATAGCGCCATTTATTCCATGGCGCTTTACATGTGAAAAGGGGCATTCATAATAAAAAGCAAATACAATAATCTTAAACAATACAAGTCACCAACTGGTACAGGAGGAGAGAGGGCCCTGCCCGCGAGGGCTCACAGTCTACAAGGGATGGGTAAGGATAGAGTATTTTACAGGTAGAGCTCTTCGTGCAGCGGTATGGTGGAGCGAGGGTTACTGCAGGTTGTAGGCTTGTCGGAAGAGGTAGGTCCTCAGGTTCTTTTTGAAAGTTTCCATGGTATGCGAGAGTCTGATATGTTGAGGTAGAGAGTTCCAGAGTAGGAGGGATGCACGGGAGAAAACTTGTATGCGATTGTGGGAAGAGGAGATAAGAGGTAATGAAAGAAGGAGGACTGGTCTGATGAATTACATTTTCTTTTGCATCACGTGGAGGACCAAGTGAAAGTGCATCATTTAACTGGAGGAGAAAATGGCACCAAATGCTCTATTGAAAAAGGCAAGGCAGTGAAAGCAGTTTTATGTTGTCCAGGTAAACCATGGATCCTGGCATTTATGTGGATGTTTGATATGTACCACCTATCTAAATGTTGCAGATCAAGTATACTTTTTACGAATGGCAGTGGCTTTTTACAGCAAGAGAAAGCAACTGTCAGACTGTAAAAATTAATTATGAATGGCCTGAGAAATATGACAAAGACTTCAAGGTGTGGACTCTAAATTCCCTACATTTTAATCCTATTGAGCATCTGTGGGATTTACTGAAAAACAAGTCCAATCCATGGTTGCAGCTAATTGCAATTTAAATAACCCACTGTTAAAGAAGTTTTCCAGTTTTGTTTTATTTTCTTTAAGTTATCCATGAAAAGGAATGCTGAAAAAAGAAACAAAGAACTCATGATTATCCCTGGAATCTAGCCTCCAATCCAACCCTGCTGCTATGATTGTCTCCACCAGACCAGAAAGGATGATGTCAAACACACAAAACACCTTACACCTGAGAGCACTCAGAGCAGGGTCAAGTGACTGGTGATTGGGACTTCATCTCTTTATCAGCATCCCTTCACACGGCTGACTTTTAAAAAAAACTAAAAAACCCTTTATGCCAGGTACCACAGAACATTAGATGTCTTGTGGAATCCATGCATCTACAATTCAGAGCTGTTATAGCAGCTCAAAGGCAACTTGCACAATTCAGGCTGTACTAACCATATGGGTGATCAGCATTTTAGTGCATGCTGGTATTATGATGAGAAATGGTCAATGGTTAAGCTCTGCTATGGCAACGCAACACAATCTAGTAAATAATTTGAAAAAAGATTGATATCACAAGTAACATTTGGCTACACTATGTAGAAAAAATGTTTTGTTTCTGCCATCAAAAAGTATTTCTCTGCAATTTAGCTTTCAGACATAACATGGTCTCAGATGAATAGCCTCCCATTGCTTAGCTGTATATTGCAAATATATATCATTTTTAGTGGAGATACATAAAAATAATGAGTGTTCTGCTGCTGGAGATATTTGAATAAGGACAGTTTAGTGCACTCGTTTAAAGTGAACTGTCATATTACATCACTCATTTCTGTTGCAGGAAAATTATTTACTTTTATGAATAAATTTCCTTAATGAGAAGGACTGTTAGACAGAGCTCTGTATGTTTTCACAGCTACACCATAATAAGAATGCTTAGTATTTTCATTTAGAAGTCAAATGTAGTGCGTAATGAAAACTCCTTTAACATGAAAGTCACAAAAATGGTAATATCGGCATAGAGCAGGTCTAGTATGTCTGCTTAATATAGCAAGACGATAAGAGTGATGTAAAGCTTAGAGGTTTTGGTTATAGTCAATATGTGCAAAACTCTTAGCAATTACTAAAGATTATCTATAATTTTTTTCAACACCTTCTCTCTTCATTACTAGTTTTGCAGATCAGTGGGAATCTTCAGTAATCTCTCCAAAAATTGCCTTGAAGTGCTCAGCGCAGCAGGTAGAAGCGCTGAGCTCCTGTATGAGAGACCATACTATATACCTCCCTCTGTTGTTGTGGGGTCTTTTGTGACCTCTTTGATGAGTTGGGGTGCCATTTCATAAATGGCAAAATATTATTGGCCACATGGTTCTGCAGAATGGAGTGGCCATTAAGTTTGGTGTCACATGATCGTTTTCTTTTCATCCAAAATAAACAGTCTGATTATGCTAATCAGACTCTGATCAGGCTTTGATCAGAGTTTATCCGAGATGGAGAGAAAAAAAAAGTTTCCCCACTTTCTCCATTAAGTCAGTCCGTGAAAATCGGACCGCACTCTAATGTCATCTGAATGCAGTCCGATATTTTCCACGGACCCATAGACTTAGGCAGCTGGCAGTACAATATCCTTATGTAGTATATTATATCCTTTATGTACCTGCAATAGTGATGAGCGAGTATGTTTTGTTAACCCTTTCGCCGAATATGCTCGGGCGAGCACCGAGTATTTACAGCTGCTCGGTGATATGGTTGAATCACTCCCGTGTGCATGATTTGCGACTGTTTGACAGCTTTAATACATGTGAGGAATGTGTAAGAAATAGACATTCCTCACATGTAATAAAGCTGTCAAACAGTTGCAAATCATGCACACGGGAGTGATTCAAACATAACACCGAGCAGCTGTAACTACTTGGTGCTTGCCCGAGCATACTCGGCGAAAGGGTTAACAGAACATACTCGCTCATCACTAACCTGCAATTAAACTAACCATGTAATGGTGAACTGTTAAGCTCCATCATTCCCATGCTTTTGTTCTTTAATTTTAAATGACATTTCCTTTCCCTCCTTACCTTTCTTTCCCCTTTGTCCCTTTCCCTAGCTTTTGTTTTAAGAAAAATTGTTTGGTTACTTTGTTATAACTTTATACTATTATGGAGTTCCTTATAAAAACTAGTTGACTAAGAAAAAAAAATAGTACTGATTTAAACGGTTGTGTGCACAAGCCCTAACAGTAAGCAAGCTATTAGCAATTAATTTCTAGTCATGTAGCTGAATGGCACAGTGACATTTAGGAGATGAAACCTGGAAGCAAGCTATACATGATACAGTGGGGATGCTTCACGGTTGGAATGGTTTTCTTGGGGTTATACTCATACTTCTTTTTCCTCCAAACATGGTGAGTGGAGTTGATACCAAAAAGTTCTATTTTGGTCTCATCTGACCACATGACCTTCTACCATGCCTGCTCTTGATCATGAAGATGGTCATTGGCGAACTTCAAACAGGCCTAGACATGTGCTTGCATGAGCAGGGGGACCTTGCGTGCCCTGCAGGATTTTAATCCATAACGGCGTAGTGTGTTACTAACAGTAAAGTTTGAGACTGTGGGCCCAGCTCTCTTCAGGTCATTGACAAGGTCCTCCCATGTACTTCTGGTCTGATTCCTGACCTTTCTCAGAATCATCCTTACCCCACGAGGCAAGATCTTGCATGGAGCCTCAGACCGAGGAAGATTGACAGTCGTCTTGTGTTTCATCCATTTTCTAATAATTGTGCTAACAGTTGTCGCCTTCTCACCAAGCTGGTTGCCTATTGTCCTGTAGCCCATCACAGCCTTGTGCAGGTCTACAATTTTGTCCCTTGTGTCCTTAATTGGCTCTTTGGTCTTTGCCATGGTGGAGAGAGTTTGGAGTGTGATTGATTGGGTGTGTGGATAGTTGTCTTTTATACAGGTAACGAGTTCGAACAGGTGCAATTAATACAGGTAATAAGTGCAAAGTAGGAGGGCTTTTTAACCCCTTAAAAGCCCAAGACGTACTAATACATACCTGCGCCCTGGGCTTTAAGAGCCAGGTACGTATTAGTACGCCCTGTTGATTTCGCCCGCACACAGGCTGTGCGGACGCGATCCCCGCCGGGTGTCAGCTGACACCCGGTGCTATGTGCTAAGAGCAATCCCGCACCGCTCCCCCGGCACATTAACCGAAGTTGATCGCAGCATTGTGGGGGCAAGGGGAGGTGATCGCGATACTCACCTCTCCTGCCGGAGTCCAATGCTGTCTGCCGCGGCTTCCCGGATGTAGCCATGACGACCCGATGTCGTCATGACAACGTCCAGGTCACCAGACAGCAGGAAGATACTTTGGTAATGCGCAGTGCATGACCAAAGTATCTTCTGCATCTGCAGTGCTGACAGTCTGTATAGCACAGGGATGGTGCTCCATCCCTATACTATACAGGCGATCAGAGTAAAAAAAGTGAAAGTCCCATAGTGGGACAAAGTATAGAAGTAAAAAAAAGTGTTAAAAAATGAAAAAAAAATTAAAAAAAATTGTAAAAATATAAAAAAAAAAAAAATCCACCAAAAATAAAAATATAATTTACCCATCAATAAATATTATTATTAAAAAAAAAAAAAAAACAATAAAAGTACACATATTTGGTATCGTCGCGTCCAGAACAAGCTGACCTATAAAAATGTCCCACTAGTTAACCCCTTCAGTGAACACGGTAAAAAAAAAAAAAAAAAAGAAGAAGCAAAAAACAATGCTTTATCATCATACCGCCAAACAAAAAATGGAATAACACGCGATCAAAAAGACTAATATAAATAAAAATGGTACCGCTGAAAACGTCATCTTGTACCACAGAAAACAAGCCGCCATACAGCTCCAGCTTTTTTTTGGGTGTCTAATAACCGTGAAACATGCGGGCGGGGACTCGAGCATGTCACTCGAGCACGCGCGATACATGGTGCATACCTGAGTACCCGATGCAAACTCAAGTAGTGAGCACTTGCGCTCAAGACTAATGACAACTTATTCAATATGATGATGACCTAATGTTATCAAATTCTGTGTTGTACCTCTGGGTTCAAAATGTTCACTATACCCCTTGATAAAATCCTTGAGGGGTGTAGTTTCCAAAATGGAGTCACTTGTGGGGGGTTTCCACTATTTAGGCACATCAGGGGCTCTCCAAACGCAACATGGCGTCCGCTCTCAATTCCAGCCAATTTTGTGTTCAAAAAGTCACACAGTGCTCCTTCCCTTCTGAACTCTGCCGTGAGCCCAAACACTGTATTTTCCCCACATATGGGGTATTGGCGTACTCAGGAGAAATTGCACAAAAGTTTTTGGGGTCCATTTTCTCCTCTTACCCTTGTGAAAATAAAAAAGTTGAGGCTAAAACATAATTTTTGTGGAAAAAGTTAGATTTTTTTATTTTCACGGCTCCATGTTATAAACTTCTGTAAAGCACTTGGGGCTTTAGTGTGTTCACCACATATCTAGATAAGTTCCCTGAGGGGTCTAGTTTCCAAAATGATGTCACTTGTGGGGCTTTTCCACTGTTTAGCAGAGATGAGCGGTGTTCGACTTGAACTGTTCGCCAATCTTAAATTCGAGCTGTTTTGGGCGGTGTTCGAGCCGTCCGACGGACCCGAACGATTTGCAAAAAATCCAGCTGTGCGAGGTTATGTTCGATAACTGTTCGTGCACCTAAATCGTAACTGGATTTTTTCACAGTAATACTGTTAATCAATGTTAATAGACAGTTTCAGTGTAGAGTGGGGGGGGGAGGGGCTGGGGGGGGGAGGGGCAGGGGATGGATCTCTGCAGAAATAATGCCGATATCCTTTTTTTTTTTTCTTTCCCGCATTTACAGGGGGGAGGTGCAGTCTGTCAGCCTATCAGCAGCGCACACACGCAGCGAAGTACTTTTTTTTCACACAAGCAAGGGCAAGTGTCATTGGCTGTGTATGTCACATTTCCTTGCCCTATAAGACCCAGCCATTTTCCCCGTCGCCACCATTTTTTCACTGCTGCAGCTGAGTGTTAGACGGCACCGCTGCTGCTGTGGGCGCTATACTTTGTAACTGTGTGAATTGCAAGCGAATTTGCTCTTAAATAGACAGATAGGTTTAGGGAGTAGGGACTAGTTGTAACTGCAGCCCTTTTGAGGGCTAGGTTACAGCAGTTCCTAGCACTTTTTGCCAGGCAGGTCTGTGCCAATGCTGTGCAAGTGTTTTTCACAGAATTTGGCTAAATCTAGCTAAGCCAATCTTTTTGGGCCTCTAGCAGTGTGTGTTAGTCAGTGGAGTAGCCTATCTGTGTTGCAAGCTACACCACCTGTGTATCTAATACCAATTTTTTACTGCACCTAGCCAAGTAAAACCTTTTGGGCATAGTAGCAGTGTCTGTTACTCATTGGAATAGCCCATCTGTACCAAGCTACACCACCTTTGTATTTAATAACAATTTGTTACTGCACCTAGCACAGTAAATACTTTTGGGCCTGTAGCAGTGTCTGTTACTCATTGTAGTAGCCCATCTGTACCAAGCTACACCATCTTTGTATTTAATAACAATTTTTTACTGCATCTAGCCCAGTAAATACTTTTGGGCCTGTAGCAGTGTCTGTTACTCATTGTAGTAGCCCATCTGTACCAAGCTACAGCACCTTTGTATTTAATAACAATTTTTTACTGCATCTAGCCAAGTAAAACCTTTTGGGCATAGTAGCAGTGTCTGGTAGTCAGTGGAGTAGCCCATCTGTACCAAGCTATACCACCTTTGTATTTAATAACAATTTTTTACTGCATCTAGCCCAGTAAATCCTTTTGGGCCTGTAGCAGTGTCTGTTACTCATTGCAGTAGCCCATCTGTAACAAGTTACACCACCTTTGTATTTAATACCAATTTTTTACTGCATCTAGCCCAGTAAATACTTTTGGGCCTGTAGCAGTGTCTGTTACTCATTGTAGTAGCCCATCTGTACCAAGCTACACCACCTTTGTATTTAATAACAATTTTTTACTGCATCTAGCCAAGTAAAACCTTTTGGGCATAGTAGCAGTGTCTGGTAGTCAGTGGAGTAGCCCATCTGTACCAAGCTACACCACCTTTGTATTTAATAACAATTTTTTACTGCACCTAGCCCAGTAAATGCTTTTGGGCCTGTAGCAGTATCTGTTACTCATTGTAGTAGCCCATCTGTACCAAGCTACACCACCTATGTATTTAATAACTATTTTTTACTGCATCCAGCCAAGTAAAACCTTTTGGGCATAGTAGCCGTGTCCGTTACTCATTGTAGTAGCCCATCTGTACCAAGCTACACCACCTTTGTATTTAATAACAATTTTTTACTGCATCTAGCCCAATAAATCCTTTTGGGCCTGTAGCAGTATCTGTTACTCATTGTAGTAGCCCATCTGTACCAAGCTACACCACCTATGTATTTAATAACTATTTTTTACTGCATCCAGCCAAGTAAAACCTTTTGGGCATAGTAGCCGTGTCCGTTACTCATTGTAGTAGCCCATCTGTACCAAGCTACACCACCTTTGTATTTAATAACAATTTTTTACTGCATCTAGCCCAGTAAATCCTTTTGGGCCTGTAGCAGTGTCTGTTACTCATTGTAGTAGCCCATCTGTACCAAGCTACACCACTTTTGTATTTAATAACAATTTTTTACTGCATCTAGCCAAGTAAAACATTTTGGGCATAGTAGCAGTGTCTGTTACTCATTGTAGTAGCCCATCTGTACCAAGCTACACCACCTTTGTATTTAATAACAATTTTTTACTGCATCTACCCAGTAAATACTTTTGGGCCTGTAGCAGTGTCTGTTACTCATTGTAGTAGCCCATCTGTACCAAGCTACACCATCTTTGTATTTAATAACAATTTTTTACTGCATCTAGCCCAGTAAATACTTTTGGGCCTGTAGCAGTGTCTGTTACTCATTGTAGTAGCCCATCTGTACCAAGCTACACCACCTGTGTATCTAATAAAATTGTTTTACTGCATCTAACCCAGCCAATCCTTTTGGGCTAGTACCACAATTTGGCCACTCAGCTCTGCTCGGTTTCCATCCATTGTTTTTTGTGCAAACAACAACAGAGTTGTCAATTAGTTAACCACCAAAATGAGTGGCAAAAGGCCTGCTGCTGGTGGAAAGGGGAATAGGCATGTTGGAAAGGGAAAAAAAGGTTGTGTCCGTGGGGTAGGTGTTAAAGCAACAGTAACATCTGCAGAAGAAAGACCATCTTCCAGCCAAACTAAGATGTCTACTTCTTTTCGTGGACAATGTGATACGATCCCTTTCTTACGGACACGCCCATCGCTACAAATTCCAGATGAGGCACAAAAACAGCAGGTGCTTCAACGGATATCAAGTGCTCCTTCAAGTGGGCTCTCCTCCACCTCAACTTCAACATCACAAATACTCCAGTCCTCAGAGGTGTCACCCCAATTGCACTTGCTTCCTCACAGCTCCTAAGTCTCCAGCTGCCTGTCTGAGTATGGGGTAACACAGATGGTTGAGTCTGCAGAGCTGTTTACTCATACTACAGCCTGGGAAAAGTAGGTCTGCTCCAGAGTTTCTGTTAATCCAGACGAGGAAATGATCTGCACTGATGCCCAGAATCTTTATGAGTCGGATCCAGGACCAGATGAGGAAGGTTCTGAGCATAATGTAGACCCTCGTTCCCAAACTGTAACTCCTGTTGGTGGAGACAATGATGAAGACTCAAATACCAGATTGGAGCGACAAGTTGACTTTTCGGTCAGGGCAGGAAGAGGTTGGCTCTGAGGGCGACAGGTGTGAGAACACACAGGGTGATGATGACGAGGTTGGAGATCCCACTTACTATCAACCCACAGTCAGCCAGTCGATGAGGTCAGCAGACGAGGTGGAGGAGGATGCTATTGACGACGAGGTTAGGTTGCGCCTTCCTGGACAGAGACGGAGTACTGGAAGCACGTCAACAACTGCATCCTCAACCACAACTCTGCCTCTGACCACAAGTCGTGGTGGCTCTTCAGGTCGCATGGGCTCTAAGCCTTGCATAGCCTGGGCATTTTTTCAGATCGATAAGGATGACCCAACTCGTGTTATCTGTAATATTTGTCACCAAAAGCTAAGTAGAGGCCAAAAAATCCATAGTTTGAGTACTTCATGCATGAACCGTCACATGGATATGAAGCATAAGTTGCAGTGGGAAGCTCACTGTGCTACAATGCGGCCTAGCGGGCCGGGCCAACCACTGTCTGCCCCATCTTGTGCATCCGCGGCCTCTTCATCCTCTGTGACTGGGGGGACAGCAGTCACACATGTTTTTGGACGCAGACCTGCCACCTCTTTACCCGCAACAGCCAGTGTGATTGGCAGGTCATCATTTCATTTGGAAGTGGAAACACCAGCTGGTGTTGAGCGCTCTCTGACATCGAGAGCACCACCTTTGGATCAAGGCAACCTAACTTTTCCGCCTGCATCTTCCTCACAGGCCGGCAGTTTGTCGGGGACACCCTACTCAACCCCGGCTAAGCACAACAGCCAGCCCTCGGTCCCTCAGATGTGGACAAGTAAAAGACCATTTCCTCTTAGCTATGACAAAGCTAAGAGGTTGAATTTAACCATCTGCAAGCTGTTGGCTACAGAAATGCTGCCTTTCCGCCTGGTGGACACAGAGGATTTTCGAGACCTTATGTCCGTCGCAGCGCCCCAGTACCAGATGCCCAGTCGGCACTACTTCTCAAAGAAAGGTGCGCTACACCAGCATGTCGCACACAACATCACCGCTTCTTTCAGAAACTCTGTGTGTGACAGGGTGCATTTCATCACAGACACTTGGACGAGTAGGCATGGACAGGGGCGTTACATGTCGCTGACTGGGCACTGGGTAACTATGGTGACAGCAGGACAAGGGGCTGCTGTCCAAGTCTTGCAGTCCCCATGAGTTGTGCGTCAATCCTCTTTATCTAGAAGTTCCTCCACTGCTTCTGCCTCCTCAACCTCCTCTCTGTCCTCCACCTGCACCCAAAGACTGTCTGGTAATGCCACCCGCTTTCTAACTGCGCAGAAGGAATCCTGCACACCTCCTTACTATGCTGGCAGCAGGGCTCAACAGCATCAGGCGGTGGTTACTTTGAAATGTCTGGGAAATGTCCACAGCTGAGGAGTTGTGATCAGCTCTGGAGACCCAGCTTCATGAATGGTTGTCTCCACTGGACCTGCAACCAGGGAAGGCCATGTGCGACAATGCTGCAAACCTGGGTGCGGCCCTTCGCCGGGGCAATGTCACACACGTGCCTTGTATGGCTCACGTGTTGAACCTGGTTGTCCAGCAATTTTTAGCCCACTATCCCGGACTAGATGGCCTTCCGCAGAGGGCACGGTCGCTGTGTGCTCACTTCCGCCGTTCACATCCCACAGCTCAACGACTTACATCTATACAGAAGTCGTTGGGCCTGCCAGTTCACCGGCTGAAATGCGATGTGCCGACACGGTGGAATTCAACTCTGCACATGTTGCAGCGACTGTGGCAGCACCGACAAGCCCTGGTGCAATACGTTCGGACGTATAGCCTGGGCCAACGAGATCCAGAGGTGGGGCAAATCACGCTGCAGGAGTGGTCTCAGATCAGGGACCTATGCACCCTTCTGCACAGTTTTGAAATGGCGACGAAGATGTTTAGTGCTGACGATGCCATTATCAGCATGACTATTCCGGTGATTTACATGCTGGAGCACACGTTAAACAGAATTCGGAGTCAGGTGGTGGGACAAGAGGAGGTGGAGGAAGTAGAGGAGGAGTCTTATGCGGAAGGGATAACATCTCCAAGGTCCAGACGGTCGGCAGAACCAAGGCCGCAGGCATGGGAGGGTGGGGGAGAGGGATTAACCAGGGCGCATGGTAGCAGCCAAACTGTTGAGGAAGGTGCAGGAGCCGAGGAAGAAGTGGAGGACGAACTGGCGATGGGCATGGAAGACTCATCAGATGAGGGAGACCTTGATCACATTTCTGTTGTGCGAGGTTGGGGGGAGAGGACAGAGGAAGGAAGCATGATTCTTACCTCGCTACCAACACAACAAGGACTTGGTCCTCCTGGATGCGCAAGACACATGAGTGCCTTCTTGCTGCACTACCTGCAACATGACCCTCGGATTGTCAGAATTCGAAGTAATCCCGACTACTTGGTTGCCACACTCTTAGATCCCCGGTACAAAAGTAAATTTGCCAAAATAATTCCTGCCATAGAAAGGGATTCACGCATGCAGGAGTATCAGCAGAGGCAGTTGCAGAATCTTACATGTGCTTTTCCACAAAACACCAGTGGTGCACGTAGTGAATCTCACAGTTCTAACTTGCCAACCGTGGGACTGTCTTCATCACTCAAACCGTAACAGTAACACAGTATCTGCTGGTAACAGCAATTTTGTGGAATCGTTTCACCACTTTTTAAAACCATCCTTTGCAAGGCCACAGGAGACAAGAAGTCTGACACATAGTCAACACCTAGAGAGGATGGTACAGGAGTTTCTCCAAGTGAACATCGAAGCCATCACTGTGTCACTGGACCCTTGCTCATTTTGGGCTTCCAATCTGGAAAAATGGCTGGAGCTCGCCACTCACGGCTTGGAGATCTTGTCATGCCCTGCAGCCAGCGTTCTCTCTGAACGTGTGTTCAGCGCTGCTGGTGGTGTGCTGACAGATAAGCACACGCGGCTGTCCATTGAGAATGTAGACAGACTCACGTTCATAAAGATGAACAAATCATGGATCCGCAAGGACTTTTCTACCCCTGTGTCATCCTGGGGAGACAAAAAGCTTGAGGATTTGGTAAAATCACCTCACCAACCGTTTTAAGCAACTCTGGGGCAATTGATGCCACTTAAGTGGTGTCTGTGCCACAATTTTTGGAAAAAATGGAGACTCTTTTTGGAGTCCCCTTGCTGTGTTTTACGTGACGTTGGCATCGTCAATTCCAGGTGGGTTGGGTCGCTCCCCTTCCCCTTTTAACCGTAAGAAACTACATACACTATGGCTTGGGGTAACACAGATGGTTGAGTCTGAAGAGCTGTTTACTCAGAGGTCTGTTCCAAAGCTTCAGTGTCTGCTAGTCAGCGTAGTAGCCCAGCTCTGAAGCAAGCTACACCGCCTGTGTATCTAATAAGAATTTTTAACTGCATCTAGCCTAGGCAATACTTTGGGCGTAGTAGCCCAGCTGTGAAGCAAGCTGCACCGCCTGTGTA